>NC_056749.1:804952686-805105186 GCF_019279795.1 Protopterus annectens | reverse complement strand
AATAATGCTGTCATCTTCAGTAGGCTGTAGAATTCTTCCAAAGTTGGTATTATGTTTGTATTCCATCTTCTTGTTATACACTTCTTTGAAATTACAATTATAGTCCATACTAAATACGTTTCACCTGTTCAAATGAGGACCTCTGTTCACATTTAATAATACAAGAGCTTTTTTAAATAAAATGATTCATTAAATAAAACAAAGAAAGTTATTAATATCATTCCAAAATGGCTTAATTTTAACACAATCAAAGAAAATGTGGTTCCAATCTGTGTGGTTACATTTTTGAAGTTCAACACTTAACACAGTTTTCTTCCCATTTGTGAAATAGTCTGAAGATTTTATTAATATTTACAATGCCATAGAATTATCTACAAAATTCTATCTAGGTGGGCTGGCACTCTTTTAGTTTTTCACATTTCTCCCCACCTCAAGAACTCAAACTAGTT
This sequence comes from Protopterus annectens, assembly GCF_019279795.1. Lineage (NCBI taxonomy): Eukaryota > Metazoa > Chordata > Ceratodontiformes > Protopteridae > Protopterus > Protopterus annectens. Next base: position 805,104,737 of record NC_056749.1, on the reverse strand, counting down.
TTTCAAGTGCCCCTTGAGAAACGTAGCTGAAGAGGCTTAGGTCCATCTGAATATACCATACCCCATTCGCTGTCTTGAGACCCTATCTATGTTGGCATTGCTAATTCCACTGTGGTGCTGCACTGACATATCTAATGCATACAACCCTAGGCTCCATCTTAGCAACTTTGCATTTTGCTGGCTGGCTTTGTTTAACCATGTTAGGAGGTTGTGATCTGTTACTACAGTGAACTTTCTTCCATACAGATAAGGCTGAAGTTTCTGCAGTGCCCACACTATGGCTAGACATTCCTTTTCTACAGCTGCATAGCATTCCTCCCTGGGTTGACACCTATGACTGAGATAAATCACAGGGTACCCTTCTCCCTCTGAAGAAATCTGGCAAAATACAGTGCCCACCCCATGGTTCAAATCATTCACCTGCACAACAAATTCTTTGTTGTAATCTGGACTGGCTAACACAGGGGGTACTCCCAAAGCTTTTTTAAGCTTCTGGAATGCCTGCTCACATGCTGTGGTCCACACTACTTTATCTGGCCTGTTTTTCTTTGTCAGGTCTGTGAGGGGAGCGGCTATGGTACTATAACTGGGGGCAAACTTTCTGTAGACCCCTGCTGTCTCTAACAATGCCCTCACCTGCTTTTTGGTAACAGGTGTAGGCCATGCCTGAATGGCTTCCACTTTGCCAGGTTCTGGCTTGATCTTACCACTCCCCACTCTATGTCCCAGGTAGGGGACCTCTGCCATACCCACCTGACATTACCTGGGCTTAATGGACAACCCTGCCCTCTGTAGTCTGCCCAGCACTCCCTGACATTTTGAAGGTGCTCTTGCCAGCAATGGTTGTAGATGGTAATATCACCTAGGTAAGCAAGGACAAACCATCCTGCTCCTGCTAGGATATAATCTACTAGCCTCTGGAAAGTCGCTGGGGCATTTCTCATCCCAAATGGCATCTTTGTGAAGTTATACAAGCCTAAAGAAGTCACAAAGGCTGACCTCTCTCTAGCACTGGTATTCAAGGTCACCTGCCAGTAACCCTTGGTAAGACCAATGGTGGTAAGATACTTAGCCACACCCAGCTGTTCTAGGGCCTCATCTATCCTAGGCATGGGGTAAGCATCTGATTCTGTGTGACTATTTAATTTCCTGTAGTCCCCACAGAAGACTGTTGGACTCCTGAATTATCCCTAGTTACAGCATTTCCTGCATCCCCTCCCTTAGAGTCTGTTTGACTCTCTCAGGCACCCTATAAAGGGCCTGTCTAATAGGCCTTAGGGGTCCTATATCCACCTGGTGCTGCACCTGGTGGGTGCACCCTGGTTTCCCAGTAAGCATGTGCCCAAACTCCTGGAACACTGCTCGGATTTCTTGAACCTGGGTAGGAGATAGCTGCAGGGACATTGTTATCCCTTCCAGTGAGGTGTCAGTCTGAGCCTCACTAAGGAGATCAGTCACCGGATCTCCCTCAGACTCCTCTTGCAATCCACTGCAAATACTCAGCACAAGGGCCTCCTTACCATGATAAGGTTTCATCATGTTAACATGGTGCAATTTGTGTTGCTGCCTCCTGCCTAGCAGTTCTACCATGTAGTTAGCATCACTTACCTTGCTTACCACCTTGTAGGGTCCCTTCAAGTCTGCTTGCAGCTTGTTGTGTCGGACAGGAATGAGAACCATTACCTGCTGCCCTACAGTGTACTCTCTAGCTCAAGCATTTCTGTCATACCACACCTTTTTCTGCTGTTGGGCTTCTGTCAGGTTCTCCTGGGCCAAGCCCATGAGTTCCCTGAGCCTTGTTCTGAGGTTTAGGACATATGCCACAACAGACTCCTTGTGAGATTCCCACTCATCACAAATAAAATCTAGAGTTCCCCTCACCCTATGCCCATACAGCAACTCAACGGGTGAAAAAAATGTGGATTCCTGGGGAATCTCTCTGTAAGCAAACAACAGAAGGGGCAAATATTTGTCCCACTCACTCTTAAACTGATCTGCAAATGCCTGTAGCATGGACTTGATTGTAGAGTTTAACCTCTCAACAAGGCCGTTAGTCTGAGGATGGTAGGGGTTGGTCTTCAGGTGCTTCACCCCACACTCCTTCCACAGACAAGCCAGCAGGTCTGACATGAAATTGGCACTTGTGTTAGTATTTGTTTTGGGAAACCTACCCTGAAGAAAATCTCTAACAAAGCTTTTGCCACCTTTTCTGCCTCAATGGAGGACAAAGCCACTGCATCAGGTTATCTTGTAGCATAGTCTACTACCACTAGGATATACATTTTCCCTGTGGAACTTGGGGCACTCAGAGGCCCCACAATATCCATAGCTACCCTCTGAAATGGCTCCTCAATCACAGGCAAAGGCATCAAAGGAGCTCTCACCTTATCTCCTGCCTTGCCTACCTTTTGGTACTGCTCACAGGCCCTGCAGTACCCTGTTACATCTCTGTTAATTTCAGGCCAATAGAAGTTCTGCATAATACATCTCTTTGTATGTTTTATGCCCATATGACCTGCTAAGGGAATATCATGGGCTATGGCTAGAAGTGCCAAATGGTATGCTCTAGGCACTACCAACTGCTGTATTCTCTCACCTTCTAGCCCTCCCTCAGGGGTCCACTCTCTATACAGTAACCCTTTGTCCCAGTATACTGATTCCCCCTTCCCTTGAGATTCAGATGCCTCACTAGCTATCTGCCTCAGGCCTTGCAATGTAGGGTATAAGAGCTGAGCCTGTCTCATCTCTCTCTTTTTAACCCCTCCCAGCTTCCCTTCCACAGGAAGTTTGGCATCCTCTGACAGTGGTGCCTCACTGTCACCCTGGGTACTACTACTCATCTCAACCTTTGCGGTCGCTCTGACCAAGGGAACATCAGTACCCATAAGCAGCTCTGGCTCACCTTCAGTCTCACTGCTACAGAGTAGCTCCCTCCCTGAAGTAACCACCTCAGCAGTCCTGGCTGCATGTATGCAGTCTGTCTGGGTCTCCCCCAGGCTACCAGACCCACATGCTTGTCTCCCATCCTGACTGCATGCAACTGCACAAACACATGGTACTGCCTTATCAAAATCATTCCCTATCATGACATCTGCAAGGATATCCTCAAACACACCTACTTGCTGGCTTCCTTTTCCACCCTCCCAGTCAAGGTTAACCCTAGCCAAAGGTATTTGGAATGGGGTCCCTCCTAAAGCTCTGACTGGAGTAGACTGCCCAGGCAAGTAGGGCTCCTCTGTAACCATTGCAGGCTTCACAATGGTTATGTCAGAGGCTGTGTCTCTCTTAGCAATGGCCTCTTTACCATTCCCTATGATAGGATATGACATCTTGTGGTAGTTTTATACTCTTGTTGTCTCAAGACAACCTACTGCTGCCATTTTGTCTTTCCCACTGACTGGCTCTCTCGCCTTTTTTTCCCCACCTTGCCTCTGTGGACATCTATATGCCACATAGCACCTCTGGTTGCATTCAAAACATTTAACCCTAGGTCTGCAACATGTACCTGGACTAGTGGCTTCCCCTAGTACTGGCAGATTCTGTTGGGGCAGTCTAGGCTGCCCACCATGGGTTCCTTTAGACCCATGAGCTGTACTGGGGGTTTCTTTCCTGTGCAGGGATGCCCTGCTTACTTGTTATAGGTCTCTTCTTCCCCAACTCATCTGAAGTAGCACATTGCCTATCAGCTAACCAGATTCTCACATCCTCAGACAAAGTGCTAAGGGCTTGTCCCCTCATCTAAAGGTCTGTCAGCCATTAAAAAGTGGTGACCTGACATCCACTCACCCACGTATGAAAATAAGTGGTCAGTTCAGCAACACATTCACACACACTTTCAGCTGCCTTGCATCTATGCTCACAAAGCTTTTTCCTATAAGTTCTAGGAGTTAGCTTAAACAATTCTAGCAAACAATTTTTAACAGCAGTATAATCAAAAAAGTCATGATCAGTTAATTTAGACAGAGCAGTTACAGCTTTACCATGGAGTAAGGGTGTCAGGAACTGTATCCAGAGTCTTTGGTCAACATCATACTGTTTACATACCCTCTCAAACATATGAATGAAACCATAAAAAGTATCCCCCTCTGTAAACTGCGGAAGACATTTACTGATCTTTTGTGCTTCTGGCGTCCAGTTACTCCTTCCCCATTACCTGCATGACTCTGGTGAAGAGTCAGCATCTCCTTTTTGTGCTGCCTCTGCCTCTCCTTTTCCTCAGCTTCCAGGTGTAGCAGTTTATCATTCTCCACAGCCTGTAGACATCTCAGTCTCTCTGTTGCTTCTGTTTCCAAACACCTGGCCTCCAGCTCAAGTCTCTTTAGCTCCAGATGGATTTTTAAGTCCTCTGCAGAAAGGTTGAGCTTCCCACTCTCTGAATGTTGTACATCTCCACTGCCAGTCTGATCGTCCTCCTGATTGCTGTTTTTTGATGCATCTGTGACCAAAGCTGCAATCATGTCTGCCTTAGTCAGTTTTCCGTGAACCAGTCCCTTAGCATGGCACATCTCAGCCAACTGGCTCCTTGTCAGCTTGCCATACTCCTCTGCTGACATGCTTGACTGCTCTCCCTGACTAACTCAGCTAACAAAAGAAATAAAACAATTGTGATCTAAACTCTGAATATTCACTGTGTAGCTGATTTAGAGTACAAAATCACCTTCAGTGATGACTGTACACAAGTTACAGGAATTCAATATCCACACCACTACAAGCCAATTGCCAACCAAGTAATACGTGGTGTGAATATCTCACCACTGCCAGCCAAATAATATGTGATGCCCATGCACTGACCCAGTAATCAAGAAGCCTCAATCCTGACCACTAGCTCCAGTGAGGGGCATCCACACTGGGAGGGATAACACATACACACAGTAAAGTACAATTTAACATCACTGAGGATCATGCACATTGGGAAGGATAATAAGTGCACACACAGTAAAGTACAATTTAACACCAGTGAGGAGCGTGCACATTGGGAAGGATAATAAGTGCACACACAGAAGTACAATTTAACACCAGTGAGGAGCGTGCACATTGGGAAGGATAATAAGTGCACACACAGTAAAGTACAATTTAACACCAGTGAGGAGCGTGCACATTGGGAAGGATAATAAGTGCACACACAGTAAAGTACAATTTAACACCAGTGAGGAGCGTGCACATTGGGAAGGATAATAAGTGCACACACAGTAAAGTACAATTTCCCTTAAAAGCACACAGAGATCATAGTCAGTCTGGGTCTGGTTTCTCCCCTTCTCTCCAGATCCCCAATAAGACTCCCCACTGGCACAGCTATAGAGTAGAGTCCTTAGCAAGGTTTTCAAGCCAAGTCCTCCCAGCACTCCCTCTGTCCAACCAGTGCTTCATGTCTCTGCCCAAGTAGCTGACACACACACGCTTTGAGATATGATTTATATACAACCACACTAACACTCCTGGGGAAGGCTGGCACATGTTCACTAGCTGTGCCTCTTCTATCCAGGCTATAAGGTAGTAATCCACTGCTACCAGAGCCCCTATTTATCAGCTACCAATAAGGCCCTTTCCAAAGAGTGTCCAATTTTACTGTGCAATATTATTATCCAATTAGTAAGTGTGACCAGAACGTTTAAGGCTTATTGGAGTTGCTTTGAACAGAATCACTATATACATGCAATGCACTCTAGAGCTTAAATTATCTCTACACAAAACAGCCACACTTGAAAGGTTTAAAATATTTAATAATAAATAATAAAAACACAAGACAAATCTTCTTCAATTCAACACACTTCTAGTCAAGAGTTCAGAGATCACAGGAAAATGCTTAAAATAATACTGTAGAATAGTCTGCCATAAATATAGAAAACAGGTAAACTAAACTTACTATTTTCTATCTATTTCTAAGAGTGACACTAAAGTCTAAGATTCTACTTACATACAGAGCAATCAAGTGCTGGTGAGTGAATTTTCTTCAGACAAAATCCAGAATGCTCTTTCTCTCTGAAATCTCTTAAATTGGTAATACATCACTGCTGATCATTTTAGATTACATCATTCTTCTCTGGTTCCCAGGCTAACAGAAACTCAGATCCCCGGATTTAGCAAGCCATTCACGGTGTGCAGGAAAAGTGCAGGAGCTCCAGGAGGCAATATGTCTTTTGTGAGATCCAAGAATAAGCTGCAAGCATGTGCATGAGCGCTCCTGTGCTATTCCTGCATGGATGCAGCTCCTTCATGCAAATTACCCCATTTGCAGGCGAAAACCATGCAAATGAGATGAATTTGTGATTCAGGAAGCTGGCAGCTGGCCGTGCAGGACTAGTGCAATCTGTAGAAATGTACTCGGTTAGTAACCGAGTACATTTCTGCAAACTACAAAATGCAATCATGACAGCTCCAAATAAACGGTGTATATAATGTGTAAAGTATGCCAATGGCCAAATATATGGCCATTGGCATGGAAAACAGTTTAAAAAAAAAGAATAACTTTTATTTATTTAACTGTTTTCGGCTTTTTAAGTGTAGGGCAGCAGCGTACAAATAGGACTGGGCCAAAAATTAAAAAAAAAAAATAACCTGAAATAAGCACTCTAAACAAAATCACTATTTTGCCATCATACTCAATGGCAGGCAAAAGACAACATGGCCGGTGAATAGTGGTTGTTAAGGGGCGAGGCTCAGTGTGGGACCTGTAACTATGCCTTAGCAGACAATCCTATGCAAATGAGGGGAATGATACTGAATCCCAGATTTCCCCTCAGTGCTAGTCAGCAGCCAGCAGTGTAAGTGCTGGAATAGCTTGGTGCAAGCCTAGGAGTTAGCTGACATCATAGGGGGAGTGTCAAGCATACTGTAAGTGGATTGGAGCTGTGTGGCTCAGGTTTGCCCTTAGCTTAGCAGAGCTAAGCAAGGCAGTGTGTCTGAGGCTGCCTAGCACTCTTTACATTGCCTAAGTGGGTGTGCGTGCCATGCTCCAGGTTTTAAAGGAGAAAAAAAAAGTAAACCAGGAAATAGCAGCCCTGTGCCCATTTGTGCACTGTGTTTGCACGGCGTACCCCTGGGCTTAAACAGGAAGGCAATGGGAAGGTAAAACAGTAGTAGGAAGGTAATCAAGAAGAACTAGCATAGCTGGCAGGTGAAATGTATCAGAATCAGCCCCCCAAAAAAGGGGGGAAAAGGGGGGGGAAAAAAAAAAAAGGGGCCCAAAAAAAAACCCCCTTTGGGGCCCCCGGGGGAAAAACCAAAAAAAAAAAAAAAAATTAAAAGGGGAAAAAAAAGGGCCCGGGGCCCTGCAAAAAAATTTAAAAAACCCGGGAAAAATTTTTAAAAAAAAAAAAAAACCCAAAAAAAAAAATTTTTTTAAAAAAAAAAAAAAAAAAAAAAAAAAACTTTAATTTTTAAGGTTTTTTAAAAAAAGGGGGAAAAAAAAACGGGAAAAAAAAAAAAAAAAAAGAAATTTTAAAAAAAATTTTTTTAAAAAAGGGGGAGAAAAAAAAAATTTTTGGGGGGGGGGCCCTTTTGGGGGTTTAAAAAAAAACCCTTTTGGGGGAAAAACCCAAAACCCCAAAATTTCCCCCCGGGGTAATTGGGGGGAAAATTTAAAAAAAAAAGGAAATTTTTTTGGGGGGGGATTTTTGGGGGGCCCCGGGGGTTTTTTTTGGGGAAAAAAAAAAAAGGGGGGAAAACCCCCCTTTTTAAGGGGGAAAAAAAAAAAGGGGAAAAAAAAAAAAGTAAACCCCGGGGGGGGGGAAAAAAAAAAAAAAAAAACCCGGGGGCCGGAAAAGGGGGGGAAAAAAAAAAAAAACCCAAAAACCCTTTCCCGGGGGGGAAAAAAAACCCAATTTAAAAAAACCCCCGGGGCCCCCCTTTTAAAAAAAAACCCCCCGTTTTTAAAAAAAAAAAGGGGGGAAAAAAGGGGGGTTTTAAAAAAAAAAAAAAATTTTTAAAAAAAAAAAAAGGGGGGGGGGTTTTTTTTTTCCCCAAAAAACCCCCCTGGGGGAAAAAAAAAAGGTCCCCCCGGGGCCCACCCCCCCCTAAAAAGGGGTTGTTTGGGGCCCCGGGGGGGGGTTTTTAAAAAAAAAAAACCCCCCCCAAAACTCAAGGGGCCCCCCAGGGATAAAAATTTTTTAAAAAAATTTCCCCCCCCCAAAAAATTTTTTTTCAATTTAAAGGGGGGGAAAAAAAATTTTAAAAATTAATTTTAATTTTTCCCCCCCCGGGGCTTTTAAAAAATTTTAAAAAAACCCCCCCAAAAAAAAAATTTTTAAAATTTAAAAAACCCCCCCAAAAAAAAAAAAAAGGGGGGTCCCAAAAAAAACCTTTTTTTAAAAAACCCTTTTAAAACCCAATTTTTTTTAAAAAAAACCCCCTAAAAACCTTTCCCCCCCCTGGTACACACACAGTAAAGTACAATTAAACACTAGTGACGGGTGTGCACATTGGGAAGGATAACAAGTACACACACAGTCAAGTACAATTTAACACCAGTGAGGGGCGTGCACATTGGGGGGATAACAAGTACACACACAGTAAAGTACAATTTAACACCAGTGAGGGGCGTGCACATTGGGAAGGATAACAAGTGCACACACAGTAAAGTACAATTTAACACCAGTGAGGGGCGTGCACATTGGGAAGGATAACAAGTACACACACAGTAAAGTACAATTTAACACCAGTGAAGGGCATGCACATTGGGAAGGATAACAAGTACACACACAGTAAAGTACAATTTAACATCAGTGAGGGGCGTGCACATTGGGAAGGATAACAAGTGCACACACAGTAAAGTACAATTTCCCTTAAAAGCACACAGAGATCACAGTCAATCTGGGCTGGTTTCTCCCTTTCTCTCCAGATCCCCAATAAGACTCCCCACTGGCACAGCTATAGAGTAGAGTCCTTAGCAAGGTTTTCAAGCCAAGTCCTCCCAGCACTCCCTCTGTCCAACCAGTGCTTCATGTCTCTGCCCAAGTAGCTGACACATACGCGCTTTGAGATATGATTTATATACAACCACACTAACACTCCTGGGGAAGGCTGGCACATGTGCCTCTTCTATCCAGGCTATAAGGTAGTAATCCACTGCTACCAGAGCCCCTATTTATCAGCTACCAATAAGGCCCTTTCCAAAGAGTGTCCAATTTTACTGTGCAATATTATTATCCAATTAGTAAGTGTGACCAGAACGTTTAAGGCTTATTGGAGTTGCTTTGAACAGAATCACTATATACATGCAATGCACTCTAGAGCTTAAATTATCTCTACACAAAACAGCCACACTTGAAAGGTTAAAATATTTAATAATAAATAATAAAAACACAAGACAAATCTCCTTCAATTCAACACACTTCTAGTCAAGAGTTCAGAGATCACAGGAAAATGCTTAAAATAATACTGTAGAATAGTCTGCCATAAATATAGAAAACTTACTATTTTCTATCTATTTCTAAGAGCGACACTAAAGTCTAAGATTCTACTTACATACAGAGCAATCAAGTGCTGGTGAGTGAATTTTCTTCAGACAAAATCCAGAATGCTCTTTCTCTCTGAAATCTCTTAAATTGGTAATATATCACTGCTGACTCATTTTAGATTACATCATTCTTCTCTGGTTCCCAGGCTAACAGAAACTCAGATCCCCAGATTTAGCAAGCCATTCACGGTGTGCAGGAACAGTGCAGGAGCTCCAGGAGGCAATATGTCTTCTGTGAGATCCAAGAATAAGCTGCAAGCATGTGCATGAGCGCTCCTGTGCTATTCCTGCATGGATGCAGCTCCTTCATGCAAATTACCCCATTTGCAGGTGAAAACCATGCAAATGAGATGAATTTGTGATTCAGGAAGCTGGCAGCTGGCCGTGCAGGACTAGTGTAATCTGTAGAAATGTACTCGGTTAGTAACCGAGTACATTTCTGCAAACTACAAAATGGAATCATGACAGCTCCAAATAAACGGTGTATATAACGTGTAAAGTACGCAAATGGCCAAATATATGGCCATTGGCATGGAAAACAGTTTAAAAAAAAAGAATAACTTTTATTTATTTAACCGTTTTCGGCTTTTTAAGTGTAGGGCAGCAGCGTGCAAACAGGACTGGGCCAAAAATAAAAAAAATAAATAACCTGAAATAAGCACTCTAAAGAAAACACTATTTTGCCATCATACTCAATGGCAGGCAAAAGACAACATGGCCGGTGAATAGTGGTTGTTAAGGGGCGAGGCTCAGTGTGGGACCTGTAACTATGCCTTAGCAGACAATCCTATGCAAATGAGGGGAATGATACTGAATCCCAGATTTCCCCTCAGTGCTAGTCAGCAGCCAACAGTGTAAGTGCTGGAATTGCTTGGTGCAAGCCTAGGAGTTAGCCGACATCATAGGGGGAGTGTCAAGCATACTGTAAGTGGATTGGAGCTATGTGGCTCAGGTTTGCCCTTAGCTTAGCAGAGCTAAGCAAGGCGGTGTGTCTGAGGCTGCCTAGCACTCTTTACATTGCCTAAGTGGGTGTGCGTGCCATGCACCAGGTTTTAAAGGAGAAAAAAAAAGTAAACCAGGAAATAGCAGCCCTGTGCCCATTTGAGCACTGTGTTTGCACGGCGTACCCCCGGGCTTAAACAGGAAGGCAATGGGAAGGTAAAACAGTAGTAGGAAGGTAATCAAGAAGAACTAGCATAGCTGGCAGGTGAAATGTATCAGAATCAGCCAATCACACAGGCAGCAGCCCAGCCAAGCCCAGAACACTACTATAAACTATGCAAACACCTTTCCCTCTGTTTTTTCCCATATACTCTACACCACCGATGTATACAAGCAGGGAAATTTTAGCAAACAAAAACAACAAAACTATAGGGGCTTCAGTAGCTATCATACATCAACATGTGGAAGAGGCTGAGGGTGGTGAGGATGAGAATGCTGTTGACCAACCCACAGTGAGGAGACGGAGAAGAGTGTACAGACCCAGGGTAACCTACCAGGGGCTACATGAGCTGGAGATAGTGGAGCACTATAGGGTGGACAGGGACCTCCTTCAGCAAATTGGTGAGCTGTGCCGGTCATGCCTGACACACAGAACTAACAGAGGGGAACCCATCCCAGTGGTTCAATGCTTTTGAGGCCATTCACAGTCAATACAACCTCCATTGCCCTTCTTTCGCAAGCCTGCTGATGTTATTCATTTTGAAATACACTTTTGGGGAAGGAGTAGTCCAGTAATCTCTGTGGTGTGTCCTATAACATCATAATGCTGTAGTGTGATATAATAGCTCGGTAGGGGTTCTATTTCCAGACTTGGAAAGTGTGAATGTGTGTGTGTTTGTTTGTCTGTGTATAGAGCAATGCTTTTGAGGCCATTCAACAGTCAATACAACCTCCATTGCCCTTCTTTGGCAAGCCTGCTGATGTAATTCCCAGTGAAATACACCTTTGGGGAAGGAGTAGCCCAATAATCTCCATGGTGCATCCTACAGCAGTGTAATGCTGTGGTGTGACATAGTTTGGTAGGGGTTCTAGTCTCAGACATGGCAAGTGGGGATGTGTGTGTTTCTTTGTCTGTGTAGGGAGCAATGCTTTTGAGGCCATTCACAGTCAATACAACCTCCATTGCCCTTCTTTGGCAAGCCTGCTGATGTCATTCCCAGTGAAATATACCATTGGGGAAGGAGTAATCCAATAATCTCTCTGGTGCGCCCTATAACAGTGTAATGCTGTAGTGTGATATAATAGTTTGGAAGGAGTTCTAGTACAAGACATGGCAAGTGTCGGTGTTTGTGTGTTTGTTTGTATATCTGTGTAGGGGAGCAATGCTTTTGAGGCCATTCACTGTCCATACAACCTCCATTGCCCTTCTTTGGCAAGCCTGCTGATGTCATTCACCTTGAAATACACCTTTGAGGAAGGAATAGTCCATTAATCTTTATGGCGCATCCTATAAGTGCGTAATGCTGTAGTGTGATAAACTTGTTAGGTAGGAGTTCTAATCCCAGACATGGCAACTGTGTGTGTGTGTCTGTCATTCATATCCTGTGTGGAGGTGGGTGTGAGTGTGAGTGTGTCACAAATGGACTCATTGTGGAGCAGGATTTGCAAATTTCTTATACGGTGGTTCCTTTATATGTCACAATGTCCACCTTACAAGGATAACAGATGTCAAATAGCCGAGAGGCTGGGGTGCCAATCCATACCCCTGCATGTTACATCAAGGCCTGGCAAACAAAGTAAGCAAGCCTTGTATTACCCAGAAAACGCTCTCAACCCATGTCTCATACATAAACACACTTGCCTACTCTCAACCCATGTCTCATACACAAACACACTTGCCTAGGCAACAACCTCTTTGTTGGTAGTACCCTGCATATTGTCCACATATAGTAACCATGGTGTGATTGCAGTGGACTACAGAGGGCATGGCACCCTGTTCTATCACTACAATAGGCACATAATTGCAGAAAGTGTGCCTTGACTATGTTCCCCACTGGATGCCTGCAACAACTGTGGTGCCATCAAATGTGACCCACAAAGGACATACCATGCCTTAAACACATGCCCTGTATGGACAGATGCCAAATGTCATCAGGGAATACCTGTATCATGCTATCAATGTAGGTGCAGGGTCAACCTGGTGTCCATTACCAGGTCCCACCACATGAGGCCAGGACTGGCACATCTGATGATAACAATTTGTGTACACAACATGGGCCAGACACCCAGGTACAGTTACACATGTCACTGAACATGCATGTGGGATGTGTGCACATCCCAGACACCGACCATGTCATGGGATATAGAAAACATACATGACAAGCATTGCACAGCACTGGCCATACACAAAATAGTAACCCAGGTGACTAGATGGTAAATACAATAACCACCTGTGTGGGCCAATCCAGACACTACACCCCTGAGCCACACTGCAGACAATTGTCATGTGGCCTGATGTCAAGATATACCCTTCACCTAGCCTTCTGGCATGGTCAACCACTACACACCTGTGAAGCAATGCACCCATGCATGTCAGTACTGGCACCCTGTGTCTGTGAGTGTGGAGTATGATACTTTTGACCACATTCACATTCACCACAAATCTCACTGGTCTACTGAAGCATGCTGTCTGATGTTAGACACCTTCACATACTCTTTGTCCATATATCATCTGGATAACCCCTGTATTGCATGTGATACCTGCACAATACTGTATTGTGGCAAACTAGCTAGTTAGGAAGTCTATACCTGACCCTGCCAACTGTGTCAATGTGTGTGAGTCCCTGAGAGAGTGTGGCTGTGTTGACGTTGACAGCTGTTCATGTGGACAGGCACGTGTACTACACCTACCTTATCACTACTATATCACTGTTTCAGATGTCACTCACCATCAGATATACCTTTGGACAGCTCCCCAACATGTAAGCTATGTGGCATATGCAATAGCTGCATCAACATGTGATAGCAGTACATAGTCAGTCAGGGGGTTGAAACCCTGTACTGGTAGGTGTGTGACACAAACATGCTTAGGTTTTACTCTCCCACCCCTCCCTGACTTATTTGTCTCTGTATGTTTCTCTCCCTCCCTCTCTGGTGGATGTGGAGAAGTAGAACTGATTGGTGTAGGCAGCAGCTTGTGTTTTGTAAGTGATGCTCATGATCAGCTGATGGCCACTGCACGAATTGCAGTCCCCCTCTAGCTGATTGCATGTGGAACAGCTGTGATAACATTCCCATAGCCAACTGCATGGAAACACACTCCAATATCTAGGAACATCATGTTGGTGTTGGGCCTTTTCATTCACTGTGAGCAGGACCTCAATTTGGTGTTTGGCAAACAGCATCACAGATGGTATTGAGATTTACCTCTAACAACATACACTGTGGAAACAGGCCAACAGACAGGAGGGGAAGTGCCAAACATGACTACAGAATCTAAATGTTGCTCTTCTGCATTTGGAGTAATGTCGGTTTAACAGGGTGTGTGTGGTTATGGCTGATCTACATGATTTAATACCTGTCATGACAGTGTTATGTGTTTCAGGAAACAGCCAACTGTAGGGTTATCTGCAGACTGGGCAGTGTGTGAAGCCTTTTGTTTCTTGTACTACTCACAGAACACCTATCTGAGAACTGCAGAAGCATAGTGTGAGGACTGCAGTCAGTACATGGTGACAGCCATGAGAGTTACTGACTTCATATCCCTCAAAGGACATATGTCACAACAAACCCTGGTACAGCAGTAAATGTATGAGGTTATCACAGCAACATGCCAATATTGGCCCAGTGTTTGCAGCTCCAGCCACAAGTCTGTCAATCTTTGTACATATGTCATGCAGTAGGAGGTGCATATGTTCTGTACACCATTATTTGTTGACATCATACCTGATAACAAGCCAGTCAGATATCAGACTGCTAGACATGTTATGCATAGTAGGGATTATTTCTGAGGACATAACCTGGGCATTCTGCAATTTTGTGTACAGTCCTGGGGTCTCTGTACTTATGGCGATTGTCGACAGTATGTGTATTGCACATACGTACCTTGGGCTGTGCACAGACTGTGGTAGATGCCATTGTTCTTGGTCCTGTTAAATCTGATATTACATGCTGCTCCAGTGTATGGTATCCTATTAGCTCACATATCTGTAGGGCCAGACACACACATGTCCCATACCACAGACAGGCATCGGACCGCACTGTGTCATGACCCAGTGTATGTAGGCTTAGTGTGTAAGTGGCACATATGAGGATGGTGTTTATCAGACAGTCCATATAGTGTCATATTAAGCTTGTGTACTATATGTGGCTGTGGCTGTGTTCACACTGGTTGTGGGTATGAACTTTCTCACATGTGTCTGTTACTCTGTGCTGTGACATGCGTGTAGATCCTGCTATATTTGACAGTATATGTGTATTCCCCCATACAAAATGTAGTCCAGTGTTGTGGCAGCCTGCCTGTAGTTTGCACGGTGCTTTGTTTGTGACATGCCTAGCAGCCTACTGTAATTACCCAGTGTGCTATGTCCAGTTATTTGTAAGACATTCTGCTGCCAGGCCACCGTAACTGTTATGTATTTCTGACAAAGCAGTGGGATTCTGTACAGATGTATGTCACTAACTACTAGGTAGTATGTGGCCATGTGACCTCTACATCACCAGGTATTATGTGTCAGGACAGACTGACATGTGTGACTGCATAAACTGTGTGGGCATATGTAGTCCAGTATTTACGTGATATACATGTACAGGGCTATTAATATCCACATTGTGAGGCGTGGTCCACATGTCTCACATGAAGGGGATTTGTGTACACCTCTGGACTGACCACAGAGTGCCAGACTATCCATGTATATTGGTCATATCTCTGCTGTAGTCCACAGGATCATTTCTGTGCTAGCAGTGGTACTGTACTATGATGTCCTTAGGATGTCTGTCAGTAGCCAGTGGCACACATGTCAAAAGCAGATGTGACATCCCACACTCAACATGTCTGTTAAGACAACCCCTGTTACAGTAGCAACAGTCTACCTATATACCTGCAAAACATACATGACATCCCTTTGCACTAAGAGGTTGGGGCTATTGGTGCTGAGGTAGGACTCCACTCCATGTTCTGGACATATGGTAAACATATATGTATATAGATATATGTAGATATATCCATATATATCTATATAGATATATACACATATACATATCTACATACATATAAGGATATATATATCCTAACACTCAAATATATACATATACACAACAATATATGTCTACACATAAACAGATATATATATATATATATATATATATATATATATATATATATATATATATATATATATGCACATATAGTTATGGACATCTACATATATATATTGACATAAATAGGTATATCTGATTAGATATTATGCACATATAGTCATAAATATCTACATATATATCAACATAAATAGGTATATCTGTACACATAGGATGTGCATACATATATATCTATATATATATATATATATATATATATATATATATATATATATATATATATATATATACACACACACACACACACACACACACACACAGATCTAGAAATGGCCATATATATGATGCACTATACAGATGTGTAGAAATACATATGTATGAATATATATGTGTATGTACATGTAGACATATACCTACATATGTATATGTATATATTCATATTCCTGTCATGTGTAAACATCACAGTTGTGTATACCTTCCCAGATGTATCTCACTGTATGTATCTGATATGTGTATATTTAGATATAACAACATATATGATGCAACAGTAATATCAATAACAAGTACTACACAATTGTGGAAGTCAAAGCAATTGTTCAATACTATTCAATATGTGTAGTGACAGATATATTGGAAAAACAACAACTGTCTTCACAGCTGTCATGGCGTAGTGGTTAACTGTTGTGACTATAGTGTACAGGGTGCTGGGTTAAAGGGCTGTGTATTTTGTTGCTGGGCAGAACAAAGGGTGTCAGATACAAAGTGGTTAAGGCAGTTTTGAGCAGCTTTAAGCATGTTTGTGGGTTTGCACAAAGCTAAGCAGTGCTAATGTATTTTTAAATGTACGGGTGCTTACACCATGCAGGCTTCACTTACCAGTGCATAAATCTGCTTAGCTGTTATATTGCTGCAATGCTGACACCTGCTAAGCAGGGCTCAGCCCTGGTAACCAATGCTCACATCCCAGTCTGTTAACATAGCAGGGTAATGACATCTGTAATAAGTGTATGCAATGCCATGTACAATACATGCGTCTATGTGCTGTCATTAAAGTAGCAAGGGGTGTGAGTGTCATGTCTGGGACACACAAGTATATAAGACCTATACAGCACTGTTATCCTTGTGAATGTGTTACATACAAGGGTAGTAACCCAGGTTACATGCTGTCACACTGGCATGTAGTGTATCATGGTGGTACTACTGTTGACAGTGCTTTCCCAGGCAAGAGTAGAGTGCTAAATGTAGTAGTGACAACAAGCACACCTGCAGGCATAGCTGGACTCTGAGGCCTCATTGTCGTGTTCCTGGTGTGTGAGCTGTGTCACAGTATATTTCCCCTACTGGATAATTATCTGACGTGGGAAGTAACTGTAGACTACCGTCTGTACAGCACATGTCAGTGAGGGCTTTCAACATGTAGTAATGGATTACATATTATTGTCAGACATTTATCTGTCGACACATTCATCCTACTGCATAGCTACTTGCCAAGCTGATGTCCATCAGTCCCTGTACAGATGTGCAGATGGCAGGTATCCAGCTTGGATACATACAGGCAACCTATGCTTGACTGACACAGACATGTCTGCCCAGCTGTGTTATAACTGGCACATATAGAAGACAACACCCTGTACGCATCACATGCCATGGGTATCTCCACTACACTACCACAGTCAACAGAACATGCTTGGGTACAGGTCTCCATCACAGAAAATAACCATGTGTTGTAATACATGTTGCATACATGTCAACTGGATCATCTCAGTGGCCATTTGCAGAAGGCACCCAGAAGATTGGCTGATGGATGGCACTCTCACTCTGAGGGTCACCACAGTGGTGTCTGTCGATTGATCACCTGCTGGCACATGGCAGGTGGCATGATACCACTGAACACACATCCCCTACACTACCCATCTCTCTATGTACAATAACCAGGTACACTCCTATGACCACCTGCAGCGATGCACCCCAGTACTGACACACATGTAGGTGTACATTACTGAGAATAGCAATGTCTGTGTGTTAGTACACTTCTAGTTGGGAATACCATGAGGGCCTTCACAACCACTGCAACACCCATTGCCATAGTAAGATGTGGCTGCTGCTGTATCAGACATTACATGTACCGTGTTACACTCCTCTCCCTAACTGCGACATGAGCCTTGCATTACCAGCATGACAGTGTTGTACAAATGGGTCGGTAGGCATGGGATACCCACTGAGTTCTGGCAAGTGTGTGTATGTGTGCATGTCTGTATATCTGTAGGGTACAGCATTCTGAGGCCACATACTCCTATTACAATACCCATTGCCACACAGTAGTATGGATAGTGTTGTTGTTGCCCATAGGTGAGGCATCACAATGCAACACCCTACTATGCCTGTGGCATATGCATTAGATGCATATCCCTGTAGTACCACTGTTGGGGTATACAATGGGTTGTATTGCAGTCATGGGCAATGCATGATGGTGGGTATGTCAGAGTGTCATCATAGGTTCCAGTGAGTACAATATGCACTGTGGGATGTGGGTGCAATGTATACTGTCATTACATCATTGTACACCTGTCATATATCCCATGTACCTCTGTATGGTGACCAATGCATGTGCTGTGTGCAGCCTAGCACTGATAGGTTCAGGTCTCTTGGATGTGTGTCTGCCTGTTATGTGTCTGTTAATGTGTATATGATGGTATGTCACACTATGTATTGTCCACATACAACCATTACATCCCCCATTACCATACTGTACATATCTGGGGATGTTCTGCATGTAGCATGTAACCTGTCACATACCTCATTCTAAAAGATGTGTGGTGTGTGTAATGAAAGCCACACACTTCAGTAGCACTACTTACCTATGTAGGGGTCTAGTCCCAGTGTTGCCAAGCAAGTGTGTGCATGTATGTGGATGGGTCTAGATCAGGCTGCTGATTATACAAGTCCCAGTGGGTCACCTGTCCATGTGGCACAGGCAATAACTGTTATACAAACCTGTGATGTGTTCAACTGTAGTCAGGATATGTCACAACCATGGTGTCACCATAGTGCCATATCCCTTGTTTAATATGACAGCAGACCATCCTCCTGCTGACACATGTACACCTATGACACAAATGGATAACATTATGGAGACCACAATCACTCAGTGTTATTAACAGCTATAATGCATCATGGCAGGACAGCTACACTACCTGACATGCATGTATTAAACATTACTCCTGACAACATGTTACACTGCAGTACATTGGTACACTGTAGTATAGTCACCATGTGCATCAGAACCATATTAGCCTGTCCCTGCATCAATATTATGGGTGACAGGGATGTGGCACAGGTATCATCATATGCACAGGGTGTGTTGTTGGTATGCCAGAGACCAAGGGTGGGCCATACATTTGACACCATGTGTGTGAGTGAGGGGTGTAATTAGCTGAAATGGGCATGGTGATGTGGTGTGTGTAGATATGGGGTTGCCCTAGGTGTGTTTGCATAGTGTGTGGGTATGCATGCACACAGTTCTGCCATGTGGCTAGCCTATACAGATGTTTCTTGGACAGCTGCAGACCATACCTGGCAGAGTGTGTGGTTCACCACCTCTGGCCATGGACACGTGGACTGTGCCTGCCAGGGGTTCCATGGGCACGTCCAGGTACAGGCCTCTATGTGCTACTCTCCCCTGATGATGACAGATGTCTGCTGGAACGAGGCCCTTCCTGGCACTGGCCAGGGCCACATGCACGTGGTCTGCTCTGGTGTGGTATGGACAGCGCCCCCCCTAGTGCTGGGGCTGGTACTGCCACTACGGGAGCCCCTTGTTGTCCTAGCATGTCCATGTTGACTGCCAGCTGTTGGTATTGCAGGCCTACATCCACATGGCCATCGCCGCACTCCGACCATATGTTAAGGTGCAGACAAACCACAGTCAATGAGGCCCACTATCTCACCCAACTGTCTATCCATGACCTCAATATAATCATGGAGGGCATGAGACAGTTCATGGAAGTTGTCGCTTGCAGATGTGAGAGCAGCCCTCTGCAGCCTTAGGACCTGTGTGGTGTACAGGTCCATACATGCCTGCGCCCCATGACAGTCTGAAACATGCACCCGGTGGTACCTGTTGTGGCACGTTGCCAGAGGGCATGATGACCAGTGGCCCTACCACGAGCACTCTGGTACATCTGCCTATGTGCTGCCCTGCCAAACATCTGGCTATGCCTGCTGTGCCCACATATGGTAGGCATAGATACCACACTCTCCTGTTCACTGCCACCAACCTCCAACTGTCCCTCTGCTACGGCCACTGGTGATGGGGTATGTATAGGCACTGTAACTGTGTGCGGGGTTGGGGTGGCTAAGAGGGGGATGTCAAATGATAGCGAAGTTTCAGTCCCTGATAACTCTGCCTGTGCCTCAACAGTACTATCATCATCTTCGGTGTCTGTATGGACACCAACATCAGATTGCATGCAGGAGGGACCCTGACCCACCTCACCACCTGTGGGAGAAAACAAGAAATGCACTTTAAGACCTGTGCAGCATTGCATAACAGTACACACATGCACACACATGTGCACACACACACACACACACACACACACACACACACACACACACACACACACACACACACACACACACACACACACACACACACACACACACACACACTCCACCTTAATACCTACCTGTCCCTGATTTTACAGACAGTCCCACGTTTATTCACATAAGTTCCCCATCCTGCATCATACTTGCTAACATATACTCATTAATACCACTCATTAAGGGATCATTCCTCTGAATGCCTAGATGAGTGATCACAACACAAGACCTGTTACTCCATTACCTTCTTGACTTGAGTGGAGTAGGTTTTACATGGCCTCACTGCTGTCATTCAGTGTTCACCCTGGGTATGTCTGGACCTCGTGAGCATGGCTCCTATATGTGAGGGGCTACTACGTGCACTCCATAATGTCACACTGGAGTGTCATGTGTAAGTATTGCTCAGTACATCCAAACAAAAATGCAGAGCAAATGGAGCGGAGACCAAAAGCCAATTAGTCCAACAGTTTATTTACACATGCTTTATATGAACATAAAACTCTCCAACATAAACGCCTTCACTTTCAACAATGCATTTTTGTCCTTTACAAATAGACTTCATCAGATGACCAGTGAATCATGAAATTCTCATATTTATATCAAGTTAAATTAACTAAAACCAATAGGAATACATTCTCTCAATTTAAAACAGCCAATGAATATGAATAAATTTAAAGTCTAAAATCCAATGTTAAAGTACAACCACCTTGTTTTCATTTTACCATCTTTTACCATTAAAAATGCTGAAATTTAAATATTTCCATTTAGAAACAATGCTGGAACATTTTATTAAAAATCATTTATATATCTATGTAGTTAAAATATCATATTTTTAAATTGAAAAACACTTTGAAGTATGTCCAAAGGTGAGGACAACAATAATAAGTTGTTAAGCCAATTAGACCAGATTACCTATATCCAGTGGACATCTGCGAAATGGACAGCTATGTATTGGGCGAGATTTTTTTTGGGGAACAAATTGCCCTTTTTTTTTCAGGTGAGAGTAGGATATTGGGGAGAGATCATAGTTATATTTGGGGAGGTAGATTATGTAGGTTAACAGACAAGACAAACAAGATGCATACAGGGGTGGTATATGACATATGTGGGGGATAAACACCTTGATGGGGAGGGGTGTTGGGAAATCAGAAGCCCATGAGCCCCCTAGTGGAAAAAGTGGGACTTAGGTCCCTACCCATGGGCAGTCAACACTGCACAATCACAGCCCCGAAGGTGGCTGTGCTGGGGCTGAGTAGGAGAGCCAGGCCAACCCTCTAGTCACAAAACATGGCCCTCAAGCTAGTGTAGCAGATCTCCAACTTCCCTGTGGAGCTCGCTATGCACCACAACCCGGACCTGGTGACAGGTGACAGGTTCCTGTCCGCGCCCGCTCCCGGTGGGCGAGCCCCATCCCCTGAGGCTATTTCACCTGAAAATGGTGCAGGACTAATGGATGAGGATGTCCCAGGGTGGACCCCAGACATCCTGGTGCCCAGTGCCATGGCCAGCTGAATTTGGACAGGTGGGTCCACCGGGACCGGCCTTCCCAAATGTGCTATTGTGTTTATGTTTTATCAACATATGTGGATTAGTAATAGTCAATACATTCCAGGATTAGGTATAACAGCATGCATAGATATTCCCATTAACCCAAACACCAGATAGGGAACAGTTGCATAGCAAACAGAACACATGCATATATGGGACCACTGTGATCATTTCAGCAGCATGCAGGTACATTGATGGCAGCATGCCGCCAATGTTGGAGTGTTTCAACATAGCACATGCATAGAAACAGATTTAAATATTTACAAACAATAGGACATATGTCCAAACAGTAGAGTTAAGTCAGCACATACCAAATGAGTTGTGTATTTAGTTTATTGTTGCAGATATGGTGGGGGGAGAGAAAGATGTCAATTAACAACTAATATATTCCTGTAGTTCATATTACTTTCCTAGTCAGTGCTGTGATCTGTACCTTACAAGTATTAGTACACTACTCTATTGCCTTAGTTTGGACAGTGGTATGGCTGTCGATAACTATATACATGAACTGGTTTTACCTGCAGGTATACACCTCTGACCTGGTATACCTGTGGAGGTATTGTTTGTTAACACTAGTTAACTGTTTCTACACATACTCCCAGATTCCAGGTTGATGTTCTGCCCATACCTGTCCATCTCTTCTTGCACACACTCTGGGCATGTCTTCACCACATGCAGCTGAACCAGGACATATTTCCACTACTGCCCTCTTAAACCTTTAGGGACTTGTACAATGACAGATTTGTTTTATTTGACATTTTCCAAATATGTACAGGTCTGACTGTCAGTTATATGACATGACATGCTGCCTACATGTCATAAATTGGCACACTGATATGGCAGGGGGCAGGTTAACAGCCAGCAGATATGGGCCAAATAACTGGGCATTTTGGACATTTCTGTACATTAGTGGGGTATGATTCTGCATACAGCTTACTACCACTCCCAGAATTCGACCCATGGCTGCATCTGCTAAAAATAAGACACTGTCCATCACAGTTGAATGTGCTGTATAGGTATTGCTGTGTATCTCTTGTCTGACTTCTGAATATAATTCTCCTGTGGTTTTACATTCTGACCTTGTAATTGCAACACTCTTATACAGGATTTCCTAATCAGTTATATTATGCATACCTTATTATTCTCAGCAACTGCAACACTAACAATGCCATACTATTGTAAACAGTACCAGTACAGGATATCAATCTTTTATTTATGGGCACAGTGTTCGTATCTAACAGACCTGTGCGAGAAATGTTTGTTAACCACACAAATTACCAGTTTCCACATTAGTATTATGCACATATGTTTCACTCTGTTAATGTACACACTCTGGTCACAGCTTGACAACATGGGGGTGTAGATGGGACATACATGGCTTATTACTCTCATAACATTTTGGGGAGTTGCTAGTGTGACACGTTTATTCTTATAGATGTGTGACAATCAGATGTATTTGCTGCCTAAACATCTGTGATCATCCCACTGATTTCCCAGGGGACAGGGTGACAGGCAGCAGATATGGGCTAATTTACTGGACATTTTGGACATTTCTGTGCACTTGTGGGGTATGATTCTGCATACAGCCTACTACCACTCCCAGGATTCAAATTCGAACCATGGCTGTGTGTGCAAAAAATACAACAGTTCACGTCACAGTTGAGTGTGCTATTTGGATTTTGTTGTTTGTCTTTTCAGTGTTTTCTGTCTAAGTCTCTCTCAATTGTGCTATTTGACCTCTTGGGATTACAACAGTCATATACAGACATTCCTGCACAATTTATTTATGTAGCACAGTGTGGGTAACAGTGCTTACTACAACAGTACTATTAAGTGATTGCAACTCTACATTACCATATGATACTAGAGTGAACAAATGTAGTCCAGCAGTTAGAACTTAATTGTCAGGCTATTATGCTTTTATTTACATACAACCTATATGAAACTCTTCCTGCCCTATTCTCTGGTGTATGCAGTACAGGCCTTAAACAATACAGGTTTTATACAGGCAATTATCTTACTACTGCTTTTAGATATATTTACTATGACAGTACATGCAAGGGTATTATTGACCTGCCTCGCGTCGCAACCGCTCCAATCTACAGCCATGGGCTTCCTGATTCATAGCCCGCTCACTTGCCACTGTGAAAGACATAAGAGGAATATTTAGTCATACCTATCCACAATATACATGAGCTGGCAATTATTAAACAGGTGGACTGCTACTTACACATGGCTGGGACTTCCCCTGTCCTCCTAGCCTCTTGGATCCACTGATCCAAGAGATCCCCCTTTCTCTGCTTTAGGTCACCATAGTAATGACTAACCTGCTCATCAGTTCGGGGTATGCCAATTGCACTGGTGAGGTCACAGGCAAAACGGTCCTAGGCTTCCGCTTTGTATTGGGAACCCTGGTACTGGCTGTGAAGACTGGTAGAAATGTGAAGGCTGCCAATCTAGCCAGATAGAATTGTGCAGATAATTCTATCATTTGTAAATATGACTGTTGAACTACAGACTTGTTTTCTTAATTGAAAGAAAATATTGTGAAATGTGGAAATACAGGCTTGTTTTCTTAAATGAGATAATATGCTGTGAAATGTTGAACTTAAAAGAATGTAGCAACATTGCCCTCTGCTGTAAAGAAAGCTAAGTCAAGCATTACTTGTCTGTCCTTTGAAGCTGAAATTATTTCATGCCTGTCCCTTTGAAGTTAGAATTTGGAGTCGATGAGTCTGGAGTGAAGCATCCTGCCTATTGTTTTAACTTAAGGAATAATTACTAGAGTTTACATGTGGAATGTCTTTTATTGATGTAGTTTCCTGCAGGTGCAAGATAACAATTATGTAGTATCTGTCAGCCTGGGAACCCCAGGAAAGTGTGAAATTATGTAATGGGAATCAGGACTGAAAATAGCAATTTAAACAGAGAGAATCAGAAGGCATTAAGCATTTTTGTCTTGAACATCCAGCTCACAGCACTGTCTTGCTCATATGTAAGTTATCTTAGACTTGTGTTTTCTTTTAAAAAAAGCTAGGAACTAGAAAGATTAGACTAAGTGTTTCTCTGTGATGTCAGAACTGTACTACTGAATTATTGTAAGTATTTCTGTGTGATCTCTGAACGCTTGACTAGCACTGTGTAGTAGAAAGCATTGACTTGTGGTTTTAATTATTCATTATTAAATATTTTAAAACCTTTTAACTGTGACTGTTTTGTGTAGAGATAGTTTAAGCTCTAGAGTACATTGCATATTTATAGAGTTTACTGTCCGAGTCACTCTAAATAAGCCTTTACTGTTTAGTCACAACTACCAATTGGATAATAATACTACACAGTAATAATTGGACACCCTTTTAAGGGCCTTTGAGTAACTGATAAGTATTAGTGGGTGGTGGCAAGTGGAACTACTGTATAGTCTCAGAGAAAGGAGTAGAGTTGGAGAAACTGTGCCAGCCTTCCCCAGGAGTGTTTGTGTGGTTGTATAAACTCTTCACAAAGTGTGTGTGTGTGTGTGTGTGTGTGTGTGTGTGTGTGTGTGTGTGTGTGTGTGTGTCAGCTACTTGGGCAGGGACACGAAGCATTGGTTGGACAGAGATGGTGCTAGAGGTTTTAGCTTGCCCACTAAGCTGAGATCTGGACCCTATAGCTGTGCCAGTGGGGAGTCTTATTGGGGACCTGGAGAGCAAGGGAGTGACCAGCCCTGGACTGACTGTGATCTCTGTGTGGTCTTAAGGGAAGTTACACTTTAATGTCTGTATTTGTTATCCTTTCCTCATATATGAGATGCCGTCTTTGGTGTTAGTGGTGAGGATTGAGGATCCTTGATTTTTGGGCCAGGGCACATGCGTCACACTCGCCCTGCAGCAGTTTCATGTCATGGCCTTTCACAAGGAGTCCTGCCATGACTCTGGACTCCTGGATGCCCCAGCACTGAGCCCGAAAGCACACACCCTTTCCCATTCCAGACATAGTGCCTACAAGGGGAAGCTACAAACAGTTATGAGATGTATTCCCACCTGCTGGGTTTAAATAGACCTGGTTTTCTGTACTTTGCCATGATTGGATGGTTTTGAAAAGGCTAAGCTATGGGCAAACCTGCTTACCTAAGTTTGGCATTGCTTAAAGGGGTGTACCAATGGGTAGACTGAGTTAGCTGGCCTACACATTGCTTACACCCACTAAGCTGGGCTGTGCAATGCTTAGCATTGCCTAATATTTAAGTTGCATTGTATTTGCATTGTGGCATTGATTTATTATTCATTACATGTTACATATGTGTTTGGTATCCATGATTCATGTGTACATACACTGTATGGGGTCCTTGTGTTTATTAGGGGATTTCAACACTTTATTGCAATGATACCTCACATCTGGGCTTAATGCAGTACTCCAGTTCAGATATTTATATCCTGTAGTAGGTTATACAATATAGAACTGTATATAGATTCTTTTCACATGTTCAGTTTGTATTTCTTATGGTGAGGATCTGTTTGGTGATACCTCAATCTTATGTAATGCTGTGATGGCTTAGTGTTTAACTACTGTGACTATAGTGTACTGGGTCCTCGGTTCAAGACCTGCAAAGGCTGTTTATTTTGTTTCTGGCCAGAACAGCTGCTGATGCATACGGATTGATTAAGGCACTTTTAAATAATTGTAAGCGGGTTTGTGGGTTTGTGCAAAGGTAAGAAATGCTAACCTCCTGTTAAATATGCTTACAGAGTGTTAGCTTCAATATTGCTTAACCTGTGTGCGCATTGCTTACCCCAACACAAATAGGCTTAAACCTGCTTACTACTGCTTAAATATGCTTACCTCTGCTTACTACTGTGTAACTATGCTTACTCTTGCTTACTAGTGCTTACACCCGCTTACCACCGCACTAATCTAGACAGTAATGTCTAATGGTTCTTGGGCAGGTGGTGGATTTGGCAACTGTATGGTTTATCATTCATTACACATTTTACCTTCCATTTGTATCCCTGATTCCTGTGTACATATACTGTATGGGGCACATTTGATTATCTGTGGACTTTGCAACATTATGACGATGACACCTCACATCTGCATTTAATGCAGTACTCCAGTTCACAAATATATATTATGTTGTAGGTTATGCAACAAAATAAATTGGTCATAAAGTGATTTGACATGGGAAATCAATTGTACTGGAGTGGGACTCAAACTGGGAATGCCTGCTGGTAAGGTGAATGCTCTGCCCTGTACACTATTGCTGTATTGCTTCATTTGCATATATCTTGCTTTTTACCCTGTTGTGCCATTTAAGCTGTATTAACCATAGCTAAGCAATGGGCAAACCTGCGCACCTACGGTTAAATTTGATCTGTGTCATAAAAAAATTCTTTATATTTAAATATTTTAACTATTGCTCTTCTACACTTGGGGGGGTATTGCTGGGGGTATGTGAACACCTATGAGCAGTCTCACTCATTCTTACTCCTAAACTGCTGTTCTTGATTGCAGAGGCATGTATATTCTGAGAGCTCTGCTGTCAGACATGCCCCCTGCCTTAGTACACACTCCATGTCCATTTAAGAGCTCAGGCAGTGCGCCATCCTGCTCCTAAACATCCACTTTCGGACAGGACTAAACTCGTCCTGCATGGAAGGATAGTGAATCCGGGGGAGAGTTTTAACATTTCTTTGATCTTGCACCTGGCCAGGAAACCACAGCAATAAAAGACATTATACATGTAAAATCTAGCAATTAACTCTGGTCTCAAACAATGGAAGGAATTCCTTAGTCCAGACATTCTGTCTCCAAGCTTTGAGATCAAACAATCATAAAATGCTTTACTTTATGAGCCTTCTTCCAGCAGAGTGCTCTGTGGTTACATTTTTGAAGTTCAACATTTAACACAGTTTTCTTTACATTTGTGAAACAGTCTGTGGATTGTATTAATATTTACAATAATATAGAATTATCTACAAAATTCGATCTAGCTGGGCTGGCAGCTTTTCAGTTTTTCACAGTATATAAATATACATATATATGTTTTAATATGCTTTTAAACTCTGAGCTTTGGCCAGCTAAGATCTACATGCAATCAACTGGACGTATGAATTTAAGTAAATCTTTATCTGCATTTTTTTCAAATAATACAGCATTTAAATTGATTTATTTGTGTTGCATTGAATACTATCTAGCTGGAAGTTGTGGCTCTGTTTTTTCAGTTAATGCTTGTTAGAATTCCTGCATAGAGAGTGATAAGTGGGGGTAGTTCTCTTCATTGGCATTCGGTTTCTGCCTTATGTAAGTGGTACATTTTGGATTATTTTCTGCTTAAACTCTGAGCGTTGGCCAGCTAAGACATACATTCAATCAACTGGACGTATAAGTGAATTTAAGTAAATCTTTATCTGCACATTTTTAAATAATACAGCATTTAAATTGATTTATTTGTGTTGCATTGAATACTATCTAGCTGGAAGATGTGGCTCTGTTTTTTTCAGTTAGTTTCCCATCCACCCTCCCTGCTTTTGTTTTGGTGTTAATCTTAGTGGCTTTGAAACTGCCTGCCCCTTTTGTAAATTTGCATTTGGATACTCCTCCTGGGCCCATCTCATTTGCTCACTCAAAAAAAAAAATGTTTGCACTTTTTTCATCTGCTTTTACTGTATTTGTGTTTCTTCCTACTTTATTACTTTATTTTGCTTTTGCGTCATCTTAAAAGTACTCAATTGTATTTAGTACTGTTTGGTGTAACTATCATTCTAAGCCTTTTGGTTTAAGCGCTTGGGCTTCAGACTAGTTGTTTTACATTAAGAAGGTTTGTGGTCTGCACTGTTGTGGCAGGACAGGTAGCTTACATCCTTCTAAGTTGGGAACTGCTGATTGAAGGCTCAGTGTCTGTTATTCTAAAAGTGTATTAGTTCTGGTTTAAGCACTTGGGCTTCAGGCCAGTTATTTTAGGTTCGTGGCCTCCACTCTTGTGGGAGGAGAGGCTGAACTCTGCCCTTCTGAGCTAGGAATTTCTGTTTACAGGCTTATAGTGCCTGCATATTTGAACTGTTTGTTACTGAAATTGGTGCACTTTGTTTGCTGTAGCATAGACTAGATCCAGGCCTGCTGAATTTAGCTTTGTTTGTATAACTTGAGCTCTAATCCAGGCCTTCTTTTTTGGAGAAGTTTCCCCTGCACCCCAGTGGCAAGAGTGTGCAGTTAGAACTTGTCTGATTGAAGACTACAGGAACAGGGCTCAGTTTTGAGATTTTTTTACTGGTTAATTGGGTAATTTGTTTAAAAGCCTTTTCTGATTGATTGTAGTCATCTAAAGCTGTTTTAAGTGTATTATTTACTGTTTGTAGTCGTTTAAAGCTGTTTAAGTGTATTTTTTAATGTTTTTGCCTTATCTTTTAAAAAATGTCCTTGTTTCCCACCTTTCCAAGCTTGTATAGTCCAGTTTTCAGGCTAGTGCTGAATTCAGGGCTGTGTTACAATTTTCTGAGTTGCCCATACCTTATTTGGATAGAGGGAGGTTTCTCTGTTCACCTGTGAGAGAGGGAGCTTTGAGCAGCCATCTGTCCCTGGAGGAGTGGTTCCAGCCCAGAAGTTAGTAGTTTATAGGCCATTTTTGGCTAATTTCTCTCTTTCATTTCCCTGCTGTAAAAACCACATTTGCATGGTTTTGCACATCCGGGCAGCACCGGTTAGCTAGGGCTAAATGTATCCCGGCTCCACCAAGTCTCCTCTTCAGTTTTTCCATTGAAAGTAGTCTAACTCTCAACCTAAGCACTTAAAAAACATCCTACAGTCTAGCACTTGCTCAGACCTAATAGCAAACACTAATATACCCCAACACTTGATTGCCCAGCAGGGCAAGTCTCATTATTCACCCCTCACCAATCAAGTGACTACACAGCTCACCCTACTATTCAGGCATGACCAAACAGCAAATTCAGGTATACTCTCCAGTCCAGCTGGTGAACCTGAGTATCCTGAGGCAATGTTACAACTGCCTTATGTACACAGGCAACTCTCTCCTACTACCACAAAACATTAACATATGAGAGAGAGGTGCAATTATACAGCTAAATTGGAGGCTAAGCTCTCTCCACCCAAGACTGGAACAGGCAGTCATGAGGAGAAGATTAACACTTGCACCACACCTCCAGCCTCACATAGACATACTAAACCAGCACTGGCAAAAAATACACATAAATACACAAAACCATACTCGGAGGCTCTAAATAAAAACCTGTAAAAGCATCACAGACCTCCAAAGCAAACACCCAAAAAACCTGTACCTCTCATCACAAACCAGACAACAAATAAAACACAAAATCAGTGTGGCGCACAATCACAGCTCTTAAGGTGAAATAACATACCTAACACACTAGTAATAGGTGACTTTATAGTCAGGCACACTGATGTCCCACTCAGTAGGCTGGACAAGGAAAAGGTTATTGTTAGCTGCCTGTCGGGAGCTAGAATCTGCCACATAACACAAGCACTCAGGTCACTCCAGAACAAGTATAAATATGACTCTGTCATTGTTCATGTTGGTATGAATGACCTGATATGTACCTCCCTGGACTACATGAAAAGAGACATGGAAGAGCTCTCTGATCATGTAGCCCAGGTGGGTATGACCCTGACCCTGAGTAGCATACTGCCCTCATCAAGAGTGATGCCACAGTATAAAGAAAAAATTAACAATTTCAACAATTGGCTAAGTTTCTGGTGTCATTCGAAGGGGATCCAGTGTCTGTCAGCTTCGGACAACATGCTCGACAAGCCTCATTGCTTTGCAAGAGATGGCTTGCACCTGTCACACCTAGGCTTTTGAATACTGGCCAAGGCTCTTGCTGCCCCCATAGTGCCTTTTTTAGGCAAGGCTCAAAAATCAAACCCACCTCCGTAAACAGCACAAATAAAAAAATTAGGGTTATGCTACTCAACGCCAGGAGTTTAAATCTCAAAATGCACTCTCTCAAAGCACTCCTCAGTATGGAGAATGTCGACATCTGTGCAGTAACTGAAACCTGGTTCAAGGCTCCACAGAGCACCCCAGCACTACCGGGCTACAACTCATACCACACACATTTACCACCACAGAACATGGACTGAAAACACAAAGGGGTGGGTGTATCCATCCATCATACACCTACTACACTTAGTGGTTAGCGGCGCAGCATACTCTGAGATCATCCATGTGCAACTAACATCAGGTAAATCTGCAATGCAAATTGTGGCCTGCTACAGATCACCCTCCATGACACAGGACCACCACTCCTCCTTTCTGGAGACACTGGAAAACATGAAGGTCCTACCAAACACCCTGATATTGGGTGATTTCAATTACCCTACCATTAACTGGGAAAACTACTCAAGTACAAACTCCCAGGTCCAGTGCTTCCTGGAATTTATCAACTCAAATGCCCTGGATCAGCTGGTAAACTCCCCTACCAGAAGTGAAAGCATATTGGACCTGGTCACATCAACATGGGCAACAGGTATTCCACACCAGAGGTCAACCCGTCACTGGTTAGATCAGACCATAAACTAATCACTCTGGATGTCCACACAACACCACCACCTCCAACCAAGGAAACCACAGTGAAAAACTTTTCTATAGCAAACTTCACCTTACTTAAGACAAAGTTGGTAAGTTTCACAGCCCCCACGCTAAAGTATAACAGTGTCCAAGATGCAGGAACCTTTACAAATGCACTCTATGAGCACCTACAAGGATGCATGGATCGTGACACCCCTAGAAAAACCAAGACTCACTCCCCTAAGAGAAGGAAGCTAGTCTGGTGGACCCCTGCCATAAACAGGCTATACAATAGAAAAGATATCTATACCAGAGGATTGTAGCCCCCAAACATCTCCAACGCCCAGGTGAGAACTGCTCTCTCCAAAGCAAAAACACAGCATCCATGGGACCGGGGTGGTGTCCCCGCTGTGCTCCGCCTCACCTCAGGATACGCACTCAAAGAGTGGCATGCGGCGCACTGTGGTCCCCACTTCACAAGGGCGGTGCCTCCACCCCACCTCTGGAAATTACCGCCCCCCATTAGCAGACAAGCCTTATCTGCAAAGCCATGGAGAGGATCATGTATAACAATAAATAAAGACAGAGAGGGAACTTTGGAGGATTTGATCCAGTTTGGCTTTGTCAAAAGGAAGGCAGATCATGCCTTTTTAAACTTGGTTGACTTTTTCGAGACAACAGGCCATTTGAGAGGGAAGGCAGTCCCACAGCCTTACCTCCTGGCAAAAAAATCTTTGACACCTTACCCCATAGGTCATCATCAGCTTGGACTTTGCAGATGACTGCAAACTGGCCATATAGTCGAAAAACACATGACACAGATATCCTTCAGAAGGGCCTCACAGGAACGGGGATACTGGTGCCAGAGCCATGGCCTAAAGTTAGTTGCCAAGAAATGCCAAGAAATCCATACTCGAAAAAAAAACAACAAAAAGCTACCATATAGGTGGCAATCCACTGAGCACAGAAGAAGTCATCAGAGAATCAGGGAGGGAGGTTAGGGTAGCCTTGCGCTTAGCCTTCATGTTGCTAAAGTAGTTTGCTAAAGTAGTTACATTGCCCACCTGATGATGAAGGGATTCACATCTAGAGATCAGGGAGGTCATCAGGACTCCATCTCATCTCATACTCATCACCATTTATCACACGCCCTATCTGGTATGTGCCCATCCAATGTATCTGACCAGACACCTGCAGCAGCTGAAGAAAAAAAAAACAAAAGGGGAAAGAAAAAGGTCTTATGCTGCCCTCTTGAAAGAACTCCAGCTCCAACTCAGCTCATACCAGTCTCTCATCAGTCTCATGGGTGTGACCTGTGACTGATATATAAACACCTCAAATTGAAAATCCTGATTTGATTCATAAAAAATCTAGATCCTCAGGAACCACAAGGGCGGAGACTAAGCTGGAGACTTGGCATAATGGAACATGGACAGACATGACAGATTCATCACCCAGAGAGAAAGCCAAATAACTATGGCTAGGCTTATAAATGCCCTTGGGCAGATAGCCTAGTATGAACCTATGAACCTATGAACCTATGAACCTAAGGAAACTAGTTCAGAAAAAAGCAAATCCCAAGAAAGAAAGACATCCCTGATCAGTATCAGTAAGAAACTAAGGTCCCTCATAAAATCCTCCAAGGCTAACTTTGAAAGAAAAATAGCCAAGGATTTGAAAGATAACCACAAAGCCTTCTTTAGCCATGTTAAGATTCTAAGTGGCAACTCGCAGATATGCTCTGAGCAAGTGCAAAATAGCACAAAATATACTGAACCTACTGATATTGCCAACATCCTGGCAGATAGATTCAGTGCAAACTTCATCCCCCTCTCACCCCCAATACCAGAAAAGTGTAGTGCCCCTGAAAGCACAGATGCACAGGTGAAGAGAGCCTTTTTAAAAGCCAAAGAGACAGCGTCAATGGGGCCAGATGGTGTCCCAGCTGCATATTGCACAAACTACAGAATGAACTAACACTACACCTAAAAACACTGTTCAACCTCAGCCTCTCCACGGGCTACGTGCCCATAGAATGGCGCACAGCAACAGTTATTCCGCTCCACAAAGGAAAAGCCACAACTGACCCTCTTAACTATCCTGACTAGCCTGGTCTGCAAGGCTATGGAGTGCATCATCATGGAACTCATTAACAAAGACACTGGGAACCTCCAAACACTTGACCCAACCCAGTTTGGCTTTGTTATGGGCAGATCATGCCTACTAAACCTTCGAGACAATCACAAAGGCCATAGATAAGGGGAAGGTAGTTCACATAGCCTACCTTGACCTTGCCAAGGCTTTTGACACCATTCCCCACTCTGGAATTATAGAAAAACTCACCAGCTTGAACATAAACCCCTATGTCACAAGATGGAATGCCAACTGGCTTACAGACTGAACTCACATGGTAAGAATAGCGGGTTCCAGGTCTGACTCTAAACCAGTCACAAGTGGTGTCCCACAAGGCTCGATCCTGGGACCCCTACTGTTTGGCATATACTTCCCAGAAGTACAGGCAAACACAGGAGGACTAGGGCTAACCAAGTTCACTGATGACTGCAAACTGGGAGCCATAATTGACTCTCTGGCTGACACGGACATTGTCCAAAAGGGCCTTACTGAGACGGGCACCTGGTGTCAAAGTCATGGTCTCAAGCTAAATTCCAAAAAATGCATAGTCATCTCATTTGGGAAAGAAAAACACCCATGAATTACCACATAGGTGGCAGCCCCCTTAATACAGAAGAGGTAATAAGAGATCTGGGGACCCAGGTCGATAGCAATCTCTCCATTGACAATAATATTGCCAAAGTAGTTAGGAAATCCTTCTATGTAGCCCATCTAATTACTAAAGAGTTCGCATCTAGAAATAAAGAGGTTATAGTGCCCCTCTACTCATCACTCATCAGACCCATCATAGAGTACAATGCCCCATTTGGGATGTAACTCACAAGACACTTCCAACAGCTGGAAAGACCACAAATGTACCTCACCAAGAGGATTACTGGCCTCAAACATATGTCGTGTGCAGCCTAACGGGAAAAACTCCAGCTGTACTCAGTCACATATCGCTTACTCAGAGGTGATCTCTGCCTGACTTACAAAGCCATATGCAACTCGGAATTGATGGACATGCTCCATCTAAAGAAATCCAAGTCATTGCGAGCCACTCGCTCTAGTGAGCTAAACCTTACAACAACAATAAATAGAACATGCTGGAGGGATAGATTCCAGTCACAGAGACTCCCCATGCTTTGGAACAAAACTCCTAACTACATTAGGCAGACCCCCCTCAGTAACACTCTTCAAGAGAAACCTTGATGAGTGGATGGGTAACAGAAAATACACCCCTGGGATCACTTCATTGGCTCTTCTTGACAGAGGCTCAGTTAATTAATCAATGGGCGGTGAAAGCTAGCACGCTCTGGCTAGGCTTATAAATGCCCTCAGGCAGATAGCCTAGTATCTACCTATGAACCTATGAATATATATATATATATATATATATATATATATATATATATATATATATATATATATATATATATATATATATATATATATATATTTATTTATATATGCAGTGATTGTTTTAACAAAGTATCAGTTACCAGTTTCTAAATTTTAAGATTTTAAGATAAACCTGAGGAATCATTAACATTGCAGTAACACTGCAGTCATGGTTACACAAATTAGCATCTTAGCATGATGACCAGCATTGCTAATTATATATGCATGTGTCCATTATACATAGCTTGATAAGGAGCATCTGGTCATGCTCACAGGACAGACTAATAGCCACATCATAGTAAGAGATT
Organism: Protopterus annectens; assembly: GCF_019279795.1. Taxonomy (NCBI): domain Eukaryota; kingdom Metazoa; phylum Chordata; order Ceratodontiformes; family Protopteridae; genus Protopterus; species Protopterus annectens. The sequence goes on along the minus strand of NC_056749.1, from coordinate 805,069,534 downwards.
TTGTAGTCACCTCTAGTAAACTATGTAAACAATGTACTGAGGAGGTAGGCAACAGCATCAGCTAAATAAAAGAAGGAATCTTGAACAAAAGAAAGCCTAGCAACAAGCAGACACCGACGAATGGAGTGAAGGTTATTGGCAGAAGACATAGAAAAGGTTGAACATTAGTTGCAAGGTGATGTTCATAAATAATCATTGAAATGTTTAGCATTAAATATGTGTAGGACAATATGGTCATTTAAGAAAGTTATAATTATGTATGGGCACACATTTCCCCACCTTTCAGTGCATGAATACTGCACACACAAATATTGCAGGAACAAACGCACAAAATTAGGGATAAAGACTACCTCCTAAATACTTGGTCCTGTCCATGCCAAGTAGTATTTCCTTCCATTTCTCTTACTCTCACACCTCATTTCTCTCCTTTTCCATTTAACATGTAATACGGTGTTTCCCTTCTCTTTGCACACTTCTAACATCTTACAGGTGCAACTTTTAACTTTACAATTATACTTTCACTACTGTTCCACCACTGCTATGTCCTTTTCTGGTGATACTCTTGTTATATAAGTTATATTACCTTTTCACACATTGTATACTATGGTAATTGGAATTTTTCCATGTAACATTTAAGGCTTTGTGCTACTGTATATATACTGGAACTTGGCCCCCTTGGGTTTTGGGAATGGTTCTTTCAATCACTATATCTGTTGTACTTGTATTGGAGCTGTTCTCCTCAAGTCTCCGTTGGAAATGGGCCTTTGGCTCAGTTGGACCAACCTGGTTAGCAAATGTCAAATAAATAAAAAGTTTAAATAGTGCTTTTATAGACAGTTGGAAGTAGATAGAATAACAGATGTGTCAGTAATATGCATTTTCTGAAGGGTATGCAGTCTGACATCCAAAGGTCTGTCTTTAGTAACTTCAGTCCTCAAGGATATGCCTGATTATCACAAATATCAGTAGAAAAAGCATAAAACTATGATGTAAGAAGCAGGTGAGCTGTAAAACTAAGAACAGATGAGACCTGTGTACATGAGAGATGTGGAATATGACAGTAACCAAGTAATATGATATAGCAGCACTTACATAGCTGGCCACAATGGGAGTGTTAGCCATACATCTATAATGTACCAGGAAGTTGGTTTACAAATGGAAGATGATTGCCCTGAAGTGAGTCAGTGCAGCAAGTTGTAATGTTAAGGTGACACCCTGTAGACATCATAGTACAAGGGGTCATAAAAACACATACTGTGAAATGCTTTACATGTGCAAGCAGTTTGCAATAAAACAGAGCAAGTAACATACCGCAAGGGAAGTGAACCTAAAACTTTCATACAACAATGTACTGTACATGTGCCTCAAAAAGGGTAGGCAATCCAGCAACAGTGTTGCAAATCTACCAGAAAATATTGCACATCGATGCAAATATAGCTGGATCACTTAAATAGCCATTACTAATACATATCCCCGTCTTCTTATTTACTGATTAATTACACTTGTTTACTGAGATGATCAGACTGGCCAGAGTCCCTTTTAATGGAGGCCTGGGGAGAAAAGTTCCACATCATTTTACATAAAACAATAAATAGATTTTTACAATACAATTTTCAAAGGGTCATATAGCAAAAAAAAAAAAAAATAAGCAGAACATGTACAACGTAAATAAAACTATATATATATATATATATATATATGTGTGTGTGTGTGTGTGTGTGTGTGTGTGTGTGTGTGTGTGTGTGTGTGTGTGTGTGTGTGTGTGTATGAGCAGCATGTATTCAGCAACATTTAAAAATAACAAGTTCATCTTACTTGGTGAATTGAGAAAGATTATAAACCACAAGTAGAATAATATAGATATAAGTAAGAGCAGGAATATGAAATAGCCATAGCAGATAATGTAGTAATGAAGTAGAAATAAGATAGGTAGGAATATGGATATAAAATTGCAAGAGGAGACGAATTAGTACTGAGAGAGAAATGAGACAGGTAGTAACAGGGATATAAAATAGCGAGAGAAGATGATGTAATGAGAGAGAAATGGGATAGGTAGGAGCAGGGATATAAAATAGCCAGTGGAAATGGTGTAGGAATGAAAGTGAAAGAATAGAATATCAGCTGGTGCTTAAGGAAAATAAAAGAAAAACTGGAGTAGTTAATATATAATTAATTGATAAGAAATAATATTTTATCCACGAATGGAGCACGAGTAAGTTCAGTTATCAATGAGATGCATTTTTGACAATCAAAACACCAAAAAAAGAATCCAGATAAACTATGTTAAAACAATGCAGATGTAATCACATATTTTACACCCTATTTACAGGACAGCTAACATTCTGGGGAAGGTAGCAGATGAGTACTGTAAAAAAGACAAAATCAGACATGCTGCAGACCACTTAGCAGGGTGTGATACAGAATCTTAGAGGTGAAGGTGATTATAATAACGCATTTGAAACCTGTGAAACATTGCTAATAGGCAAACAAAATGCACACACAAAGGTTTGAACTCTTGACTTTGTTCAAGGATATACTCACCAGAATAGGTTATTAACAAGGCATGTTAGCAGAGTACTCAGGAAAGAGGTATCTGCAAAAACATTTCAGAGAAATAGACTGCCACATATCAGGCAAAAAAATAAACGTACCTGGGTTTGAACTCCTGACTTTTTGTGAAGGATAAAGACCAGAATAGAGTATTAGAAAGGCACATTAACAGACTAATCAAGAAAGAGGTGACTGCAACATACAGTTCATGGGAATAAAGCAGTGATATAAAACAAATCAAATGCACTTGCCTGGTATTCAGCTTATCGCCTTTCACATCAATAATGTTCATTCATGGACATAAATATAATATGTCACAGCAACAGGTGGTCTGAAGAGGTGTGAAAACACATAGACATGTAAAGGTAAAAGTAATGCTGCAGAATGTAAAATGCACAAAGAAACATAATTCAGATGGGGAATGAACTCCAACACTCATGACTTTAGTGATGCATGTAATCTGTTAGAAAACATACCACGTTTACATAGCATTGTTAGCATACGATATTGACAGCTGTCAGTACTCACCAAGCAAAATCAGCATAGATTTAAACCCTGCTTGCTTACTGCACAGCCCATTTAGTTGTGCACTACCTAATGATTCCACAGATCAAGTTAGACCACTCATTTCAGAAGTTCATATATGTAGGAAGTTCATCAACATTTAAGTAAGTGAATATGGTTGTTATTAAAAGTGACAACAGCACTTGGAAAACAAACCCTTCCCATATGGAAGTGCCTTACCTAATTAGAGTCTGTCACAAAACATCTGTGCATTAGCTCAGTATTGCCTAGCAACAACTAAAATATATACAATACAAGATTTCAACCCCTGCCTACTTAACTTGAGTTCACATGATCTGTACATCATTTACTGGCATCACTGAAATGTTTGTGCAATGGTTGATATAAAGCACACATTTGAAGGGAGGCTTACAACATTACGGAAGACTGACAAATGAGCATTGAGCAACAAACACCAGTAAACATGCATCATAAACCTCAACATATCATATCATTTGAAGATCATAACACAGTTACATGGAACTCTGGAAGAGATTGACAGCTGACATAATAAATGTCTACACATGTCTATATCACATCAAGGGGAAGCTTAACTGCACCACAGTCAGCAAATCTCTGTAGCCAAAAGGAAACTTCTCATCAATGTTTTGCCAGCGGATGAGAAATGAGAATTCATATTTACACCGTGTAGTACTGATGCTGCTGTTTGATAACTGTCATGCATTGGAAGATACAAAATATGCATTGTGAAACTGGGCATCCAACAAGGGAGTACAACAGTTAGGGCATCAAAAAACAACATCTGTCAAATAGTACTAAAATTTCTCGCAACACATCTAATTAGGAAGCTATGCTTACATGTCATCAACTCCTGTAGGAAGAGTGCCTCAATGGATTCAAACTCATGTTTATCTAACTCCCATTCTCTTGACCTATGCTACAACAGCCATTGCCAGAAAAAAAGTTGTATAACAATTGTTCAAAAGCACACATTTGAAGGGATAACATGACCAGTTTGTGGGACTGCATATGATCTTCATTTAAAGGGATTACACTTGCTGATCAAAACCCATCTGTGAATGTGTTAAGTTAGCCGAATTGCACACATCACATCTGTTGAGTACGCCATTGTCACATGTCATCAACTACTTTTTTCACACACTGACACAAAGGGCAATATGCTTGACTTGAACACCTACCTCGCTAACTCGAACTGTCTAGACTTATACAGTTGTTACTGCTGCTACAGAAGAAGTCATATCACAGTTGTCAGAAAGTACACATTTAAAGGGATTACAATACGAATGTGTGTGAATGCATATGACCTTCCTTAAAAGGGTTTACAACACATGGTTGATCAAAATTCTAAGAATTGCACATCAAATCTGATAAGTAAGCCATTCCTATATAGCATCAATTGCTTAATTACACACACAAATGAGGTGCATGCCACCAGATTCAAACACCTGTCTATCTAATTTACATGGTCTAAACTTGTTCACTAGCTACTGACACCACAGAAGATGCCATAACACAACTGTGAGAAAGTACTCATTTGAAGGGAGAGCGACAACTTTATGGAACACTGACACATGTGCTTTGTGAAACAGACACTAGTAATGGATGCATCTGAAGCCACAGTTTACTGTAATGACAATCATAACATTAAGAATACATGGTAGAATGGCAGATGTAATACTTATACAACGATGGGTCATTTTTTTAAAAAAATCTGCACACTGATTGAACAACTCAACAAGTGTGCCCATTATAAATTGAGCATATACCAAAAGAAAAAGTCCTGGCACTAAAGTACAATTGAGCAGACTGTGTTCTACTGGCATATGCTTACAGGACAGCAAAATACGAGAAAAATTAGGTACATTCTGCAATAACAAGTAATTAGAAACATACCTAATTTTCCATGCATTTAGGCTGTCCTTCGTTAAATCTTGGTCAAAGAAAAAGAAAAGCAACAGAGATTCTCTTTTCACTGTTACTTTTCCTACACTGCACTGATGTACTGTGAACGTGTTTGAACTTAAGTCTCATACAAATGCGCGTACATCAGAACACTGCACTGATGTACTGTGAACGTGTTTGAACTTAAGTCTCATACAAATGCGCAGTACATCAGAACACTACACTGATGTACTGTGAACGTGTTTGAACTTAAGTCTCATACAAATGCGCGCACATCAGAACACTGCAATGATGTACTGTGAACGTGTTTGAACTTAAGTCTCATACAAATGCGCAGTACATCAGAACACTGCAATGATGTACTGTGAACATGTTTGAACTTAAGTCTCATACAAATGCACGTACATCAGAACACTGCAATGATGTACTGTGAACGTGTTTGAACTTGTCTCATACAATTGCACAGTACATCAGAACACTGCAATGATGTACTGTGAACATGTTTGAACTTAAGTCTCATACAAATGCGCAGTACATCAGAACACTGCACTGATATACTGTGAACATGTTTGAACTTAAGTCTCATACAAATGCGCGTACATCAGAACACTGCACTGATGTACTGTGAACGTGTTTGAACTTAAGTCTCATACAAATGCGCAGTACATCAGAACACTGCACTGATGTACTGTGAACATGTTTGAACTTAAGTCTCATACAAATGCGCGTACATCAGAACACTGCACTGATGTACTGTGAACGTGTTTGAACTTAAGTCTCATACAAATGCGCAGTACCTCAGAAGATGCAGAAGAACCTGCAAGAACATGGCAGTGCCATTATACAAGAAAGGTAAGCAATTTCTTTCATAGGTTCATAGGTGTGTACTAGGTTAATGGCCCTGGAGCCTTTACAAGCCTAGTCCATAGGAATACCCTGGCAATGTGCCACCTGACATTAGTTTCCAGTGCATCTGTCGAGTAGAGCCACTGGAGTGATCCCCAGGATGAATTTTCTATTTCCCATCCACTCATTAAGATTTTACTTGAAGAGGGCCAGTGAGGTGCTCTATTTGACATGTATGGGAAGTCTATTCTATAGCATGGTCAGTCTCTGTGTTACGAACCTGTCCCTCCAGCACATTCTGTTGATTGTAGTAATGAGGCTGAGGTATCTGGAGCGTGTGGTGCTGAGGGATTGGGATTTCTTTAGATGTAGCATTTCTAACAGAGCTGGGTCAGACATGGCTTTGTAAGTCAAGCAGAGATCACCTCTAAGTAGGCTATATGAGACAGAATAGTTGGGAGTTTTTTTAGTCTGTCCATATAGGACAAATATTTAAGGCCTAGGATCCTCTTTGTGAGGTACTTTTGCGGACTCTCCAGTTGTTGCAGGTGTCTAGTGAGATACATGCCAAATAGGGCATTGTACTCAATGATTGGCCTAATGAGGGAAGGGTAGAGGGAGACAATGATCTCTTTTTTCCTGGATGCAAAACCCTTAGTAATGAGATGTGCTATATAGAAGGACTTTCTGACCACAGTGGCAGTGTGGTGGTCAAAAGAAAGGTTGCTGTCAGCCTGTGTTCCCAGATCTCTTATAACACCTTCTGTGTTCAGTAGACTACCATCGATGTGCTAGTTCATGGGAACTGGGGTTTTCCCAAAGGGGGATGATGACTCATTTTTTGGCATTGAGCTTAAGGCCATGGTTCTGACACCAGACGTTGGTCTCAGTAAGGACTTTCTGTAGGATGTCAACATCACTTGGGGAGTTAATAATGGCTCCCAACCTGCAATAGTCTATGAACTTTGTCAGCCAGAGTCCCTTCATGTTGGCCTGGATTTCTGAGAAGTAGATACCAAACAGGGGAGGACCGAGGACTGATCCCTGTGGGAGTCCACTCATTACTGGTCAGCAGTCTGACTTGGAGTCAGCTGCTTTCACACTGTGGGTTCTATCTATCAGCCAGTTCGCAACCCACTTAGTGATATAGGGGTTTATGCCTAGCTTAGTGAGTTTTTCTATGATTCTGAGTGGGGAATGGTATCAAAGGCCTTGGTCAGATCAAGGTAGGCTGTTTGTACTACCTTGCCTTCATCCTCAGCTCTGGTGACTAACTCAAAGAAGTTGACCAAGTTGAGCACGCATGATCTACCCTTCACAAAACCAAACTGTGTGGGATCCAGAGTTTGGAGATTCCCTATATCCTTTTTTATTAGGGCTATGATGATACGTTCCATAGTTTTGCATATCAGACTCATCAAGCTAATGGGGCGATAGTTCCCAGAGTCTGTAGTCACTCTTCATTTGTGGAGAGGGATGACTGTAGCAGTGCACCATTCGGTAGGGACAAAGCCTGAACTGAGGCTGTGATTGAACAGGGGACACAGGTGAGGTGCCATTTCACTCTGAAGTTCATGAAAAACACAGCCAGGAATATTTTAAGGTCCCACAGAAGCTGTATTTTTGGTCTTGGACAGTGCTGTTTTAAATAATGTCATGACTGGGTGTGGGTAATGCTGGATTTACTAATGGTTGGCTTTGTTTGATCACTCAGGCTTTGCCTTCATGATCAAACCACACCACCTGTGGGTAAATCCAGCATTACCCACACTCAGTCATAGGTTATTACTTAAATATCTATACACAATTTTATTAGTATTGCTTTCTGTTGCTCATTGCGGCTAAGCACATTTGTGTGATGGTTAGCATATGAATGTGACAGAAGGCTATTTCTGATCAATTTTTACCACAGAATGTGAAATGCCTCTGATCATTACCAAAATATGAGTAATGATGCAGCTTAATGCCAAGTGCCCTGCAACATTAGTAATAGAAAGAGTACATTTTAGTTCTTCACAAATTCTTAAGTCCATTTTTTTAATTAGTCCAAATTTTTGGGGTTTCTAATACCATGACAGGAATGAAACCATTCTTAAGTCAAAGTACAATTAAAGTTCATGAAATTAGTATTGCTTCAATCTTTGATGTCGGCCAAAAGTGCTCTTCGCAGTACCCGCAACGTGCCCAGTAATGACTCCTTCTGGAATTCATAGTGGATTATATAGATTGGTAACATGTCTAAATACGATTGTAGATTCTTTTTTATAAGACCCATTGCTCCTACTACTATTGGAACTGTCTGGGTATCTTTCTTCCACATTGCTCTCATTTCTGCCTGGAGATCCTGGTATTTTATGACTTTGTGTCTCTCTGTACACAAGACGCTGTAGTCATTCAGTGTGGTGATTTCAATGATCAATGCCACTTTTGTCTTCTTTTCTTGGACCACTATATTCAGTTTTCTAGCATCTATCTTTTGAACTGTTGGTAATGGGTGATCCCATGTAATATAAACTTAATTTTCTATGATGCTTTGTGGATCATGTTTCCAGTGTTTTTCAGCCACTTCAATACCATAATGTTTCCACAATCCCCAGTGCAACAGTCTTGCCACGTTATTATGCCTTTTGGTATACAGTCCTTCTGCCATTATTGTGTCACAACCAGCAACTAGATGTGTGACTGTTTCCAATTTGGTTTTACAAAACCTACATTTGTCTGTTTCTCCTATATGTTCAATGGACTTTATAAACCAGTGTGTAAGTAGACCACTATGTTGGGCTGCCAATATTAACCTTTCATCTCTTGGTTTCAATTTGCCTCTCCTTAACCATTCCTGCATTCGTTCCTGAACAACATGAGATTATTCCAGAAGTTTTCTATACTTGCAGCTATATTTATGCTTTTTCCACATTTCTTTTCCTTTGCATCTGGTCCTTCACCTTATATTCTTTCTTTTGTTATTTTGGCACATTCAGTTGCTGCCTGATCTTTATCTACTTCTGGTTTGATTTCCATTCCTGCTTGACTTCGATATGCTTCTGCTAAATTAAGCAGAGAAGTCATCTTAGATTTATTCTCCTTATGTTTCAAAACTTTCACTACATTGGGATCTTGTGAGGTCAGTAGATATGTGTGGAGGGTTTCACTTCATATCATCGAAATTTCATTTAATTGAAATTCAAATCACCGAGACCAAATCGTCGAAAACTCATATCATCGAATCTCAAATCATTGAAAACTATAAAGCAACTAGAAATAACATTCCACAAAGTTTTTACTATGTTTCAGCAGGGGGGCAAGCCCCCCTGCACCCCCCAACAGTTTTTATACTGCCAGATGACTTTCTACTACTTTATATTTATTTGGTATGAATAGTACAAGTAGGATTGTTACTCACCAGCCTTGAAACACAGCCTTTGCATCCTACTAGCATGGGCTTCCTTATTCACAGCCCACTCAGCTGCAGCTGTAAAGGAAACAGAGACATGTTTAGGCATACCTATCCATCATATACACACACTGGACTTTAGTAAACAGTAATGGTATGACTACCTCCACACTGCTGGGACATCACCCCTCTGCCTTGCTTCTTGGATTAACTCGTCCAAGACCTCCCTCTATCTCTGCTTCAAGTCAGCATAGTGGTGCCTGACCTGCTCACCAGTCTGAGGAATACCAGTGTCACTGGTGAGATCATGGGCGAAACAGTCCCAGGCTTCCACTTTATATTGGGAACCCTGGTACTGGCCCTGCAACAGTCTCTCATCATGTTTTTTTACCAGGTGTCCTACCATGACCTTCGACTCCTGTATGCCGTGATTGGACAGTTTTGAATATACTGAACTAAGCTAAGCTACAGGCAAACATGCTTAGCTAAGGCTGGCATTGTTTAAAGGGACAGGTTCAGCACTACTTACCAACGGGCACACCCACACAGCTATGCTTAAACTTTATCTCATTTATAAAAAAAAAAAAAAAAAAAAAAAACTTTTGTTGTGTTATTTTATCTATACCCTTCAGAATATCCCTGATAATGCTAAACCTGTTATTTTATCAACTGTCTGCTTTGTGGGACAATTGTCCCTTTTGGCTTTGTCCACATTTCTTACTCTGATGGGTTGGGACGTGTGCGCTATGTGCTTATGCTACCTGTGTTATCCTAATAACTTTTGACTTGGTAACATACCTCTCAACCTCTTAGAGCAAAATATCTGGACAAAGCCTACAATGATGGAGGGTACAAATAGGGACAGCTTTTAAATATTACTCTTACAAACTTAAAAACTTGATAGAATAATAGGTTTTACATTAGCATTAATTTTCTGATGGATGTGTGGAGTCTTACACTCAAATGTTTTGTCATTATTTAATGACTTCAATCCTCAGCTATTTGCCAGAAAGCTTCACATTTTAGGGCGAACACACCAAAAATATGAGGCAAACATCTGGGCATTCTGTGAAAATCTGTACAGTTGAGAGGTATGCTTGGTAGGGACAATTATCCCTTTTACCTTTGACCACATATTTTTTATTTTCCTGACAGGTTGGGGGTGTTACGAGCATTCTTGCTAGTTTTTAATTGCCAAAAAGCAATTCTGGAGTGTGGGGGGAGAGTGTGTATTGTGAGAGCTCTGCTCTCAGACACAGCTCCTGTGCTCGTACACGGAACTGTGTCCATTTTAGAACATGGCAGCGCGCCTTCGTAAATATGCATGGTGAGCTGCCGTGCTGAACAGAAACGGTCCCTGCCGTGCAAGAATAACTTAGTCCTGCATGGCTGCTTGCTGAATCCTGGGGACTAGGTATAAGATATATTATATATTAGAGATAATTGTGAAGTCTGGGAGTTAAAACATTTAAAACAAGCAAGTTCTTTCATAATATGAGGAAAAGAACACCTTCACAGGACCAAAACACTGCATCACTGGCACTGAAATAGACTATTCACATCACAAACATGTTGTGCCACATAAATATTTTTGTTAACAACAGAGTCAATGCAAGTTAAATGTATTGTACTTCTGCAATGAGAAATGATGTTGCACTACACTATGTTGTCAAGCTTTTTTTCCTTTTATTTTTTGGTACCAATAAACATGTGATATGAGAGAATAGAATAGATAGGAGGGTAAAATTAGAAGGTGAGGGTAGAAATATTATGCACATGGCAGACTTACTCCTAACATTTTTTGTAAAGTATTAGCTGTGTTATTTGTGTCCACTGAATGTCTTAACTCATTGCTTCCTACATCAGGAAAACAAAGCTCCTTTGTAACACATAAGAGTATACTTGTCTTTATGGAATGCTTTCCTGTACTTCTGAAGCAGTATTTTTTTCAATGTTTTCAAAGCCTAATTTCTGAAGTCCTAGTAAGGATGCATATATAAGATTAAGGCAGCAACATGGCAGCTACAAAATAACATGATTTGCTAAGTATGTTGGTGAATTGGTCAGCACAGGATGCACAGAGCTGGAATTATTGAGTATGAATAGTTATGAAAAAAGTGGACATTTCCATGTTTACATTAATAATATAAAAAGTCTGATGCTGCCATTTTGGGGGTAAAATATTTAAGAAGTATTCTTTTGTAAAACAACATTAAAACATGGTGGGCAATGTGAAGACATTCTGAGATATAAATGCTCTTTTGGTAAAGCAGTTAGGACTACTATCTATATTTTCATAAGTGCATTCATTTCATAAAAGCTGAGTGACCTATGAGGACTACTATCTATATTTTCATAAGTGCATTGATTTCATAAAAGCTGAGTGACCTATGAGTAAACAAATGGTGCCATCTTAAGCAATACATTAAGGCACAGTGTTGCCACTAATACTTGCCATGAAACACAAATTAATATTGTTCTTAAATATTGTGAAATTATTATACACATAATCTTCATAGATTCTGCAATATTATAAAACATCTGTATGCTATCTCCTCTTTCATACATCACTGGAAAGCTTTTGAAGAGGTGAATAATTCCCACACTGGTATATTAGATCTATTTTCAACACTTATAGCAATATAAACTTTTGTTTGGCCATAGCACTGGTATTTTTTTGCAAAGAAAATGCAGTTTTTGCTGACAACCAAACAAAACAAAAAAATGAACTGCAGACCTGCTGGCAAAAAAAACAAGTAAACCAGAAGCCAAAAATCTAGCGCTTTCATCCACTGTTTAATATGTGAACTTCCTCAGAAACATTTTCAAATGATTTCCAGTTCCTTAAATAACTTATTAAACAGGAAATTACATCATGACCATCAAACTGAAAAAATAACAAATGTGATTTTCTACAAAAATGAAGTATTGTCATAATGATAACAAATAAAAAAAATATATGTATATATACAAATAAATGTATATACACATATATACACACACATACATATATATAAATGCAAAAATACAATCATAAAGATGCAGTGTAAATTCATGCTGTGTGAATAGCATAATAATCAACTTGAGCATATGAAATGCGTATCCAAAGACGTCTCCCACGTAGACACAACAATCACATGCATGCACACACCTGCACACACACACACACACACACACACACACACACACACACACACACATATGCACATATAGACATGTACCCCCCCCACACACACACAAACACATACACACACACACACACACGCACATCACACACACGCATACACACACACACACACACACACACACACACACACACACACACACACACACACACACAACTATAGAACCAAACAGTCACTATGAAAATATAAAATACACATGTGAAAAAATATATATAAATATCGTAAAAAATATATGACAATATAAAAATAATGATGATATATACACACAAGTACGCACACCAAAATGTATATAATATATTATATATAAAATGTAATATATGTATACAACAAAAAAATATGTATATATATATATGAAGAATGTAAATCATATCATATCTCTGAAGGGAATCAGAGTGATATGAACATGTATGTGTACATACATGTACACCTCACACAAAACACACATGAATCACATACATATGGTCTCAAACACCTATCTATATTTTTTTCACATGTGTATTTTATATTTTCATAGTGACTGTTTGGTTCTGAATTTACACTGCATCTTTATGATTGTATTTTTGCATTTATACATATGTATGTGTGTGTATATATGTGTATATACATTTATTTGTATATATACATATATATACTTTTTTATTTGTTATCATTATGACAATACTTCATTTTTGTAGAAAATCACATTTGTTATTTTTTCAGTTTGATGGTCATGATGTCATTTCCTGTTTAGTAAGTTATTTAAGGAACTGGAAATCATTTGAAAATGTTTCTGAAGAAGTTCACGTATTAAACAGTGGATGAAAGTGCTAAATTTTTGGCTTCTGGTTTACTTGTTTTTTTTTTGCCAGCAGTTCTGCAGTTCATTTTTTCATTTTGTTTGGTTGTCAGCATTTTTTGAGGTTTTGTGGTCCAACTGGTGAATCACCATGGCAGCTGAGAGTGCCAATTTAAGCAGTCAAGACAGTCTTTCGGACTTGACTGTGTATCCAGTTCCTGCCAGTGGTTCTAGTCCTGCCAGTGGCTCTAGTCCTGCCAAGGTTGTGGGAGAGAAAACCCAAGAAGAACTTATCGCTTTTATTGTTCAAACAGTCGAAGACACTTTTGTTTCCTCCATGTTCAAGGAACATTCTAAGTCGGATATCGCTAGTGATTCTGCAAGCAGTGTGGCTGTTTCAGTCAAAGGCACTAATGAGAAGTCTTTAACAGCTACAGTTTTAGATTTACCGCCAGACGACACAGATGATTTACATTCTTCATATATATACATATTTTTTTGTTTTATACATATATTACATTTTATATATAATATATTATATTATATACATTTTGGTGTGCGTACTTGTGTGTATATATCATCATTATTTTTATATTGTCATATATTTTTTACGATATTTATATATATTTTTTCACATGTGTATTTTATATTTTCATAGTGACTGTTTGGTTCTATGGTTGTGTGTGTGTGTGTGTGTGTGTGTGTGTGTGTGTGTGTGTGTCTGTGTGTCTCTGTGTGTGCATGTGTGTGTCTGTGTGTATGATGTGTGCATATGTGTGTGTGTGTGGGGGGGGGGTACATGTCTATATGTGCATATGTGTGTGTGTGTGTGTGTGTGTGTGTGTGTGTGTGTGTGTGTGTGTGTGTGTGTGTGTGTGTGTGTGTGTGTGTGGGTGTGTGCATGCATGTGATTGTTGTGTCTACGTGGGAGAGGTCTTTGGATATGCATTTCATATGCTCAAGTTGATTATTATGCTATTCACACAGCATGAATTTACACTGCATCTTTATGATTGTATTTTTGCATTTATACATATGTATGTGTGTGTATATATGTGTATATACATTTATTTGTATATATACATATATATTTTTTTATTTGTTATCATTATGACAATACTTCATTTTTGTAGAAAATCACATTTGTTATTTTTTCAGTTTGATGGTCATGATGTCATTTCCTGTTTAGTAAGTTATTTAAGGAACTGGAAATCATTTGAAAATGTTTCTGAGGAAGTTCACGTATTAAACAGTGGATGAAAATGCAGTTTTTCTTTTGTATATCTGCAATAGAAAAATTGTCAACTACAGACAAACCTTTGATACTAACATCAGCATGTAGCCCATTGTCTATCAAAGAGATATCATATTTTACATTTTTTGTAACTCACACCATTTAGCAGATATTATTAGTCTAACAAAATGTGTTTTCAGTATAGGACATTGAAGAAAAGCTCTCAGGAAGCAAGTGGTTTCCTAGCTTAGAAGATCTTAGGAAGTAAAGGTGTCAATTAAGTGTCCTGTTGTTGAAGATTAAATGAGTTAAAACACAGCATTGCTCTACAAAATGGATTTTTACTGTGAATATATGCTTAACAGGTAATCTGATTTACATCATTGGAGATATCATTCACACTGTCAGGGATCTTCATCCATATCCAGGATGTGTTTACACAGCCACATCAGATATTTTTAGATGGCCAGGACAATATGTAGATCAAAGCTCAGTCATATTTTCCAGTGAGCATAATTTAAATGTATTTGCAAGTTACCTGCTTGATAAGTGTGATTTTGATGACCATGGATTTTTAACATACCATTGAGCAGAACTGCTAATGAGGTACACCCCAAAGAAATTACCTTGCCAAACTCTTAGTTCCTATTCCTAAGTTACTCAGACATTTGTATGTCATTGTGTAGCTGCCAGAACAATGTTTACCTCTCTTCCTATCAAGCAAATTGAGTGACAGAAAGTAAAGTGATCTGAGGACTAATTTGCAATTCAGTATCCACAGCGGGATTTATCTATACCTTATAAGTGTTACATGGGGGCAGGACCTTCCATCCCACTATAGACACAGTGGGGTTTATGTGCATCTTATAAGTGTGAAATGGCGGTGGAACCTTCCATCACACTATAGGCACAGCTGGGTTTATCTATACCTTATAAGTGTGACATGGGGGCTGAACCTTCCATCCTTCCATCACACTATAGGCACAGTGGGGTTTATCTATACCTTATAAGTGGGACATGGGGGCAGGACCTTCCATCACACTATAGGCACAGTGGGGTTTATCTATACCTTATAAGTGTGACATGGGGGTGGGACCTTCCATCACACTACAGGCACACTGGGGTTTATGTGTACCTTATAAGTGTGACGTGGGGGCGGGACCTTCTATCACACTATAGGCACAACGGGGTTTATTTGTACCTTATAAGTGTGACGTGGGGTGGGACCTTCCATTACACTATAGGCACAGTGGGGTTTATCTATACCTTATGTGTGACATGGGGATGGGACTTTCCATCACACTATAGGCACACCGTGGGTTTATGTGCACCTTATAAGTGTGACGTGGGGTGGGATCTTCCATCACACTATAGGTACACTGGGGTTTATGTGTACCTTATAAGTGTGATGTGGGGCGGGACCTTCTATCACACTAAAGGCAGAGCGGGGTTTATGTGTACCTTAAAGGTGTGACACGGGCGGACCTTCCATCACACTATAGGCAGTGGGGGGTTTGTCTACCTTATAAGTGTGACATGGGGGGGGGACTTCCATCCTTCCATCACACTATAGGCACAGTGGGGTTTATCTATACCTTATAAGTGTGACATAGGGGCAGGACCTTCCATCACACTATAGGCACACTGGGATTTATGTGTACCTTATATGCACAGCGGGGTATATCCATATTTTATAAGTGTGACACGGGACAGGACCCACCATTACACAATAGGCACAGCGGGGTTTATCTATACCTTATAAGTGTGACATGGAGGTGGGACCTTCCATCACAGTATAGGCACAGCGGGTTTATCTATACCTGATAAGTGTGACATGGGGGCAGAACTTTCCATCACACTACAGGCACAGCGGGGTTTATCTATACCTTATAAGTCTGACATAGGGGCAGGACCTTCCATCACACTATAGGCACACCGGGGTTTATGTGTACCTTATAAGTGTGACATGGGGGTGGTACCTTCCATCACACTATAGCCACAGTGGGGTTTGTCTATACCTTATAAGTGTGACATGGGGCAGGACCCTCCATCACACTATAGGCACAGCAGGGTTTATCTATACTTATAAGTGTGACATGGGGGGAGGAACTTCCATCCTTCCATCACACTACAGGCACAGTGGGGTTTATCCATATTTTATAAGTGTGACATGGGGCAGGATCCTCCACACTATAGGCACAGCAGGGTTTATCTATACCTTATAAGTGTGACAGGGGCATGGGACCTTCCATCACAGTACAGGCACAGCGGGTTTATCTATACCTTATAAGTGTGACATGGGGGCGGGACCTTCCATCACACTATAGGCACAGCGGGGTTTATCTATACCTTATAAGTTATAAGTGTGACATGGGGCAGGACCCTCCATCACACTATAGGCACAGAGGGGTTTGTCTATACCTTATAAGTGTGACATGGGGCAGGACCCTCCATCACACTATAGGCACAGTGGGGTTTATCTATACCTTATAAGTGTGACATGGGGGATGGAACTTCCATCTTTCCATCACACTATAGGCACAGTGGGGTTTATTTATACCTTATAAGTGTGACATGGAGGCAGGACCTTCCATCACACTATAGGCACACCGGGGTTTATGTGTACCTTATAAGTGTGACATGGGGGTGGGACCTTCCATCACACTATAGGCACAGCGGGGTTTATCCATATTTTATAAGTGTGACATGGGGCAGGATCCTCCATCACACTATAGGCACAGCAGGGTTTATCTATACCTTATAAGTGTGACATGGGTGCTGGAACTTCCATTACAGTATAGGCACAGCGGGTTTATCTATACCTTATAAGTGTGACATCGGGGCAGGACCTTTCATCACACTATAGGCACAGCGGGGTTTATCTATACCTTATAAGTGTGACATGGGGCAGGACCCTCCATCACACTATAGGCACAGCGGGGTTTATCTATACCTTATAAGTGTGACATGGGGGGGACTTCCATCCTTCCATCACGCTATAGGCACAGCAGGGTTTATCTATACCTTATAAGTTATAAGTGTGACATGGGGCAGGACCCTCCATCACACTATAGGCACAGCAGAGTTTATCTATACCCTATAACTGTGACATGGGGATGGGACTTTCCATCACAGTATAGGCACAGTGGTTTTACCTATACCTTATATGTGTGACGTGGGGGCGGGACTTTCTATCACACTATAGGCACAGCGGGGTTTATCTATACCTTATAAGTGTGAGATGGGGCAGCACCCTCCATCACATCATAGGCACAGCGGCATTTATCTATACCTTATAGGTGTGACATGAGGGTGGGGTGGGACCCCCCCATCCTTCCATCACACTATAGGCAGAGCGGAGTTTATCTATACCTTATAAGTGTGACATGGGGGCAGGAACTTCCATCCCACTATAGGCTCAGTGGGGTTTATCTGTACCTTATAAGTGTGACATGTGGGGCAGGACCTTCCATCACACTATAGGCACAGTGGGGTTTATGTGTACATTATCAGGTTGATGTGGGGGTGGGACTTTCCATTACACTATAGGCATAGCGGGGTTTATCCATATTTTATGTGTGACATGAGGCAGGACCCTCCATCACACTATAGGTAGAGTGGGGTTTATCTATACCTTATAAGTGTGACATGGGGGCGAGCCTTCCATCACAGTATAGGTACAGCAGATTTATCTATACCTTATAAGTGTAACATGGGGCGGGACCTTCCATCCTTCATGGCAGTATAGGCACAGTGGGGTTTATCTGTACCTTATAAGTGTGACATGGGGGCGGGACCTTCCATCACACTATAGGCACAGCGGGGTTTATGTGTACCTTATAAGGTTGACGTGGGTGTGGGACTTTCCATTACACTATAGGCACAGTAGGGTTTATCCATATTTTAAGTGTGACATGAGGCAGGACCCTCCATCACACTATAGGCAGAGTGGGGTTTATCTATACCTTATAAGTGTAACATGGGGCGGGACCTTCCATCCTTCATGGCAGTATAGGCTCAGTGGGGTTTATCTATACCTTATAAGTGTGACGTGGGGGCAGGACCTTCCATCAGACTATAGACACAGCAGGGTTTATGTGTACCTTAAAGGTGTGACATGGGAGTGGGACCTTCCATCACACTATAGGCACTACGGGTTTATCTATACCTTATAAGTGTGACATGGAGGTGAGCCTTCCATCACACTATAGGCACAGTGGGGTTTATATGTGCCTTATATGTGTGACATGGGGGCGGGACCTTCCATCACACTATAGGCACTGCGGGTTTATCTATACCATATAAGTGTGACATGGGGGTGAGCCCTCCATCACAGTATAGGTACAGCAGATGTATCTATACCTTATATGTGTGACATGGGGGCGGGACCTTCCATCCTTTATGGCAGTATAGGCTCAGTGGGGTTTATCTATACCTTATAAGTGTGACATGGGGCAGGACCTTCCATCACACTATAGAAGATTATTTTTTCTCCGTTGTGCTTTTGGAACAAGCATGTTTTCTCTCCTTTTTTTGAGAACTAAGAAGGAAATAGTGCAACGTATGTCTTCTTCCATTCAGCTGCATATATTTGCAATGGTTATATTCGTTTGCTTTATGTTGTCTAGCTACATTGTTCCACTATAGTAGGTTAAAGCCATCAGAACTGTATTTTTGGGGGGCCAGGGTAATGGTGGTTAAGACAGCATTGTGTAAACTGTTGTCAATGTGAGTGTTTCATTTCATATTGATTCTACATTTGTGTGGCTGTGTGCCTCATAAGTGTAAATTCCTACTGCTATTATTTATTTATTTTTTTGTAGCTGGGAGTGGGAATATTAGGAGTTTACAATGCTGGTCGTATTTAGGTTATGGCTGTGCTTTAGGACTTTACAATGCTGGCTGTATTTGCATAGGTTACAGCTGTGTATTAAGACTTTAAAATGCTGGTCGTATTTAGGTTATGGCTGTGCTTTAGGACTTTACAATGCTGGCTGTATTTGCATAGGTTACAGCTGTGTATTAAGACTTTACAATGCTGGTCGTTTAGGTTATGGCTGTGCTTTAGGACTTTACAATGCTGGCTGTATTTGCATAGGTTACAGCTGTGTATTAAGACTTTAAAATGCTGGTCGATTTAGGTTATGGCTGTGCTTTAGGACTTTACAATGCTGGCTGTATTTGCATAGGTTACAGCTGTGTATTAAGACTTTACAATGCTGGTCGTATTTAGGTTATGGCTGTGCTTTAGGACTTTACAATGCTGGCTGTATTTGCATAGGTTACAGCTGTGTATTAAGACTTTACAATGCTGGTCGTATTTAGGTTATGGCTGTGCTTTAGGACTTTACAATGCTGGCTGTATTTGCATAGGTTACAGCTGTGTATTAAGACTTTACAATGCTGGTTGTATTTAGGTTATGGCTGTGCTTTAGGACTTTACAATGCTGGCTGTATTTGCATAAGTTACAGCTGTGTATTAAGACTTTACAATGCTGGTCGTATTTAGGTTATGGCTGTGCTTTAGGACTTTACAATGCTGGCTGTATTTGCATAGGTTACAGCTTAGGTTATGGCTGTGCTTTAGGACTTTACAATGCTGGCTGTATTTGCATAGGTTACAGCTGTGTATTAAGACTTTACAATGCTGGTCGTATTTAGGTTATGGCTGTGCTTTAGGACTTTACAATGCTGGCTGTATTTGCATAGGTTACAGCTGTGTATTAAGACTTTACAATGCTGGTCGTATTTAGGTTATGGCTGTGCTTTAGGACTTTACAATGCTGGCTGTATTTGCATAGGTTATAGCTGTGTATTAAGACTTTACAATGCTGGTCGTATTTAGGTTATGGCTGTGCTTTAGGACTTTACAATGCTGGCTGTATTTGCATAGGTTACAGCTGTGTATTAAGACTTTACAATGCTGGTCGTATTTAGGTTATGGCTGTGCTTTAGGACTTTACAATGCTGGTTGTATCTGCATAAGTTACAGCTTTGTTAAGTGTTTGGTGGATGGGCATTTGCTATCTAGACTGATGTAATTTTTTAGGGTGTAGCTTTGTTTGTGCTAGACTTGAGTATGCTGTTTCCTGAGGGCATATTAGTATGTTATTCCATTACTATTAAATTATGTATACTACCAGAGTAGTAACCCGGATTGTGATATCCATTTTTTTACTTCATTACAACTGAGATATGGCTGCTAAGACTCCTAAGGACACATCCTCATATAAGCCTCATTTTTTCGGAGGCTGAGAATGAGATCACACTGCAGGTGCACAAGCCTCTGACAAGCCATCCTGTGACCGTGTCTCATGGAAGATGGTCAGTGATGTGAATGCTGTTCGCAGCCATGGGAGTAACTAAAGTGATCTGAGATAGAAAGACTGATATGATACACAGGGCTAAGATCAGAGAAGAGGCCACAATGTAAGTGTGGAGGGCTATAGGTGGGAAACCTTCTACCTTACTACCGCTTATTGAGATGAAGGAGTTCTTGGCACTAAGGGGGGGCTTGTCACCTCCTCAGAGTGGGGTGCTGGATGTAGGGGCAGAGATGGATAGGCCCTAGAGGATTCCCACTAGCAACACCCCAGGTATGTCATGCAAACTTTTTGATGTCCATCTTTGCAGATGATAGTTACTTTCATGCTTTTAATACTTCCCTCACCTATTGCATCTAGATACATCTGGAAATAGGGGTGCAGTGACAATCTGCACATGATATGGCCATACTTACATGTAAAAGTTATGTTTCTTAATAACTGAAATTATAGCACTTGCATGTGCAGTTGAAGAATTTGTTCATAAGCAAATGGGTATTTTTACTGTAATTTTTTCTTGGTGTATTCATAGGTAAAACATTGTCAGGCACCAGCATCATGAAGTTACAGCTGTTTGATGCTGGGGAACCCATATCCTCTGACAATAATAATAAATGTTGAGAATTACCCACAAATGATGAATGAGCATATCAGTAAGATTCCCTTTGTTCACATGTCCCTTAAGGGTTAAGGGTCTGGACAAATGGCAAGTGTCTAGGAATAATTTCATTAAATAAGACCAGCTAGAAGTGTCTTCTTAATCCAAAAAGTTTCTTGCCTGTACTATTCCAGATTAAATTATCAGGTTTACATTTGATTATATTTTCCCCTCCTTTCTGATGAATAAGATGTAGGTTATTTAATAAAAAGCTTTATTCAAAGATGGATAAGTGCAGTAGCTTTGAAAATGGCTTGTTCTGATATGAGTACAACAGTCAAACAGCATGAATTTTTACAGCCAGTAAACAGTGCATGGGTCCACTGGGTAAACTGCTGATAGGATGAAAGCTATGGCACGTAATTAGTGGAGTCAGTTTTACTCAACGTTTTATTTGTGAACAAAGGGAATCTTACTGATATGCTCATTCATCATTTGTGGGTAATTCTCAACATTTATTATTATTGTCAGAGGATATGGGTTCCCCAGCATCAAACAGCTGTAACTTCATGATGCTGGTGCCTGACAATGTTTTACCTATGGGACTGCAACTAAAAAATATAATAAATGTGCAGTTTAGGACTAAACATATGGATGATCATGATTTAAAACTTTATTTTCTTTCATTATGTAGTAAAGTACATGAAATTAAAAAAAATTTGATTAAAAGGCTCTCTGTTGAAATTTTGGCGCTTAAAATGACAAGTGGAGACCAACTGAAGAAAGATTGAAAACACAGACGAGTGAATCTTGAAAATTGCTCTTCTCCTTAAAACCTCTCTTTGCAAGCCCCCCCCCCCCCGAACTTCAATATTCCAACACTGACATTGCCATACTTCAAAGAAAATGGAATATTTTCAGAAGTGGCATAAGTCTGTTCTTTCGGCCAGTCCATCTCCATATTCGGGGACTCGCACTATCGGGTCCCGACATCATTTCAAATAGTTACTGATTTAAAGAACTTTATGGGCATTTGCTTGGGAAGTATGGGTAACAATGGATGTTATTGAAAGTTAATTTCAACATATTTGTTGAGTACTAGCGCCAACTTGTAGCATGTTATTTCTGCAGGGATGAAAATCATTTAGTACAAGACTGTAACACATGAAGGTATGGTTAATGTGGGGAGATGAGACATGCAGCGAAAAACTGTAAGCCTTTTTCTAGAAATGTAAAATAACTGTACCATATTAGAAAAGGAAAGAGTAGATGAATGCTTAGATGAAAGACATTGTTATGGAATACGTTAAAAGAGAAGGTGGGATGGGAGAGGGGGATACTGAGGAAAGGTTAAACCAAGTGGTAGAGAAGAAATGTTCAATGCGAGGTTATTAATACACTTGAAGAGGACATGAGTAGTGACTCAGCTCAGTCTGTTAAATGCCTTGCATACAGTATATTTGGTGGGAGGTTGGCATAATGGGTAAGGTGTTTTGCCTTACACACACAAGATGTAGGGTTTGATTCTCACATGGAGTAATTGGCTAGGCTTAAAATGGCCCACAGGTGCAGTTAACCTAGTACTAATCTATGAACCTATCTATGAACCTATGAACATATTTAAACAAAGGGTTACCACCGTGTAAAAGAAAGTGCTTTTGCATGATGCGCTTCTTCAGAGCCATCTTTAACAAAGTACATACAGTAGTAAAACCAGATTATTTAGAAAGAATGGTTAGTATAAAAGGTTAATAATGGGTACATTTTTAGGTAGAACAAAACATGTTTCAAGATTGAAGTGCCCACTTTTTTAACACTAGGTAACTTCAAGAAGTAAAGTTTAGTAAAGTTTCCCAGCCTCGGGATGGGTGTCTGACTTGGGATGCTTATGTCTGATGCAGAAAGTGTCCAGGCAATGCAAGGGAAATCAGTCTTTTTTGTTCATATGCATCTTTGTAACTCTCTGTATTTGCTGAACTTGTATATAAGCATATGTGGTGTGATATTCCTGTATGTGTATCGTCATTTTTACTGTCTGCTTCACTTGTTTAGGAATTGCAGTGTTTTTTCATGAACTAAAGTCACAGTGGTGCAGCAGTAGCGTTGTTGCCTCACAGCAAGAGGTTCTCCCATTTGGTTCTCGGCTGGAGCACCTTCTGTGTGGAGTCTGTGTGTCCTCCCCATGGTCAAGTGGCATTTGAAAGACATGCGTAGAATGGGTGTGCTTTTGTTAAAGGTTGGGCATTGAGTTGGCACCTCTGCACCCGTAAAAAATCTACTGCCAATCATTAGCGGACTGGTGCTCTGCTGTGGCGACCCCTAACATGGAAAAGCCGAAAGAAAAACAACAGTGTTTGTTCATGAAGACTTGATTGTGCTGCTGCTGATAAGAGAGCCCTGGCCTTGGGCTGCCTATATCTGATGCTTAGAGTAGCCAGACAATGCACTCGGTAAGCACAGTCTGGGTTGTTTCTATGCATCAGTGTTAATGACAATATCTGCTGAGCTGTTATACAAATTATGTAGTGAGTGCATGTGTAATATGCTGCCCCTTAGCCAAAACATGATGCATCCTTCTACATGTAGCATGATCCTCCTCTGCTGCTGGTTCCTTCTCTGCCTCCTACCAGTCACAGCTGTTGCTACCTGTGGTGATGGGAAATGTGGTCATTGCACCGGGCCACCCAGCTACACCTGTTTTCTAAGTATAATATTATGTAAGATGGCACATACAGTCAGTATTTTGGCACAGGTGGATGGGTCATATTGTAGGGCACTTCCAGATGGATCCAGACAGTGCAAATGTGACTTGATCAGCCCAGACACATGATCTATGATGCTTCTAGTTTTTGCATGGATGTGCTTGTAAACTTGCTCAGTGGGCTTGTATGGATTTTGCATTGGTGTCATAAGCCGAGTTTTTAGGCCAAATCTAGCATCCTTACTTGATGTTTCTGTAGGATGTCTCTCCATGCAAACTTTTGGTAGAGGTCACATGTGTGCCATATGTGTGAGTAGTGGAAACTGCCTGCTTAGTCTGCACATACATTGTAGATGATACCTAGTGCATCACAGACCACCTGGAAGCTAATGGACTGATACCCTTTGTGGTTCACTTACTATCTTCCGACTTCACCAAGTGGGGCCTTTATTTTGATGTGGGCACAGTCTATGGTCTCTTACACCTCAGGGAAATGGGCTGTAGCATACAAGTCTGACATAGTGGTACCATTTCCTCTTTGGTACAAGGAAGCCATATATGCTTCCTCACATGTTGCATTACTGCACAGAGGAACTGGTGATGTATTCTGAAGGCAGAAGCCTGTGACCCCCACACACACACACACACACACACACACTTTGTACCCTACAGGTCACTGAAAGCTCCATGTTGCTAAAATATATAAAGTTACACATACCATAGTATCCGCTTAGATGGATTCCCATGGGTCAACATGGGTCAACAGATGAGGGTGACATATGATCACTATTTGTTGTATAGTATCCCAGTTCAGCCAGTAGGAGTCTCTCTTTTTTTAATTTCTCTAAATCTTTTGGGTTTCTAATACCATGACGGGAATGGACCCCATTCCTAAGACAAAGCACAATTAAAGTTCATGAAATTAGTATTGTTTCAATCTTTGATGTCAGTCAGATGTACTCTTTGCAGCACCCACAATGTGTGCAGTAATGACTCCTTCTGCAATTCATACATGTATTGGTAACATATCTAAATACAATTGTAGACTCTTTTTTATAAGATCCAGTGCTCCTATTACTGTTGGGACTGTGTGGGTATCTTTCTTCCACATTGCTCTCTGCTCCATCTGCTTGAGTTGGTGGTAACTGAGATGGATGTAAAAGACCCCGCAGTACCATTTGAAAAGAGTAAGGGAAGTTCCAATGCCCTGAGTAAATTTCCCCTAGTCAGTGGCGGATTTAGGCATGGGTGCAGGGGCGCGCGCCGCCCCCTTTTTGTCCATTACAACCTTTGTTCTTCATTTTTTTTAAATCTGAAAATGTACCCTTTTCAAGTTACGGTTTTTTTTTTTTTTTTTTGAGCTGTCATGGAGACAATTTATATGGTAGTACCGTACTTTACATT
This sequence comes from Protopterus annectens, assembly GCF_019279795.1. Taxonomy (NCBI): domain Eukaryota; kingdom Metazoa; phylum Chordata; order Ceratodontiformes; family Protopteridae; genus Protopterus; species Protopterus annectens. The sequence continues at coordinate 805,044,079 of NC_056749.1, read as the reverse complement.
TTTTCACTTTGGGTTCCTTTTCCTCACAATGACCAATCAATGCTGTCAAAAATCGAGCCTAACTCAAATAGATCGGAGAAGCAATTGGAGGTTGCAGTCAGGTGATTTTATAATCTCCTCAACTGCTCCTCCAAATATATCGCTATTGTAGTTGAGTTAGGAGCGTTTTGGTAAGAACTTCAGAGAATCGTTGTGAGAAACCAGTTGCAGAATAAATTCTATTTAAAGTGGACTGTGCAGAGTTCTGAACTCTAGCACCAACCTGGTTGACAAGTCTGTGAGACTGAGGTATATATTTTTCTTTTCTTTTTTTTTTTTTTTTAATTTTTGGTTGTACCAAAGAGCCCCAATTAAATTACTCAATTTTATTTATTGTAAGTCCGAATATTTGTCAGGTGGTATGTGCCATATTATGCCTTAAGAGTAGAAAAGAAACAAGGTTTAGGGCTAGATCATCTGATGTAACTTGTTCAGCTCAAGTTTCCGTTATTCACTCCTGGTGAGGAGTAGAATCGGAGAATCAAACATTTAAATTTTATTTGCCTGCTTAGTGGTTTTAAACTTTAGGTTCAGTAACTTACTTCTTGTTAAAGTGTCTTCACTTTGCGTGCCTTCGGTGCTTAATCTCTTCAGAATTTAAAAGCGGGAACTTTACGTTCACCCTTAAAATTCCCATCTTTAGCTCATTCCCTCAGCAGCCACTGAACCTTTAAAGATCTGAATGACTGGAGCTTCACCACTAATTTGTTTGTCATTAATTACTGACTGCAGTCCCTAATCATTTGCCATAAAACCACAGTTTTGATTAGGGCCAGAGCAGCAATATGAAGATCTGGACACTGTGCGAACTTCCTGACACTTGAGATGTATGAGAGAACTAGGTCGTTATCAGAGTATAGGGGCATCAAAGCTTTTTCTTCTTTTTCGTTTATTTACCTGCATTCAGGAAGGGCATTTAGGGTGTTTGTATATGATAATCCGATTGTCTGTTTGTGTGGGACTCCCACCACTGCTGTATACGGAAGGCCTACTCATGCCTATTTACTGTAGCAGTTTTGCACGGCAGGTGTGTCATTAAGACGAGCAAAGTCATCTTCTATCAGCCTCAGCTAGGATGCTTTCATCAGGGTTAAAATGTGTTTACTGTATACTTATAAAAAGCACTTTTTTAAGGTAATATGACATTATATTATTTACCAGGGATAATTATTACATAAAATATAACCACTGCATGAAGCCGTACATGCAGCACAGATCTTCTTTCTGCATGGAACATGTTTCTGAGACTCAGAGCAGATATATTTATTTCTGGTAATGAAATAAGTCTAAGAGGTAAGGAGAGGAGAAGAGCCTATCGTATGTGTGTGTGTATTCTGCTGCTGAAAACGAAAGAATAAAATCCATTCCTACAGTAGCAATGAATAGAATCACTGATACATTTTATAAAATAAGTGCTGCTTGCATGTAAATTTAGCCAGATAAGGAGCCAACGCAGTAAAAAACCGAAAGGATGTTCGGTATTCTGGGAGCTCAGTTCTGGCATGCAAACTGCAGAGTTGTAGAACTGGAGAGCAGGAGGGTGGAGAAGTGAACTGAATGCACTGTCTATCTGCAGGTATCGGTTTCTCTCTCTCTCTGTAAACATATGTACCCATATCTGTGTGTTTATATATATTAGTGCACACTACACACCTTATGTCTGTAAGACACTACAGACAAGATGATGTCTAACCCTGTAGTGTCACCAAGTTATCAGCAACACATGACATCAGAGCAAAAGAGAAAACACTGCTTTAAGTGACATGGTCCTCTCACTGTATTTAATGAGAACACCATGGTTTCTTTAAAGTTTAGTACTCTGTAAATAAAAGTTTGCACCCACTCATAAACTCAAAGATTTTGAAACCTGTTACACCTCCGGTTTTGTCTTAACACTGTTAAAATGCAGTATGGGTGCCTCTGCTAAGCTTCCTCTTTTACTGGTGTGTTTTATTTTAATGGTGTATCACTGAAATTCCTTCAGCTGTTTTGCAGCTGTACCACTACATGAAGCAAATTTGCTTCCTTTTAACAAGCTTGAATCGTTCATCCAAATTTAAGATATGGAGAAGAAAAAAAGTAAAATACCACGGGTGATACTTGAAAGCAACACTCCAATGACCCTCATTACCAGGAATGTTCCTCATTTGAATATTAGAAAGTCCACAATCCTTGCATTTCTTAAAAAGATATCCACAGCATATAATAGTGGATCAAAATAATTCATCAGAACCTTATAAAGTAACACATTTAACCATCCCTTGAGCTTTCTAAGCTGAAGTTATTAGTAAGCTGTTAATATGTGCTCCACATTTTAACAATTTGTTCTAAGTTATGACAAGTAGTGTTCCACATGCTGGAGATGGAAGGTAGACATATATTTAAAAATATATTTTTTCGTCTCAGTGCCACATTAATTGGGTAAACATGAGAAAGATATCACAAGTAGGTTCTGTTTTAAACAGGTAGAAATTCTTTACAGTATGATTTACTTGTGATACTAAAATGGCATTTCCCGAAAAAGAACACATTAAATATTAATTTATTTAAATGGATATTTGAAAATCTAAATGCAGACACTCGTAATCGTAAATTTTAGCCGCTCAAGGCTGCGCTCCTTTGAACTGAAATGTAAAAACTTTAGAATGAATCGGCATTTAAATGAAATAAAATTAATGAATACAATGATGTTTTCATATTAAAGATGGAAGACATCAAATGAGATTTTTACATTTTTTTATGTTAATTATATACCTAGCCTGGTAAATACATTTTAGACTGTTTAAATAGATAATTCTGTTCAAGTGGACCGGCAAAGAACAACCCATTGGAGAAATAAGGCATTGTTTAATGAAGTTAATTAGCAAATAATTAAATTAAGGCACAGTATAATTTAATGATATGTCTGAAATGTAGTTTGACATAGCATCATCATAGATTCATGGGTAAGAAGTAGGCCATCGGTATGCAGACCATTATAAGTCTAGCCAGCACAAAATAAATGCATCCCTCCAGCCACAGGGCAAGAAATGAAGGACCACAGGAGAACTTTTGGCTGCCCATCTAAACACAGAGCTTACAAACTTCCAACAGCCTCCAAACGTTGACAGCGAATAAAAACTCCATAGACCTGAGTCCACACCAACTCACCTGAAAACCCAATGAGTGGGCAGGAAGGTGGTGGCATTCGCAACCAAAATTTGAATGGTGACTGAAGTAGTCTTTGATGTTTGCAGCATTAAACTAGGTTTGCCACCATCCCAAATGCCCAAAGTGAGGCATTTTTTGTAGAAATATTAGATTTTTGTAGGACAAAACCTATCAATGACTATTACAAAGTACTTTTTTTCCAAAATAAAAGTTTATTTTTGCAGCATTTGATTTGCTTATGCTATTTAATTCAACATTTAGGTGTTTCAGATACAAAATAACTTTTTAATCAACTATTAACCTAAAGAATCACTTTTTCCCCTAAAAATCTCAGGACATTTGCAATTTGTTTTCCACAGGACACAACTGCTCAAAGAGGGATATGTGGTAACCCTACATTAACCGGGATAATATTCTGCTCCACAGGGATGTCTTACAAGAACACTGATTCTTCCTCTGCACCAACTGCCACATACAATTTTCAAATTACTCTGGTTTATTTCTTAAATATTAGATTAATTTATTTATCAAAATTTTCTTCTTAATAAAACAAACCAATGTTTTAACAATGTTAATTCCTATATGAGATCATTTAGCTGACGGTTAATAAAACAGTTTGTGTGAGTTGTGTTGCTACTGTTTTTGATGTACTTGATGTTTTGTTTCAGCATGACCCATATATTTAGGCTTTTGTATACATTTTACCACAATAAAAGAACTTAAAATTGCTTAACCCATACTATACATCTGAAAGGTAGTCTCAGGTGAAAAAAACAGTGAGTTACCAAGTTAGGAAGCAACCGGTACTGATAGCTATACTGCTGTTACAGAATCCGTGCTTCTTGATGTTTCAGTCAGTTTCAAACCGGTGATGGGTGAACTAGGGAAAACCATGAAGGGATATCCCCTGCCAAGTTACAGCAGGCATGCAACCACAGTAACAAAAAACTATGAAACTAAAATTAAAGCGTGTTAATTTGATTGTTTGGATGCTTGGTGTGCTAGTCTACTTTAGCATGTTTGTCCAGTGCTCGTTTGGCATGCTTGGTCAAATTGTTGTGATTGTATTTTAATGCATTATGTTTGGGATGTGTGCAATTATTATTAGTCGAGCTTGAGTAACCAAACTGTACATAAACACGCTGTTTAGAGACAGATCTTACTTTGCATTTATCTGTTTAACATTTGTGTGCGTTTCAAGGTTTTTATGCAGCTTTGAAATGCTTAGAGTGTTATTGTTTCATTCTAAAATGAATGCAGGGGTTAAATTGTTGACGTGTGTGGGAGTTGTGCTTCCTGTAGGTAATTGTCACAGATTTGGGCTAAGTGTTTGCGGACCTGTCACTTTCAGTGCAATCTGTGGCAAAGATTTCCAGAGTCTGCCTGGTTAAGTTGAATGAAATTTTAAGCTGATATTCTGCATGTTGCTAGTTGAGCTAAAACTACTGTTAGAAAGCAGAATAAGCCAATAACGACATAAAACTTATTACAGGTTGTTTAAATTGGGGTGGGTCTTTAGGGGAAACAAAAGCAGGCTTGTATTTAGATTTCGTTATTACTGTATTACTAGCTGTAGTGAGACGTTACTGTCTGTGGTGTTTAAGTGTTTTGATCACATATATTTAGCATGAAATGTAGTTGATCAAAGGTAACAGCAAAATTCTGGTAAGCTTTTTCTGGAATTCGCAGACACTATTGGGAGAATGCAACTACAGCAGTTATGTTGACCATTTGGAAATGCTGATTTATAATAGATTTGGACAAAAAGGCTTGGATCTGTTTTTTAATGGTTTGCATCTTTTAAGTTGTGAACAGTGTGCTGGTTATGTCTGAAGAGCTTTCTAATTTCATTTTTATATTTTAAGTATCGTAGCAAGTGAAGCATATAGTTTCTTGCAACATTTTCATACAACATTGAAAGGACTGATAACCTAACTGGTTGATAGCAAACATGTATTAAATATGTGCTATGGTTCCTAAAACACACACACACACTAAGCAAATCATTTATTAAAACCTGTACAAACAGATTATAAATCAACATGTAAGAATTTATTTACAATGTCATAGCTAGTTTGCTTAAATGACTAAAGGTGCTACTGCATGACTACAGTGATTTTCTTTTTGTTCCCTAACCACTTGCTTCATGGGCAGCCTCCTCCTTTGCCTCAGTCCCAAATATGGCGTTGGTTTCTTTTATTTGATTGCAAAAAATTATCTGCAAAGATATTAGCAGTGTCTTTAGGGTTAGAGTGGACAGCAGTCTTATGCATTACTTGAGGGTATTACTGATTATTATTTGTTAATTATTTGATGTAATTTATTAAAGAAGGATTTATGATTGACTGTCAGTGCTGATTTTCTTTATATTAATGTTCAGACTTTTGCATACCTTTTTCATAGGTTAATAGGTTGGTACTAGGCTATCGGCCCTAGGGCCTATACAAGCCTAGCCATAACAATTCCCTGGATATTTCTTCCCACAATATTTACTTCCCTGGACCCCTGTCTAACAGGGCAACTGACGTGATCCCTGGGGTGAATTTCCTATCTCCCATCCAATCATCAAGGTTCCTTTTGAAGAGGGCCAAGGAGGCGCTCTGCTTGACATGTATGGGCAATCTATTCCAGAGTATGGGGAATCTATGGGTCAGGAACCTATCCTTCCAGCATGTTTTGTTAATTGTGATGACAAGGTTTAGATCCCTGGAGCGTGTGGCTCTGAGAGATTGGGATTTCTTTAAGTGGAGCATGTCCAACAGCTCAGGGTTTGACATGGCCTTGTATGTTAAAAAGAGATTGCCTCTGAGTAGATGATATGCCACAGAGTATACTATACTAGCTGGAGATTTTTTAGACAGTCAGCATAGGGCATCTGCTTTTGGCCTGTGATTCTTTTAGTGAGGTATTTCTGCAGCCTTTCCAGCTGTTGCAGATGTCTTGTGAGGTACATACCAAACTGGGCATTGTACTCTATAATGGGTCTAATGAGGGATGAGTACAGTGGGACAATGACCTCCTTTTTTCTGGATGAAAAGCCCTTAGTGATGAGGCAAAGTCTTTTACAGGAGTAGATTTTGATTTATTATACAGTTAATTGGCTTGGTTAGCTTAATGAATTAGTTTATTAATGTTGTGCTGATTGCAGTATTTCTTATACTGGAGTAAAATTCAAGTGATAGCTGAGTGTACATGGGGGCTGACAATTTTGCATTTGAGTTTTGACACCTCATCAGTTTTAATAGGTTTCTCTTTTTAAAGTCATTGTTTTCAGTTCAGGTTTGTAGTGTATTAAGCATATCCATTTCGTAATACCCCACTCAGACACTGTCAACAATCTTAGAAGCATGTATAAATCCCTGTTGAACACAATGCATATGCCTTTACAACACACTGGATAACTAGCTGGCTCACTGATAGGATGCAGGAGGTTATAACCACAGAGGCAGTCACCAGTGCAGCTCCCCAGGGCTCTGTGCTGGTCCACTTCTCCTTGGCATCCAATATCAAGGGCCTCTGGCTAAATTCAGATGGCCATGAACTTGGAAAACATTGAATTAAAAACAATTCAAGTTTCATTGAACTTTGACTTGAGAAAAAAGACAACCAACATTGGCATTTTTGAACTCCTGGAGACCAGCATTGCCTTCCCCTCCTTCACTCAGTCCAGAATTTGTTGAAGGGAGAGAAAAGGTACATTAGGACTATTGTTAAGGAAAAGGTACAGTAGGACTATTGTTAAGGAAAAGGTACAGTAGGACTATTGTTAAGGAAAAGGTACAGTAGGACTATTGTTAAGGAAAATTCGTTGTGCTTAAACCAAGAGAGAGAACAGTAAACAATCCAAAAACATAATGGTCAGCTAAGGAAAGTTTTATGAGTTTAGTTTGTTATTTGGTACATCAATTAAATGAAGCTTTTACCAATTTATCCAAAGATGTTTCTGTGGTATATATTTTATGTTTCATAACAACAAAGAAGATTTCACTGTGGTTATTTCCACCTTCAGTGGGATTCTTTACAAGTTTATAACAGTCCATATGCCCACTATGCCATGGAAGGAGAATGTGAGTTGGTATGGTCAACAAATCTTTTCCAGGCATGCATTGAAAATAGGTGTGCTGTGTGCTGCACAGGAATTACTTTTTTCTGCTGCCACATTCACAGCAAAATCATGTGTAACTGAATGTAAAGTGATATCTTTCCAGATGTGGTGTCAGAGCTTCTTAAGGTGATCTTTTCACAACCACCAAACCAAGTGTCCAACTTTCTTGCTTCCACCCTGGTAGTCAACTAACCAGACTGTGCCCCCCCCCCCCTTCTGCAAATTCCTGGATCCGCCACTGCTAGTAGTGTAAATACCACTTTAGGTCTCCCCTAAAAAGAAGCTATTTGCCTAGTGGAACTAACCCAGTCAAGAAAAGATAGATAGATAGATAGATAGATAGATAGATAGATAGATAGATAGATAGATAGATAGATAGATAGATAGATAGATAAAAAGGTCATTGCAGATAGAGGTGTGTATAATATGTCAAGGCAATGGCCAAGAGGTAGCAAATGGCACACATACTCACCAATTAATTAAAAAACAAGCTAATCACATACAGACAGTAACAGTGATGCATGCAAATATATCAGGCTTTGCTTACTCATTCAATGTGTGCTGTGAGCATCAGACATAGCTGACCTAGTCTACATTGTTGTTAGCTGCAGAGACAAGGGTAAGTTATGAACCTTAATAAACAGATAATGTTTACATACATTGGTGTACTGGACTTCAGTAAAATCAAACTGTGATAACTATTCAGGAATGCGATAAGTACTTTATGTGACTAATATATGCAACAAATACAGGCCAAACCAACTGAGAAGATTTTAAATGGAAGACAAATATTTTTCTTGAATATGTATAATGTTTTCAACCTATGCATCAAGCACAAGTAGCCCCATGTTAAACAAACACACAGGGATATGGCAATGTCACCACCATCTGAACAGGCCGATAATCAAGCTTATCAGTTAAACCTTGTGACTACAATGAATAGTGAACTAGTTAAGATGCAAATGACAGGTTGCAGTCCAACAGCAGAAAAAAGTAGTATTTCTCCAAAATGTGCTTGGATCGCTCACTATTGTGCATCAAACTTAAGTAGCTCAACTCAGACACCCCAGCAGGGATGAGGACATTCTCAGCATCATCTGCACAAGGGGCAAGCTGTACTACATTAATATTACTGTACAACTACTACTACAGTTACTGCTACTACTACAAGTAATAGTACTGTGCCTGCTATTCCTGCTATCACTACTACTGAATCTACTCCTGTTACTACTACTAATACTGTTACTACTACAACTACTACAAATGCTACTACTAGTACTGTTACTACTGCTACTTAGCACTACTAATGTTACTGGTACTACTAGCAATATAATTACTACTGTATTACAACTATTACTACCACTGCTACTACTATAGTTACTGTAACTACTACTAGTAGTAGTTCCACTACTGCTATCACCACTACCACTACTACTGCAACTACTCTTACTGCTATCACTGCTACTAATATTGATCCTGTTACTGCTGCTGCTAGTACTAGTACTATTATTGCAACTTCTACTACTGCTACTACTACTACCACTATTACTATTACTATTACTATTACTACTACTACTATTACTATTACTATTACTATCACTGTTACTATTACTATTACTATTACTATTACTATTACTATTACTGCTGCCATTACTCTACTAATACCACTACTATTACTACTACTAGTGGTACTACTGGCATTACTACTGCTACTTCTACTACTACTACTACCACTATTACTATTACTATTACTATTACTATTACTATTACTATTACTGCTGCCATTACTCTACTAATACCACTACTATTACTACTACTAGTGGTACTACTGGCATTACTACTGCTACTTCTACTACTACTACTACTACTATTACTTTTTATTTATTTTATTTATTGACATTGGTTTACCAGAAAAGCCCAAGTGGACACAAATCTCCCTTTTCACCAGAGGCCCATGGAGAAAAGCTTCAAGGCAACAGATTTAATGCAATCAATATTTACAATAACATTTTTTATAATTCAGTTTCATTGAATACATAGCATAGTAGTCAGTATAATAAATTTTGTGTTAATATTTTCAAACATTAACATATAAGCATTGTATGGAGAACCTACAGATACAAGAGTGGTGCATAAGATAGGTAGGAGTAATTTTTAAGAAATATATTAGAGAGGTATTAGAGGTAATAAGCAAGTTTAAGAGTGAATAGAGAAGTAGCAACAAAATTGCAATTTGAATGTGCTAATTAGAAGTAGGTATAGTAGTTTAAGTACTATAATAAGGTGAATTATTAGAAGGTGATTAAGGTACTATTACTATTGCTACTTACTATCACTACTAATGCTACCCACTATATCGGAAGAATGTCAGGCATGCAGCATTACTACAGAACAGATTAAAGCTGCATTGTCCAAGGCCAATAATACAGCTTCCATGGGACCCGACAATATCCCTGGCTGTGTTCTACATGAATTACAAAGTGAACTGGCACCACATCTGTGTGCCCTGTTCACTCACAGCCGCAGCTCCAGTTTGTCCCTACAGTCATCCAAAATGAGTAGCAACTACAGACCCTGGAAATTATCACCCCGTTAGCCTGACAAGCCTGACATGTAAGACTATGGAGCACATCATCATGGACCTAATTAACAAGGATATAGGGAATCTCCAAACTCTTGATCCCACACAATTTGGTTTTGTGAAAGGTAGATCATGCCTACTCAACCTGGTTGACTTCTTTGAGTCAGTCACCAGAGCTGTGGATGAAGGTAAGGCAGTTCATACAGCCTACCTTGATCTGGCCAGGGCCTTTGATACCATTCCTCACTCAGGAATTATTGATAAACTCACAAAACTAGGCATCAACCCCTATATCATTAGGTGGCTTACAAATTGGCTCACAGATAAAACCCACAGTGTGAAGTTACTGCACTTCAAGTCAGACTGCCGATCAGTCATAAGTGGAGTCCCACATGGATTGGTCCTGGGTCCTCTCTAGTTTGGTATCTACTTCTCAGAAGTCCAGGCCAACACAGAGGGACTCTGGCTGACCAGATTTGCAGATGACTGCAAGCTGGGAGCCATTATTAACTCCCCAAGTGATGCAGACATCCTACAGAAAGGCCTCACTGAGACCAGTGACTGGTGTTGGTCAAAACCATGGCCTTAAGCTTAATGCCAAAAAATGCATCATCATCCTCTTTGGGAAAAACTCAGTTCCAACTAATTACCACATCGATGGGAATCCACTGAACACTGAAAGTGTTATAAGAGATCTGGGGACACAGGTTGACAGCAACCTCTCCTTCGACCACCACATTGCCACTGTGGTCAGAAAGTTCTTCTATGTGGCACATCTCATTACCAAGGGTTTTGCATCCAGAAAGATAGAGGTCATCTCTCTCTACTCTTCCATCATTAGGGCAGTCATCGAGTATAATGCCCTTTTGGTATGTACCTCACTAGACACCTGCAACAGCTGGAGAGGCTACAAAAGTACCTCACGAAGAGGATCCTAGGCCTTAAACACTTGTCCTACATGGAAAGATTCAAAACACTCAATCTGTTCTCCATCTCATATCGTCTACTAAGAAGCAATCTCTGTTTGACTTACAAAGCCATCTCTGATCTAGCTCTGTTAGAAATGCTAAATCTAAAGAAATCCCAATCCCTACGCACCTGGTGGACAACAAAGGTGGCCCTTGGCAAATTCATTTGGAAATAAATGAATTAGTTTGGCAGTTACGTACATGTGCATATACTCATCCAGGCTTAAATGAATTTGTATCTATTGCCTGTGTTCTAAAATTATTATCCACTAAAAGGTAGTAGTTTAATTTGCATCATGTTGGCTTTTTGTACAAATTGATGCATATACCCCCATATATAAAAACATGGCAACAAGTTTTGTTCTTTGTTTTAAACGAATTAGGTTTATTAACCTAAAGGATGAAGGTTGTTTGTTTTGGGATTATGTAATTATTTTTTTAGATGGTTTTAAATTTAGAATGATGTTGTTATTATGATATTAACATATAATGTTTTTAAACACTTCTCAGTTATTAATTAAAGTGTATTTTATACAATATTTATATTTTTATACACATATACTTCTATATTTATATGTGTATATTAGTTTGTTTTTGATGCAAGTACACACACACACACACACACACATATATATATATGTATATGTAAATGAATTGAATTGTTAAATTTATCAGTTTTATTTACTGTTTGCCAAAATTATTTATATATATTTTTATATGTATTGTGTGTGTGCATCAAATAGATTCAAATAGATTAAAATAGATTAAAATAGATTTAAAACAGTTTTAAAACATTTTAAAATAACATTAAAAATAGGCTTATAAGTTTTTTATGTTCTAATCTGCTATCCTTTTAAAAACTGTTGCATTCAGAATTAGATTTATTTAATTAGATAAGGAGTGCTAATTTAATTAAAATTGATTGAGTACTGATGATAGAATGTGTTAGCTAGTTGGCTTGTAATTTTGTCTGAAGAAGGTGAGCTCACCGAAAGCGTGTTTTGTGCTTACAACACCGAAAGCGTGTTTTGTGCTTACAACATTTTTCTTATTAAATCAGTGTTCCTGGGTCGTGCTCTGCTGCTTTTTTTCGTTTTTTCGTATTTCCTGAGTCTGTCCCTTTGGTATGTACCTCACTAGACACCTACAACAGCTGGAGAGGCCACAAAAGTACCTCACGAAGAGGATCCTAGGCCTTAAACACTTGTCCTACATGGACAGATTCAAAACACTCAAGCTGTTTTCTATCTCATATCATCTACTAAGAAGTGATCTCTGCTTGACTTACAAACCATCTCTGATCTAGCTCTGTTAGAAATGCTAAATCTAAAGAAATCCCAATCCCTACACACCACACACTCCAGAGACCTCAACCTCATTACCACAATCAACAGAACATCCTGGAGAGACAGATTCATAACCCAGAGACTGCCCGTGCTCTGGAATAGACTTCCCATACATGCCAAGCAGAGCACTTCATTGGCCCTCTTCAAGAGAAATTTTGATGAGTGGATGGGAAATAGAAAGTTCACCCAGGGATCACTCCAGTGGCTCTACTCAACAGGGGCACTGGGAACTAACGTTGGATGGCATAATGTCAAGGCACTTGTATGGGCTAGGCTTGTAAAGGCTCCAGGGCCATTAGCCTAGTACACACCTATGAACATATGAACATATATCTACTACTGACACAACTACAACTATTACTGCTACTACTAATACTTACTACTACATATACAACTGTGAGCATTACAACTAATAACACCTTTGAAGTTGATGAAAACAGGCATTTGACTAAACAAGCATAAGCTGCCCACTCTGTGCATCAAACATATGTAACCCTAAGTCAAAGAATTGTGCAATGGACAGGGTATAGTCATCATCACTTGTATAGTGTGGTAAGATGGTTACAGGAGGGCAAGCCTGAAACATAAGAAGTGTGTGCACTTATGAGAATTGAGGTCAGAACAATTATTCACTTCCACAGGCAGTCTCTGCAGATGTGAAGAAGCCACTTTTGAAGAATATTACGATTGTGCCTGAGGAATAATGGTAAGTGTGAGGAGTATTGTGTGGTCTGTAGGAACACAGGTACAGCATGCATGCTAGCACTGAACTCTGACATCTTGTACAAGTGTAAGCTATGCATGGTTGAGAATCCACTTCATTGTTGACACCCCAGACCCTGTGAGCTACCCCTGCCCAAAATTGCACTACTAGTTTCATGACACTGGCTAGAAGTCGGGTTGCCACTTAATGTGAATAATGTCTGATGGATGAGCTGTCATCACTATTACATCCACAACTATAACCACGTGGACAATTTGTCATCACTATTACATCCACAACTATAACCACGTGGACAATTTGTCATCACTATTACATCCACAACTATAACCACGTGGACAATTTGTCATCACTATTACATCCACAACTATAACCACGGACAATTTGTCATCACTATTACATCCACAACTATAACCACGTGGACAATTTGTCATCACTATTACATCCACAACTATAACCACGTGGACAATTTGTCATCACTATTACATCCACAACTATAACCATGTGGACAATTTGTCATCACTATTACATCCACAACTATAACCACGTGGACAATTTGTCATCACTATTACATCCACAACTATAACCATGTGGACAATTTGTCATCACTATTACATCCACAACTATAACCACGTGGACAATTTGTCATCACTATTACATCCACAACTATAACCACGTGGACAATTTGTCATCACTATTACATCCACAACTACAACCACGTGGACAATTATGTTTGGGTGTGAGAAAAACAACTACTGATGGAGCAGTGGAAGTAGTAGCAGTGCAGTAGCAGGACCTGTCACACCCATGGTCATGTTGGCTAATATCTGATGATATACTGACTGTTCAGCCTCATGGATACTGCCCATCCCACAGCTCATATTCAGTTACAGATATGGCATGGCCCAGTGTATCATTCATCTGGTCCAAGGGATAACACACATGAATCATGCAGTCCCATAGGTCAGAATGCACTATATGCAGTATGTGGACTATCTCTTCCAAAGCCCTAGTGGGATTTGCCTAAAACCTCCACAATAGCCTTGTACATATGTTAGGTGTCAGATACTGACACACTAGTATACAGAGAAGGGCAGTAGGTAGGCCTTTTCTGAGCACCTCTACCTACACACCTGTGTGGTACTTCATCATCATGAAGGCTAGGCAGACATTCTGAAAGCTCTTCAACTGGTTTAACCACACAACCTTGATCAACCATGTCTCCATCAACTTGTCTGCTGTCAGATGGTTCTATGTCATGGGTATGGGAAGGCATAATTACTGTGCCCAGGCAGTAGCAAGGGGATGTGGGAACCACATCTTCCATATCAGATATACCCTCTGCAACCCCAGATTATGTCTGTTCATCACCACTGACCTCGTCAGTAACTACCAATCCTCCAACAGCAAGCAGTGGGAGCTTCAAAATGCTGATGCCAGCCTCACCTGGGAATACTCAAGAAAATAGAAAAATAGAAGAAATACAAAGAAATGATTATAATATGCTACCTACACCTGAATAAAGCTATAACAAAAGACAAAATCAGTATGCTTATACCCTGCACATGTTTGACACACAAATTGCAGTTGATAGAGGTATTATTAGCATAAAAAGTAAAACAACTTAAGAGAAACATTAAACCCTAAATATTTTATATATATTTGAATGGCATACATGGAGTATCACTAGGAGAAATCCTCTGGCTCTCCTCCACCACTGCCCTAACATCAATAACAGCACTTTGGAACTCTTCTGAGCTGCCTGTATCCCTTACAGTTGGCCAGAACTCCTCTGTCTTAGGGTGTGATGGTTAAGTAGGAGACCCACCCCAATAGCTCTTCACTCCCATGCCACAGACTTAGCTCTGTCTTTAGCCTTCTTGATCATATCACTGTCCCTATGTCTGACACTTTTGTAGTCATGACTTTGGCCAACCACAGCATCCACATCATCAACCACCTGTTGCCAGACACAGCCATGGAAGGGATTGTCAACTAAATGGGTATGTAGAAGCTGTGCCCCATTGAGACAGAGGTCCCGTATTTTGATCTCATTCTCAGCAACTGAGAATGGAGGTTTCCATGTGATTGACCACTTACTTTTTGCTTTTGATGCCATATCTCTATTGTGACGGAGGGAAAAAAAGTATATTAGACACAACCAGCACAACAGGGGGTGGGAATTACAGACAGAGCTAATACTGGGAAAAATACTCATTATGCAGGCATCACCACTTAAAACTTAAAAAGCATAAAAGAAGTATATCAATGGAAGTGTAAAATCCCAATACCCAACACGCACAAATAGAAAAACCTTATGACTACAGAAGTGAATGAACATTGATGTCAAGGACATAGAATAACAGTTCATAGGTATGCACTGTGTTAGATACCCTTGTGGGCCATTTTAAGCTTATCTATTTTCCCCTTATAAAGGTGTGAATCAAAGTCTGTACCTTATGCCTGTGTGTTAAACACCTTAACCATTATGTCAACCTCCAACGTCCTCCATTGGCCCTCTCATCCCTGGGAAGGCTGCAGCAACTAGGCAGAGAGACTAGCATAAGTAGAGAACAGGTTCATAATGTAAGAATTACCCACATAAACTGTTACAAGTCAGACATGTTGAAACATTCTCAGAACGTTGTCAAAACCCATGAAATTGAAGTAAAGAATAACTGCAGTAATATCAGCTCATATGTATCAGCTCATATGCTTATTACAAAAACACAACTTTGCAAAGCTGAACAGCACTCAGTACAACCAAGCCCATTCAAAATGTTAACCCATAAGCAGTATGTGTAAACAGCATTACATACCTGGAGAAATTTTCAGCTCTCCAAAAGTATTGCAAATGCAATAGTTGTAACTGTCAGCAACAGTTTTGTTTAGCAGCACGTTGGAGACCTATCAGTCTTCCCTAGCACAAGGAACATTCCATAAGCCAAGGTTCTGTTTGCATGGTGCAGATTCACCCCTCTGGGCACATTGATTATGTCACTTGGGTCTCCTCTCATTATCATTCCTGGTTCCCTCGATCTGCTTGACATGCTGGGCAGGTAGATGTGGCTCTAGTACCTACACAGTGACATGCACATGCCTGAGCAGTACAAACGTGAATATAATGGCATTTGTCTAGGTAATGCCTTGCAAGTGTGAATTGTTAGCAAATCTGCACATTCGATTACTTGCTTAGCACTTCTGCTAATGAGAAGTGCATTTACAGAAGGTGTATCACAGAGAAATGTCTCACTGAGAAGGTTTCATGCACATTTACTGACTTAGGAGAGGACCATGATACATATTTTATTTAACATTTTGTCAGATTATGTGCCTGTGATGACAAAGTGTCTGTAACTCATAGCATATATATATATATATATATATATATATATATATATATATATATATATATATACAATGTAGAAATACACAAAAAAATCTCATTTGCAAAATATAATACATTTATGGTACAAAAGGATTACAGTGAAGAAATACATACAAAAGGAAACCAGACACTCTTTTCTTGCAGGCATTTGTTTATAACCTCCCATCCTTTACAATCATCACTTCTGCATGGAACACATTCATACATAATTTTATTGTGACAGGGCAAATGACAACTATGTGATAATATGGGAATCCATCCATAACCCCCTTTGCCCATTTTTGCAGAAATGGGGTCTGGGTGTCAGTTCAACAGTGACAATCATCTACAGACAAGATTAAGACAACTGGGTGGTTAGCCCTGCCATGATTGTTGTACACCACACACACACATGCATGCACAGTCACACCTATGGCCAAGTCAGAGTGCCCAATCCACCTAATACATTTATTTGGCATGTGAGAGGAAACCAGAGCACTCAGAGTAAACCCACATGAACACTGGGAGGACATGTGAACTCTGCACACAAGGCACCCCAGCAGAGAATCAAACCAGGAAACCTCTTGCTGTGAGGCAACTATACTATCACCTGCATCACTATCCTACCTCATGTGATTACATGGGCATATTGCTGTGTAAACTGAAATGTCAGAAGTACAATGCTACTTACTTGTGCTTGACTTTCTATACATTACTTTGTAAATGTTCAGGT
This sequence comes from Protopterus annectens, assembly GCF_019279795.1. Classification (NCBI taxonomy): domain Eukaryota; kingdom Metazoa; phylum Chordata; order Ceratodontiformes; family Protopteridae; genus Protopterus; species Protopterus annectens. The sequence goes on along the minus strand of NC_056749.1, from coordinate 805,027,069 downwards.
AGCAAAAACTGTTAATCATGTCAAAGCTTCATGGTAATCCCAAAGGTGCAGAGTTCAAATCTAGACAAAGTGGATTCTGTGTCAAATTATGAATCAATACTATCAACACTGCACTTATATAAGGCCCTAAAGCTGAGAAATTATGACAGTGAATTTTGATTAAATATATTTTGGCTTCATCCTTTGCATAGTCATTGGCATTGCACATTGGTACCTGTCAGTGACGGCTTTCACTTAATGACAATTCATTCCCAATGGCAAAAATTCAAAATGTAATTTTGTATGCACAAACACTTAGCTGTCAGTCACACAAGTGAGACTGGTGACAATGTTTTTGTCAGCACTTCAGGTAGTATTGAATGCAAAAAATATATCTATTGTTTAATTTCTCAATGGCTCAGCATGTTAATGATGTGTGTTACGAATAACAGTGCAAGCGGTTCAGGTTTGCATGTACATTATGGATAATTTACCTTTAAGGGTCATGCTACATGTTTTTTTCTGTATTTGAACTTGAACTACACATTTAAAAGACAAATATTGCAACGCAAGTGTGTATCAATAATGTTAAACAAGATTAAGTGTGATCTGAGTCACCTGCAGTTCTCATAGCACTGATTATATTAAATCCACACTTCTGTGAGCAAGACATACCTCACAATTATACAGATTTTCAAAGATTGTCCAGATTTGTGCCTCAAATATTTGGTCTGTTCCTCAGAAAATTGTTGGTTTTCTGGCAAATCACAGAGGATTGAAGTCACTATATAATGACCAAATAATGACATTTATTTGAGTTTCAGACTTCATATCCTTCAGAAAATGCATGCTAACATAAATATTGTTATTCTAGCAGCTTTCTAAGTTTATAAGAGCAACATTTTAATAATTCGTCCCTATTTCTGGGCATTCAAGTCACATTATTTTGGGATTTGTTCAGATTTCTTGCTTTAAACGGTTGAGGGTATAGTGCAACACATTACAAATAGTACTTCTGCAAAAGTATGTGGCAGTGCAATTAGCAACATAATGGTTTTGGGAAATCTAAATAGCATGGCAACATAGCCATAGCTCTCAACTGTCCAGAATTTCAAAGAATGTCTAGATTTTTGACTCATATGTGTGGTCCGTTTCTCATGAAATTATAGTTTTCTGGCAAACCACTGAGCACTGTAATTAGAAAAATAATGTCAGACATTTGATTTTCAGGTTTAATATCCTTCAAAAAATTCATGCTATGTAAAACCTATTATTCTATCAACTTAAGTTTATAAGAGCAATATTTAAAAGATGTCCCTATTTTGGCCTTTTCCCCCTTTATTTGTGGCTTTATCCAGGGGTTGAGGGATATGAAAACAGCTTTAAAAATATGTATGACTGTGTCTTCCATGGAATATAGTTTTCATTATCCCAAGTGTACATTGCACTGATGTATGCTACACACAACATCACCTCCTGTAAATTTTGCATGGTCCCTTACTCAACGTTTTATAATATAAATACGTGATAATGTCAATGAAAACCACATATCATCACATAAATCCAGCACCTCCAAAAGTATGTCTTATTCTTTCTGTGACAGTTGGCATGGAGCCCTGTTAGCATGTATGAATAATTGTAGAGAACTGTCATTTCATGTTCTATTGCAAAAATGTAGAAACAAACTATGCACGTGCTAAGACTTTGCCATAGGCCACAGAATAAGCTTGGCCTTGGCACACATATCCAATAGCATTGAAGATATTGAAAAGGCACGGCAATGGAAACTCTTCCAGGGGTAAACATATTTGCTGCAAAATATTCCGCCAATAAAGGAACATCTCAAAGTGCAACAGTTACAGGGTTGTCAGAAGTAGGTGTATATCCAGTCCTTTTCTAAACTGTACTACTCGACTTATACGCTGAGAATGCCAGTACTCCTGTGACAGTAACATTTAATGCACAGAATAAACAAGTTCAGATTCCTTTGTATCATGGGTTTTATTCCAAGGTGCTATCACTGAGTTTTTAACATTTTAAATGCCACCAAGGCATTTTGTAATAATTAAACAAAATTTAATGACACCACTGAAAGACAAGAATGTCATGGAGATTTTGATTGTCATATTTGTTTGAAACGATGTTCATGTTATGAATGCTATTAACCATACCAGAGATCATGCCCAGAGATGGTAATATATCACTTGAAATGTAACTTAGATGTTAATATTAGCCAGCAGCTGCTGGAGTCTATGTGGAACATTTGTAAATATACTGACCAGTATCCATGGCCAAGTCTTACTGCCATGTTTCTCAGCTAAAATGGACATTTATGAAATATTAAAACATTTTATTGCAGTGTATTTCTGTGCTTTTTGTCACATGCATATGGTTGTCTAGCTTATCCATCATTGCACACAGGCCAGTATTTAAAATGGGTAACAGATTCTCTTCTACTTTCCTGATATCTTTGAGAAGATGCGGCAGGAAATGTGAAGAGAATGCTGCATTTAGCTCAGAAAGGTAATGTGAGTAGGAGGCTAAGATTTTTGTTGGACTCCTCATGAAATGTTACAGCCAACAGTCAGCAGGTTGCTGCAGGATATCTCTACTGAGACTCATTATAAGTCTGAGGCTTGGAATAGCATGGCCAAAGCTGTCACCGGTGTAAATGGCATTCCCCACTTGAATAAACAATGCCGTCACCATTATAATGACTTGCAGAGGAGCGAGCAGGACCTCTTTCACCCATGTGAGGGTTATTATCAGTCCCACAACCAACTTGAGTAAGTATAGTGGTCCATCACCAGGCAATACAATACCATGACTTGCCAACACAAACAGCTGATCATTAATTTGCTTTTTTTGTTCTCTCTAGCTTCCTTAGAGCTTGAAGGAAATGGGGAAGCACATCAGCAGAGACTACAATGCCTCAGAGAGGAATGGAGTAAGTGTGGTTCAGGTTTCACTGCTAGCCATTTCATTATAGCTGCGATTGTAAAGTTAGTTTATCAGTTCTATGGACATCAGTCCATAACTACTTGGCTCAGAACTACATGAATATGTATACTCTTTATAGGTAAACCATTCATACATGCATAAAAAGTTCTTGAAAAATTGCATTAGCCAGTGTTTCCGTCAGTGTAGATGTTAGTGGGTTCAAATCCAAGCAGCAGCAGTTAGTCTGTATTACTTAAACATTTAATATTCAGTAATCAATAACTTAGAATAACATTTTTCTCATTTCACAGACATTTAATGAGTTGCACTGCATAAAGCAGATGTCCAGTAGTCAAACTATTTGCATAATGCATATAATATTTATAATACTAAGGGTTGCTTTGATATATATGTATGGTTTCAGATTCAAATGTGGATGTGACAAATCTAAATAGTTATGTGGGAATATGCATGGATTGGGTTATATTACAATTATATGACATTTATAATATTTCCTATGTTCTCTCTCCCTCCACTTTATCTCTGTCTGTCTCTTTCTAATGACATTTGGATTCTCATTCCTGCTGTAACATAGATGATCACCAGCATGGGGGGATACACCAACCACAGGGGCACAGACCACCATATCTACACAGGTGACTACAGTGGCACCACAACAGGCAACACAGGCACCCAGCAATTCTGTGTCACAACCTGGTGGCATAGGCTCCACAACTCCTGTGTGACCTGCACCATCTGCATGTTGTAGCTGGGGCACTGATACCCACCAGGGGTAATGCCAGTTAAGGCAGTGACTATGTCACCTGACAAGAGCTGACAAAGCTGGTGGAGAAGATGATGGAGAGGGGCATAGGTGCCTGTACTGGCAGAATGCAATGAATCCTGCAGCAAACAGACAAAATTCTGCCTAATTCCACAATACCCAAGATGTCTGGGACAGGAGACAGTGGTGACAGTTCAGAGGGTAAGAAGTAGATTCCCACTGTACTCAAGTTAGGTGGTGGTGTGCCTCCAAAATCTCATACTTATCTCCAATCACAGTGTCCCCCAACCTTTTGTGTCTATCATCATCCCTGCCTGTCTTGCACTTCCTGTATGTCTGCGCCATCTACCTAGCCTACCCCTCATACCCACACTTCTCATTCCTAACTACATTTCCCAACATTGTATGTCTGCACCATCTATCTAACCTGCCCTTCATACCCATCCTTCTCATTCTTAACTACATTCCCCAACATTCCTTTCTCACAAAAAAAATAAATAAATAAAAAGGGTGCCTGTCCCCCTCCCCCCAAAATATGTGTTATACATAGTTCTTCATTTTGGATTAAGTCCATGTGTGACGCACCTGATTTAGTGAAACTGGCCACATAATATTATCAAATTGCTTTCACATTCTCTTTATGTTATGACTATTCAAATTCCTCAAATTCTTTGTACAAATACAATGTAAGCATGTGAAGTAGACAGCTGTGGAACTGTCCCACCACCATCCTGTATATTTCTTTATCCCCCCCACCACACTGTGTCCTACTTCCTGCTTGATCCTGATTTTCACCAATGTTTATAGAGTCACACACCATACATATGGTCAGAAATTACCCATAAACCAAACTCTATTTTATGTTCTGAGCATTTGAGGGATGCTTAGCATCACACAGCAATATTATCCGATGATAAATGTCAGTACAAGTCATATGGAGAAAACTGATGAATTTTCCTTTGGCCACATTAAGATGGTGTTCCTCATGATACTGTGCTTAATCCTGCTGCTCAATAGAAAACAGAACTGATAGTATGATGAAGAGACAGTTGTTCCTATATGTATAACATATGTGTGGGTTTAGACTAAACCATATGTGATGTTGCAATCCTCATTACTGATTCTTCAAATATGTGACTTTTATTACATGAAATATAACTTCGTTTTTGGTGCGCTCAGATGAAACATAGGTCTACAGAATATGGATGAAGATGGGCAGGTGTTTGAATCCAGGAATATGTCAAACATTAGTTAAAGTTCTTTCTCATAACATTTCCCTTGTGAAATGATCAATAAATATGTTAGTCTCCACTAGTATCATGCGTATTCCTTAATTAGTCTGCTAGTATCCCACCCCTGCTTCCTCACTATTTTGAGCACCTGTCTATAATCAGCATGACATTGGCTGCAAAGATGACACAGATCACCTTAATGGAACACACACACATGGGCATAAATGTCTCAGAAAAATAAATGTCTATATGCCTGTACTCTTCAATTGCATGATGGTTGGCAACAAACACTATAAGCCACTTCTACTTTTTGTTCCAAGTTAAAAAAATAATAATAAAATAAATACATATTTGCTAATACTTTGCTTTGCAACACCATGGTGATCCCATCCCTTCAAATGCATGCTGTCTCAATTTTGTAGTAAGACTTCTTCTTTGGTGTGAGCAACTAATACAAAATTCTTTGTGGACTTAGATTAGATTGTCAGGTATTCAAATCCAGTAATGCATAACTAATGATAACGTGCATGTGACTATAATGACAGTTATGACTGGGCTATCCAATGGATCTGGTGTGTACACTTCCACTCAGGGAAAACATTTACAAGGAAAAAGAGCTCCTCTTAATCTTTTACTCCCTTTTAAGTCAAATATCTTCCTTGCAACACAATGATGAAGTCATCACTTCAAATATGTCCTATCTCAGACATGTAGGAAGGCTTCTACTGTGTCACAAATGATTAATATACAGCTCTATAGAGTGTGCACCTAGATAGACAGGGATTCAGATTTGGCAATGTCTAAGTAATGTATGTATGTCAAACAATTTTGACAGAAGGACTTGCTAACCCAACAGATGGAGATATGGATGACTCACACTTGTGTGAACACTAACATGACTAAAGTATTTTGAACCCTCAAACTACATTTTATGGGATACACAAGCATTCATTCAAAAACAATGATTAAGTCAGACCTTAAAGTGTATGTTTTCTGACTCCTGTCCTTTAAAGTCTCCTGTGGCAGAAATATTTAATGCACAGCTATCTAAAGTGTGAACTCAGATAGGCAAGAGTTTGAATTTAGCCACAACTAACTTCTTTGGTTGTATAACTAATAACTGAAGTTAGGCAGCAATGGCTTCATCAATAGATGTGATGTGGATAGTTCAATGTAGGGATAACACTTACATGGCTGCAGATTTTCATCACTCAAAACAGGTTTTAGGTGAACCATATTCAAACACATGTTTTCTTACACCTCTAATTATTATTTCTTTCATAGCATCAGCAGTTAATAAACAATTTAGAGTGTGGACCTAGATAATCAGGGCTTCAAATCTGGCAATGCATGTGTGTAAGAAAACAGAGACTGGCAGGAATGGCTTATTCAACAGATGGTGATATGGTCAACTCACATTTGTGTGAACACTAACATGGCTAAATGATTTTGAGTCCTCAGAATAGATTTTAGGAGAGACATAACTATTTCAACCCCTTTGTTGTAATAACCTCAAGTGAGTGCTTCATGACACTTCAAATTTGACTATTTCTGTGGTGTCAGCAGTTGATATACAGCTCTATGAACTGTGCCTTCAGACATTTATTTAGGTTTGGCAAGGTGTAACCAATGAGTATATAACAGCATGCTAGAAGGTAAATTTGGCATCTACAAAATAACTGATGCTTACAACTTGACTTACTGAAAATGCTTACAATTAGGAGAGAAAGGTCAAGTTTTGTACTCCCTTTGATGGAAGCAATATGCCTTCAAGCACAATGCACAGGTTACCCTTTTAGGGTGTGTTGTCTAACAGCTGTAATATGATATTGTGTGTGGCATTCTCATTTAGTGCACAGATCAAGAGGAACTTGAGATACACTGCATATCTTCAAATCCAGTAGTGCATGCATTTTATTTTATTCACAATATAGTGGTTATAGGCAATAATAACGTATTCAACAGATCTTGATGTATGTGATGAAACTTAGTGGTAATAAAAAGTGGCATACTACCTATATTATGCTGTTTGTTATGTTTTTGTGATAGGTAGGTAATGTTCATCCAGTAATTGCTGTCTTGGCTGATACACCAAGGATACAACATAGCTCTAAGCCAGTGTACACCCACTGTTGCATCTGTCTGTGAGGCATGTTCAGTATTCTGATCTAGGTATTATGATGTGTTGCATGATGTTCAATTCAGGAAACATATTTTACTTAAACTTGATAGCATTCTACCTTCAGAAGTGTACTTTGTCAGACTTCATTTACTGTATATTTTCTGGTGGTATAACTGTGTTATACTCTGATCACATTTAATAAACTGACACAATGCATGCAGGAGTTGTCATTACACAGTATTGACATTGGGCACAAATGTCATGAGTGGACATCCTTTCACACATGTGTACTCATGTCCATACCATTACACTGGCATACATGCTGCTAGGATTTCTAGCTTTTGATATTTTTCATGACATGTCTCACATATCCCATATACTTACATCTTATCTGTTATATGTTAGAAATCTGTACCAATGTAATGCAGCATAATCTTCTTTTCATTTTCTGTTCAATGTGACAGCTCCATTTTTGTAGCAGATCAGTGTGGATTTCATTACATATTGATTTAGAATTTATTACCAGTCTAACTTTCTACCCTTCCCAATATGCATGCTGTTGCCACAACTGTTATTGTTCCCCTATCAGTACTTGTAAGGATACTATGGCCAGGTTTTCCTTAATTTTCCCAGTTGTTCCACAATTTTTTGTATGTGCTTTGCTGCCATTACTCCTGCATCGGTACTTTGACACATATAAGGGACTGGGATTTGTAAACTTGTGTTACCTGCATGTCTCCTTCTGAATATTTACTCTCTGTGTTTTCTTTCCCAATGCAATGAAAATGCCAGTGAATTTTCTACATTTAAACTACTTCACTCAATGAAATTTACAACTGGCTTGTCCTTTCTTGTACACTTGTAGTGTTTGGCTTCTCCTGTATTTTATGTATTCCAAATTGCCGTATTTCTTGTTGTATGTGCATGCATACTCACTTGCTGAACTCCAGTATGTGCAAACTCTTTTGTTTACTTTAAGGTACGCATACTCCGCTCCTCTCCCTGCCCCCATCCCCACCTTCCCCCCATAACATCAACCTTATACCTAGCCTGACCCGTCCCATACTTCTCTTCCACCTATCCCATAACCCCCCTAATTATTCCCCTATCACCACCCATTTCTAAATAAGCCCATATAGTACCGCATCCTCTAAACTATGTCTATCCTGCTCATATTCTTTATCACACTGCACTCAACCACCATCATGTCCATCACAACTATTACTTTGATCTTGTTTCTCTTACTCACACTCTCTCTCCTAAAAATAATCACAACTTTCCAGGCACCAAACATACCTCCCGCACATACCTGTACAACCAGCACACATAACCCACAATTATCAAGTTACTCAGACATCCACCCTAGCTTATTCACAGCTAATACCTCTGCACTATGCAAAGTGAAAATTCTACCTCTCCAAAGACACTCCAAAGACACTCCCTTTATCATACCACCAGCAGCAACTACACCATTTTTAGGAAAAAACTGAGAAGTATAACCTACACAATTTGCCAAAGCACTATTTCCCAGTGTGGTGATGTACAACCCAACCCAGGCCCAGCCCCACTCAGCTTCAGCAAACCCAGCAAATCTCTTATGCTATCAACCATAAATCTCCAAAGCCTTAGGAACAAGATTCACTAACACAGTTAAAATAAACTTAAACTCTTCCTTAAAACTCATTGGATGTGCCCCTGTACTAAACCTGTTTCTACCTCACTTCTCAGCTCAGTAACACTCTCATCAGAACTCAACTACCATTCTACCTCTACTACCTAGCCTTCTTATTAGTATACTCTCATAAAAGTTCCAATCTTCTTGATTAGAACTTTCTTACTCATCTTCTTCCTTATCTCCCCTTCTTATATCTGCAATTATATTATGTGCTTTACTATCAATCTTTCTGAACAGTTAAAATACAGCTTCATGATAAATTGTATTATGTTTAGTCAATATTTTGTGTTATATACTCTATATACCTGTAACCACTTTTTAGCTAATACTGCCTTACTTATTATTAATGTGTATATATGTACTGTTATTGAAGTTTGAGCCTCTACTGAAAATGGACATATATCCAGCTAGACTAGCCCGGTCAACAAATGTAAAAAAAAAAAAAATAAATAAAAGATACCTGAACTCCATGCCTGGATTTCTAAGTACAACCCAGATATTATAGCAGCTACTGAAACCTGGTTGAAATCATAGTTTCATGGTTTCATAGTTTAGTACTAGGCTATCTGCCCTGGGGCATTTGTAAGCCTAGCCATAGTGATGTGGCTTTCACCACCCCATGAAATGGTACAAAAATGCACAGAAGAGATTTAGAATACTGTGCCTCTGTCTAGTAGTGACACAGTGAAGGTCCCCTTATATAATAGAATTAGTTTACTGTGCCCCTGTCTAGTAGTGACACAGATGTGACCCCTGGGGTAAACTTATGATCTCCCATCCACTCATCAAGATTTCTCTTGAAGAGAGTCAGTGAGGGGCTCTGCCTAACATGAACTGGGATCTTGTTCCAAAGCATGGGAAGCCTCTGGGTTATGAATCTATCCCTACAGCATGTCCTATTCATTCTTGTGCCGAGGTTTAAGTCTTTAGCTCTCATGGTCCTGATGGATTTGGATTTTTTGAGGTGGAGCATGTCCATCAGATCCTGATTGGACATGGCCTTGTACATCAGGCAGAGATCACCTCTGAGCAGGCGGTATGCTACTGAGTACAGCTGGAGTTTCTTTAGTCTGGCAGAATAAGACATATGTTGGAGACCCTTGATCCTCTTGGTGAGGTACTTTTCTGGTCTCTCCAGCTGTTGCAAATGCCGGGTGAGGTACATACCAAATGGAGCACTGTATCAATCATGGGTCTGATGAGGGAGGAGTATAGGGGTACAATGACATCCTTGGATCTGGATGTGAATCCCTTCATGATGAGGTGTGCAAGGTAGAATGTTTTTCTAACCACTTTGGCAATGTGGGTGTCAAATGAGAGGTCGCTGTCGACTTGGGTCCCTAGGTCTCTGATTACTTTTTCCATACTCGGTGGGTTGCTGTCTATGTGATAATTTGTGGGTACTTTGTTTTTCCCAAAGGGGATGACTATACATTTTTTGGCATTTAGTTTAAGGCCATGACTCCGGCACCAGTTGTCCATTTCTGTGAGGCCTTTTTGTAGGATGTATGTGTCCGCTGGTGTATCGACTATGGCGCCTAGTTTGCAGTCATCTGCAAACTTTGTCAGCCACAACCCACCCATGTTTGCTTTAATATTTGAGAAATAAATGCCGAACAAGAGGGGTCCCAAGACAGATCCCTGTGGGACACCACTTGTGACTGGCTTTGAGTCTGACATTGCTCCAGCGATTTTAACTTTATGGGTTCTATCCTTTAGCCAGTTTGCAACCCATCTAGGGACATAAGGGTTTACGTTTAAGTTGTTGAGCTTATCTATGACGCCTGAGTGGGGTATTGTGTCGAAGGCCTTAGCCAAGTCCAGGTAGGCTGTATGGACTGCTTTACCCTCATCAATGGCTCTAGTGACTGTTTCAAAAAAGTCAACCAGGTTCAAAAGGCAGGATCTGCCCTTTACAAAGCCGAACTGGGTGGGGTCAAGTGTCTGTAAGTCTCCTATGTCTCTGTTTATGAGTTCCATAATGATTCTTTCCATAGCTTTGCAGACCAGGCTGGTTAAGCTTATGGAACGATAGTTCCCAGGGTCTGTAGAGGTACCCCCTTTATGGAGTGGGACCACTGTTGCTGTACGCCAGTGTTCAGGTACATATCCTGTAGTAAGGCTAAGGTTAAAAAGCATTTTTATGTGCGGGTTTAGCTCCTCTTGGAGTTCACGTAGCACGCAACCCGGGATACCATCAGGTCCCATTGATGCTGTGTTTTTAGCTTTGTTGAGGGCGGTTCTCACTTGGACATCTGAGATGACAGGGGGATTACATTCAGCTGGGATAAGTATTTCTTCTTTTGGGGGTGATGGAGGGCAGAAATTTGCACTGAACCTGTCAGCCAGAATGTTGGCAATATCTGTGGGTTCAGTGTATTTTTTGTTGTTGTGAACTAACTCTGAGCATATCTGAGGGTTTCCGCCCAGGTTTCTAACATAGCTGAAGAAGGCTTTGTGGTTATCTTTAGTGTCCTTAGCGATTTTTCTCTCAAAGTTGGCCTTGGATGTTTTTATGAGAGAATGTAGTTTTCTGCTAATGTTGATCAGAGATGTCTTCCCATTATGGGATTTTCCTCTGTCGTGCAGTAGCTTCCTTCTTTTGTTATACAATTTGTTAATGGCTGAGGTCCACCAGACAGGACGCTTGCCTTTGGTGGAGAGGGACTTGGATTTATTTGGGATTGCATGATCCATGCATTCTTGGAGATGTCCATAGAAAGTATTTGTGAAGGATTCAGCATTGTGGGATGTGGTATCCACTGGCCTAGTGGGCTTAAAGGATACCATCTCAGTCTTAAGAAGAGTGAAGTCTCCTTTTGAGAAGTTTTTCACTGTGGTCTTTTGTGCTGGGGATGGAGGTGGGATATGTATATCCAGGGTGATTAGTTTGTGGTCAGATCTCACTAGTGAGGGGTATACCTCCAGTGTGGAGCAGTTTGTCCCTATGTTTGTGATGATCAGGTCTAGTATATTATCTTCCCTAGTGGAAGAGGTGACTAGTTGTTCCAGTGCATTTGAATTTATGAATTCCAGGAACCTTTGGGCTAGGGTGTTAGGGCTAGAATAATGTACCCAATCTATGTTTGGGTAGTTGAAGTCTCCCAGTATGATGGTATTTTGTGATACATTCATATCCTCCAATGTCTTCAGGAAGGCTGAGTGGGGTTACTGAGATTGTGAGGGTGGTCTGTAACATACTCTGATGCTTCATGTGTTGCTACTAACCTGGAGGCATGGGTGTCCTTGATGAATATGGACACTCCCCCTCCCTTTGTGGTTCAGCCCGGGTTTTGGGGCCGAAAAGCATGATACGAGGTATAGCCTGGTAGCACTGGGGTGCTCTCAGGAGCCTTGAACCAGGTTTCAGTTACTGCACAGACATCGATGTTCTCCATACTGAGGAGTGCACCGAGTGCCTGCATCTTGAGATTTAGACTTCTGGCATTGAGCAGCATTACCCTTAGTTTTTTTCCATTTTTGTTTTCTAAGGAGGTGGGTTTGTCTTTTGAGCCTTGCCTAAAAAAGGCACTATGGGGGTGGCAAGAGCCTTAGCCAATATCCGGAAGCCCAGTGGTGACAGGTGCAAGCCGTCCCTTGCGAAGCAGCGTGGCTTGTCCAACATGTCATCCCAGGCAGACAGACATTGGATCCCCTTAAAATGACACCAGTACTTGAGCCAATTATTAAAGTTGATCATCTTGTCTTTATATTGTGGCACATTCTTGGTGAGGGCAAGATGCTGCTCAGGGTCAGGGTCATACCAGCCTGGGCTACATAATCAGAGAGCTCCTGTATGTCTCTTTTCATGTAGTCTAGGGAGGTACATCTGAGATCATTTACGCCAGCATGGACAATGACGGAGTCATATTTGTACTTGCTTTGGAGTGACCTGAGTGTGTGTGTTATGTGGCGGATCCTAGCTCCTGATAGGCAGCTCACAGTCACCCTCTCCTTGTTCAGCCTGGTAAGCGGGACATCAGTGTGTCTGACTATAGAGTCACCTATTACTAGTGTATCAGGCATAGTGTTTGGCCTTAAGGGCTGTGATTGGTTGACACACTAATTTATTGAAGTATGTGTTGCATGTGTTTTGTTTTGAGGTGGTGGATTTTTGGATGTCTGCTTTGGGAGCCTCTGTTGTTTTGGTAAGTTTTTTATTAGAGCCTCCGAGTATGTCTTTGTGTTTTTATGTGTTTGGTTTGCAGTTGTGGTAGGTCTATGTGGGACTGGGTTTGTTGTGTGTGTGGTTACCATCTCCTCCTGTCTGGTCATGCCAGCCCTGAGTTGAGAGAGTTCAGCCTCCAGTTTGGCTATATAGTTGCATCTCTCACATGTATTTGTGTTTGTTGGGAGGAGGAGAGGGTTGTCTGTGTTCATAAGACAATTGTAGCATTGTCTCAAGATACCCAGATTAACCAGCTGAACTGGAGAGGACGCCAGTAATCTACCACTCGACATGCTAGAACAGTATAAGGGAGTGCTGTGCCTTTAAGGGAAGTGGATATTCACAAGGGTGGTAGGTGGATGTAGTGCTTACTTAGTACGAGAGTGCTTACTTAGTAGAGAAGTTTTGAGAACAAGTGCTGGGCTTATAATATAGTGAGTAGTCTGATTATACTAAGAATAGAGCTTCCTTAAGGGAAAATTTGAAGAGCAGACTTGGCGAAGCCAGAAGAAGTTTAACCTTGTTTAACCGGCGCTGCGCTATGCACACAACCGCACAAAGCCGTGCAAACGCGGATTTTAAACAGGGAACTACAAAAGAGCTAGAAATGGTCCAAAACAACCAATTACTACAGCTCTTGTGCTGAGGTCACTTCCTACAGGGACAGGTAGGCTGCTCAAGGCTCCCCACTCCCACTGGTGAGCAAAGAAACCTCCTTCTATCCAAGTAAGGTAATGGACAACACAGGAACTACACCACAGCCCAGAATACAGCTAGCCTTTAAACTGGTCTAACCTTGTCGAGGAGAGGCGGGAAAACGAGGATTTTTTTTTTTGTTTGTTTTTTTGATAGAAACACACAGAAAATGCAGAAACAGTGATAAATCAGTTACACAGGCTAGCACACTTTAGTGGGCAGCCTCAACAGTTAAATTAAACAAACAAACAAACAAACTTTCGATCAAATTCGACTAAAAAGTAACTTTAAGTGCAGATTTTAAAATAATGTAGCAATCAGCTAAAAAACAGTTTAAGCTTGTTTAGGGTAAGCTAGAGAAGCTATTCCAAGTAAAAAAACAGACACTGAATTTCTCCCCCAAGCTACTCATGCCTGAGAGTTGAGTGACCCAACAAGGGAGGAGGAGGAGTAGCAATACTTTTCCCTAGCAATTACACATTAATCCCCTACTCAAAACCAACACCCAACTTCTCCCCAGCCAAAGTACTAATCTCTATATTAAAACTTAATAACCATACAAACATTTGCATAATTGCTCTTTATATTCCCCCAGGAAACAACATACCAATATTAGAAAACATACTTGCCTGGACTTCCCAAAATATAGATAATGAAGCCATCATTCTAGGTGATGGAAATATCGATTGGCTAGACACAGGCCACAACAACCCCTCAAAAAACATAAATCTTTACAACTTCTCCCAACTAATTGAAGACATCACTAGACCTCACAAAAATTACAACTGGGGCTCCACAATAGACTGGATATTAGTGTCCCACCCTTTCAATGTCATCAGTGCAGGCATACCATTAGTGACCATCACACAGCATATATCATACGCAAAACTACTCCAACCACAGGCCAACATCAATACAAATCTACCAGAAATTTTACTAAGTTCCAATCATCCATATTTAATGAAACCTTAGCTAAAGTAAACTGGAAACCCCTCAAATCCCTACCACTTAATGAGGCTGTTGAATTCTTTAACTCAACATTTCTAGAGATCCTAAATAGGTAAGCACCCACCCACCAAAAACAAATAAAATATAACCATGCATGCTGGCTCTCAAAATCCACCAAAGAAGTAATGTACACAAGGGATAAAATCTGGAAATCCTGGCAGAAAAACAAAGACCCCTCAACTCTACTACATTACAAGCAACTCCGTAACCAGGCAAAACGTCTTTTAACCACTGATAAAAAAGATCACTACCTCCACCTACAAAGCCAACATAAAAATAATCCCTAAAAATTCTGGTCCTCCATCAGTCAACTATTACACCCAGGCTCTCAAAGCAATCCATCCCCTGACCCACACAAAACTCCCACTGAACTTGCTACCCTCTTCAGTTCCTACTTCAATGACACCATCGCTAACCTAACCGCCACCTTTCCTACAGTTTACAGCACCACCACCAAGACAGCTGATAACTAAATCATCTTAGAAAACAAGTCTATCCTTAACCCTAACCTAAAATTCTCCCCCATACCCACCAGCACAATAAAAAAACTTTTACTTAAGCTAAAACCCTGTACTCTGGCCCCTGACAATCTACCCCCACACTTCCTGAAGCTAGCAGCAAACTCTATAGCTTATCTCATCAGCATACTCATTAACAGATCAATTAAAGAATCCCATGTCCCAGACATCTGGAAAAAAGCATTCATTCTCTCCTTACACAAAGGCGGCATCAACACTGACACCACAAACTTTCCACCCATAGCAATTCTCACACTCCTCTCTAAAATACTGGAAAAATGCATCCATGCCCAACTCCTCAACCACCTGCATGAAAATCAAATGTTATCACCCACTCAGCATGGTGTCAGACCAGGACACAGCACCACTACCGCCCTCCTATCCTTCCTTGATACAGTCTCAGCATGGTGTCAGACCAGGACACAGCACCACTACCGCCCTCCTATCCTTCCTTGATACAGTCTCAGCATGGTTTCAGACCAGGATACAGCACCACTACCACCCTCCTTTCAAAGGTTCATAGATTCATAGGTAGATACTAGGCTATCTGCCCTAGGGCATTTATAAGCCTAGCCAGAGTGTATTTGGCTTCTGCCTCCCTATTAGATTAGCCTACTGTGCCTCTTTAAAGTAGGTCACAGGAGGTACCCTTTTAAGATTAGTTTACTGTGCCTCTGTCTAGCAGGGACACAGAAGAGATCCCAGGGGTGAATTTGCGATCTCCCATCCACACGTCCAGATTTTGCTTGAAGAGGGTCAGCGAGAGGCTATGTCTAATATGAATTGGGATTCTATTCCAGAGTGAGGGGAGCCTCTGGGAAATGAATCTGTCCCTCCAGCATGTCCTATTTATTTTTGTGCTGAGGTTTAGGTCCCTGGATCATGTAGCTCTAAGGGACTTGGATTTTTTGAGGTGGAGCATGTCCATTAATTCTGGGTTTGACATGGCTTTGCACGTCAGGCATAAATCGCCTCTGAGTAGGTGGTAAGCAACTGAGTAGAGCTGGAGTTTCTTTAGTCGAGCTGCATAGGACATCTGTTTGTAGACCGTGATCCTCTTGGTGAGGTACTTTTGGGGTCTTTCCAGTTGCTGCAGGTGTCGGGTAAGGTACATCCCAAAAGGGGCATTGTACTCAATTATGGGCCTGATGAGTGACGAGTAGAGGGGTACAATGACCTCTCTTGATCTAGATGCGAACCCTTTCGTGATAAGGTGGGCTATATAGAAGGTCTTTCTAACCACTTTGGCAACGTGATTATCAAAGGAGAGATTACTATCTACGTTTGTCCCCAAATCTCTAATTACTTCTTCCGTACTTAATGGATTACCACCTATGTTGTAATTTGTGGGCACCTTGTTTTCCCAAAGGGGATGACTATGCACTTTTTAGCATTTAGCTTGAGGCCATGGCTCTGGCACCAAGCATCCATCTCTGTGAGACCCTTTTGGAGGATGCTTGTGTCAGCTGGAGATTCGATTATGGCCCCCAGTTTGCAGTCATCTGTGAACTTTGTCAGCCATAATCCCCCCGTGTTAGCCTGAACCTCAGAGAAGTATATACCGAACAAGAGAGGTCCCAGAACTAAGCCCTGTGGGATGCCACTTGTAACTGGTTTGGATTCGGACATGGCACCTGCGATTCTGACCATGGGGGGTTCTATCTCTGAGCCAGTTTGCAACCCATCTTGTGATATAGGGGTTGATATTTAAGCTGGTAAGCTTATTTATGATGCCCAAGTGGGGTATTGTGTCGAAGGCTTTTGCAAGGTCCAGGTAGGCTGTGTGGACTACCTTGCCCTCATCTATGACTTTGATAACAGTTTCAAAGAAATTAACTAGGTTTAAGAGGCAAGATCTGCCCTTAACAAAGCCGAATTGGGTAGGGTCCAGTGTCTGGAGGTTCCCAATGTCTTTGTTTATGAGTTCCATGATAATACACTCCATAGCTTTACAGACCAGACTAGTCAAGCTTATGGGGTGATAGTTTCTGGGGTCCGTTGTGGCACCACCTTTGTGGAGTGGGACCACTGTAGCTGTACACCATTCTTTGGGTACATATCCTGTAGTAAGGCTAAGTTTGAACAGTGACTTAATGTAAGGGTTCAGTTCTTCTTGGAGCTCGTGTAAGACACAGCCTGGGACACTGTCTGGTCCCATAGATGCTGTGTTTTTTGCTTTGGAGAGGGCAGCTTTCACCTGTGCATCTGTGATGTCAGGGAGGTTACATTCAGTTGGGATAGGCATTTGCTTCTTTGGGGGGGAAGGGGGGGAGAAGTTTGCGCTGAATCTGTCTGCCAGGATGTTGGCTATGTCTGTAGGTTCGGTATATTTTGTACCGTTATGCAACAATTCAGAGCATACCTGGGAGTTTCCGCCCATGTTCCTTGATACAGTCTCAGCATGGTGTCAGACCAGGATACAGCACCACTACTGCCCTCCTATCCTTCCTTGATACAGTCTCAGCATGGTTTCAGACCAGGACACAGAACCACTACCACCATCCTATCCTTCCTTGATACAGTCTCAGCATGGTATCAGACCAGGACACAGCACCACTACCGGCCTCCCATCCTTCCTTGATACAGTCTCAGCATAGTTTCAGACCAGGATACAGCACCACTACTGCCCTCCTATCCTTCCTTGATACAGTCTCAGCATGGTTTCAGACCAGGGCACAGCACCACTACTGCTCTCCTATCCTTCCTTGATACAGTCTCAGCATGGTTTCAGACCAGGACACAGCGCCACTACCACCATCCTATCCTTCCTTGATACAGTCTCAGCATGGTGTCAGACCAGGACATAGCACCACTACCCCCTCCTACCCTTCCTTGATACAGTCTCAGCATGGTATCAGACCAGGATACAGCACTACTACTGCCCTCCTATCCTTCCTTGATACAGTCACAGCATGGTGTCAGACCAGGACACAGCACCACTACCCCCTCCTATCCTTCCTTGATACAGTCTCAGCATGGTTTCAGACCAGGACTCAGCACCACTGTCACCCTCTTATCCTTCCTTGATACAGTCTCAGCATGGTTTCAGACCAGGACACAACACCACTACTGCCCTCCTATCCTTCCTTGATACAGTCTCAGCATTGTATCAGACTAGGGTACAGCACCACTACCACCATTCTATCCTTCATTGACACACTTAGCCAGGCACGGGACTCTGGTAAAATAATTGCTTCACTTTTCCTTGACCTCTCCAAAGCTTTTGATACCATTTCCAACACTATCCTACTCTCTAAACTATCCACCCTCCTTATTTCTCCCCCTACCCTACAATGGTACAACAGCTATCTCTCCAATAGGCAGCAATCCACCAAATGGCAACAATCTTACTCTCCCTTCCTCAATACTTCCACAGGGGTACCCCAAGGCTCCATACTTGGTCCTCTCTTATTTAGCAACTTTATTAACAACTTTCACACCACTCTCCCACAATGCTCAGTAATCCAGTATGCTGATGACTCTACAATAATATGCACTGCAAATTCCACCTCTGAACTCCAGCAAATTACCCAGAATGCCCTCACATCTACTGAATCTTGGATGCTTAACAATCATCTTGCCCTAAATCCAAAAAAAACTAGACTAGTAATTTTTCCTCCTAGGAAAACCACTCCATTTGATAAAAAACTCTTCACTATACAAGCCCAAGACAATACCACTATAGAAGTTGTCCCACACACTAAAGTACTAGGCATTAGTATAGATGAAAACCTTAACTTTGACCTACATATAAACAGTAACATAAAAAACACACACTAAAAGCTTGGTATGCTTTACAGGCACCAACACCTTCTTAGCCTCTCTACTAGACAAACCCTTGCAACTACCTTTTTACTACCCTCTCTCCTTTATGGTGCCCCTCTCCTCACTAATATCCAAAGTTCTACAAAATCCAAACTTGTTATGTGCTACAACAGAATAGCCAAATTTGCCATGAAGGCCAAATTCTCATGCCACCACTGTAAGTCACTGAAACAATTAGGGTGGCTGGAACTCCCCCGCCATCAATCATTCATCCAACTAACTACTGTGCACAAAATAATCTACAGACCCACAGACTGTCCTGCTCTCTCAACTCTACTTGCCAAATAGCCTTCCAGCAGGCATCTAAGATCTGCAAATCATCTACTAAAAGTAGATAAGCCCACCTTACCTGCTGGTCAACTCCTCTATTCCTTCACCATCGCCAAACTATGGAACTCACTTCTGCCTTCTATAAGAAACACAGGCAGCAGCACCACCTTCAAACGAATACTGAAAAATCATCTCAACTCTTCCTGGCTATGTTCCTGCTCTATAACCTAACCTCTTCACTCTCCTTATAGGATTACTGAACTCCTATGTCTTTTGCTACCAGTGACTGATGATATTTTCTCCATATTTATTTTTATCTTCACTTGTTGATACTGGTACAATAATACTGATCTCTGTTTATACCACTCTGATTGAATTCATTGAATTCTGCTTTAATGTATATTTTCTGTATATATTACTGTAATCAACAAACTGGATTCCTGCTTTTATGTATATATTCTGTATATGTTACTATATTTACTGTCTGTAACACTGTTTCTGCTTCTGTATTAATTAATGTTTATATTTTTTCTGTATCTCGTTGGAGCTTTTCTCCTCGGGCCTCCACTGAAAATGGGCCCTTTTAGGCCCAGTGGACTTATCCAGGTAAACAAATGCAATAAATAAATAATAAATAAATCAGTATGTACATGAGCTAAAATGAACAATTACTTCAACATGGCAGCAAGCTTGTGCTCTGGGCACTAGCTGGGGCTGCTTGACATGTGGTGGCCTTACTTCAGTATGATAGTGAGCTTGTGCTGTGGGCACCAGCTGGGGCTGCTTGACTTGTGGCGGCCTTACTTCAACATGATAGTGAGCTTGTGCTGTGGTCTCCAGCTGGGGCTGCTCAACATGTGGCGGCCTTTCTTCAACATGATAGTGAGCTTGTGCTATTTGCACCAGCTGGGGCTGCTCAACATGTGGCGGCCTTACTTCAACATGATAGTGAGCTTGTGCTATGGGCACCAGCTGGGGCTGCTCAACATGTAGCGGCCTTACTTCAACATGATAGTGAGCTTGTGCTTTGGTTCCAGCTGGGGCTGCTCAACATGTGGCGGCCTTTCTTCAACATGATAGTGAGCTTGTGCTGTGGGCACCAGTTGGGGCTGCTCTACATGTGGCGGCCTTACTTCAACATGGCAGTAACCATGTGCTGTGGGTTGCAGCTGGGGCTGCTTGACATGTGGCAGCATGTACCCAGTAGGGGCAGTAATTTAGTCAATACCATACTGGATGTTAAATTATTTATACGTAAACTTAATTTACATCATTTGTTTGGTTCTAATATTATGGGCCGGGGTCTTATACTTAAGAAATCCAGTACTTACAATCCCTCTTTGCATCCGCAACTGAGTAATTTGGAAAATAGGATTGAACATCAGATACATTGTAAAATAGGTAAGGCTCAACATGTTTCCAATCTTAATCAGGCTGAGTCCACCCTCTTGGTTGAATTGAGCAACAACCCTTCTATTAGAATCATGGAACCGGATAAGGGGGGTGGTACAGTTGTTATGGATCAAATGTTATACGAAGCTAAAATGAACAATTTGTTACAGGACACCACTAAATACACTGTTGCTTCTTTAAATGAGGTTCACATTTCATATAAAAAATTTACTTGGCCATCAAGGACCTTCTAGACCAAGATATTATAGAAATTGATCTTTTTTCTTTTTTGGACAATTCTAACCCTAAAGTACCTACTATCTTTGGTGTCCCAAAGATCCACAAGAATGTGGAGGACCCCCCCCCCCTTAGACCCATTGTGGCCGCCCAGGGGTCTAAAACCCACAATCTTTCTAAATTTCTTGATTGGAAGTTGAAACAGTTGTGGGGGAAACACGAACATCTACTCAAGGACTCGTGGGAATTTTTACGAGGCATTACCAATGATCTTTACAGGCCCAACCTACAGTTTGTTACCATCGATGTGGTATATCTGTCTTCAGTGATCCCACATTCGACTGGTTTGGCCTGGATGGAGGAGGCCCTTTGGGAATGTAAGGGTGTCACAAACAATGATGTACATTTGATTCTTGAACTATTGAAGTTGGTTCTGGATAACAACTACATATATTTTTGTGGTGAATATTTCCAGTAGATATCAGGTGTCTCCATGGGAGCCAATTGTGCTCCCACCTATGCTGACATCATTTTGTCAGTATGGGAGAAAAAGTTTGTCCTATGTAGTGAATTTTCCAAATATTGGATTCACTATACTAGGTTCTTGGATGACATCAGTATCTTTTGGATAGGACCCAGACACTGTATTGATGAGTTTGTCACCTATTTACATACAACAACTGAATTCTTGAAGTTTACATATAATATATCAACAGATTATGTAAACTATTTAGATGTTACCCTTTCTAAGCAAGATGGTGGTTTTTGCTCATGCATATATAGGAAGCCTTCCTTTTCTAACAGCTACTTACATTATGACAGCTCACATCCTAAATTCCAAAAAAGGTCCATAGTCAAGGGACAATTTGTTAGGGTTTCTCGCATGACCTCGGACGATATTCTTTTTCAAGTTGAGGGGGATAAGTTGAGTTCTCTTTTTACACACAGGGGATATCCCATTACCTTGATTAACTCTGTTTGTGAAGAAGTTCTGTCAGGCAGGAATAAAAGATTTTGTCCCATTTTAGGGAAGAAATGTACAGAACTATCCGATGTTTCTATTAATAGTCTTTTTAATTCATTAGCCACCAATCAAGTGTTCGTTACTGAACACAGTGAAGATGTGGGACAAATCAGAAACATTGTTCAACAGGAATTGAAGTTATTTCAGGACTTTACAGACCTGAGTAACTTCAAAGATATAACATTTAAATTTGTATATAAAAGGGGCTCCAACATCAAGAGGATTTTGGAACTTAACAGTCAGGGACCCTCTGACCATCACAGGAAAGGTACATTTCGCTGTGGACGCTGTTCCCAGTGTAAACATGTTATTAATCAGGAATATGTATATTTAGTAGAAATTTGGTCCAACCATTTTTACAACCGCAACTCCACTGGTTTAGTTTATTTGGCTGTCTGCCGGTGTTGCCAATCCCTTTATGTTGGCAAGACCGAAAGAAGACGCATCTATGAACATTGTTATGATGTTCAGAAACAATGTAACACCAATGCACTTTATAGGCATACAGTTGTATGTGAATCTGCTGTTTTTATGTTTTTTGTCTTAGAAGCAGTTCCTAGATGCATTAGAGGTGGACATTGGGCAGCACGACTGTCACACAGGGAAACGTGCTGGCAGATTTTATTGGAATCAAACAAACCTCCGGGTTGGAATGATTCCATTTCTATTATGCCTTATTTAAAACTCAAGGCAGATCAATTGTAATGGTTAAGCTAGTTTGACATTACTCAGACTCGCCTATGTATGTTTTACAATATATTTTATAATAACACACACGTGTATAATCCAGTGGATATTTATATATATTCTTTTGTGACTTGAATATGCATTTATTTATTTATTTATATATACATATTTTTTTATTTTTATTTTAAATTGGTTAAAGGTTTATAATATATACATACATTTTTTTATATGAAGTTGTTCTGTATTTTTATTAATTTATCATCAATTCATAATTCAACGTGACTACGGGTTTGGGTTTTTGGAATTGTTAGGTGCAGCATCCAGCATACTGGTGTTTTTAACTTCGTTATTGTTTTAAGAGAGTTTAAAATATACAAGCAATTAATCAATTAATCAATTTGTACGTATATATAAATAAGGGAATGTTGTTTGACTTTTTATCTGATGAAGTTGCCTGGTCAACGAAAACGTGGAGATATATGTGGCGTTAATAAAAGTTTTTTCCTGTGCAAGTTTCTTCTTTTCTCAAAAGTGGTGTTTTCAGCTTTAGCTGAGACTTGTTGTACCTCATTGTGAGTTTAGCTGCCGTACCCTTTGGTGGATTTTCCTGGTCTGCTTGCTGCTATTTGTTGTGGATAGTTGGTTTTTCAGCGTTTTTTTCGTATTTGCTTGACATGCGGCAGCCTTACTTCAACATGGCAGTGACCTTGTGGTGTGGGCACCAGCTGGGGCTGCTCGACATATGGTGGCCTTACTTCAACATGATAGTGAGCTTGTGCTGTGGGCACCAGCTGGGGCTGCTCGACATTTGGCGGCCTTACTTCAACATGATAGTGAGGTTGCACTGTGGGCACCCACTGGGGCTGCTAGACATGTGGCGGCCTTACTTTAACATGGCAGTGAGCTTGTGCTGTGGGCACCAGCTGGGGCTGCTCAACATGTGGCGGCCTTACTTCAACATGATTGTGACCTTCTGCTGTGGGCTCCAGCTAGGGCTGCTTGACATATGGTGGCCTTACTTCAACATGATAGCTGTGGGTTCCAGCTGGGGCTGCTCGACATGTGACGGCCTTACTTCAACATGATAGTGACTTTGTGCTGAGGACTCCCTCCAGGGCTGCCTCGACATGTGGTGGTCTTACTTCAACATGGCAGTGAGCTTGTGCTGTTGGCTCCAGCTGGGGCTGCTCGACATGTGGCGGCCTTGCTGCAACATGATAGTGACCTTGTGCTGTGGGCACCAGCTGGGGCTGCTCAACATGTGGCGGCCTTACTTCAACATGATAGTGAGCTTGTGCTGTGGGCACCAGCTGGGGCTGCTCAACATGTGGCGGCCTTACTTCAACATGATAGTGAGCTTCTGCTGTGGGCACTAGCTGGAGCTACTTGACATGTGGCGTAGCTTGGAGTTTTACATATTCGATTAGCAGTGTTCACTCCAGCAGGATGTGGACAGGATACTAACGGATCTCTAGGAAAGCAGTGAGAGTATATAAGCTGGTATCAGACAATAAAATGTTATTAAGGTAACTGCAAACATTTTAAAAAAAATATTTCTGGGTTTAAGCTGTAATGAGCAGACAGCAAGCATAATATTTTGGGATCTTAAAACTAATAAGTTCCAAATGTATACTATTATATTAACAGAGGTATTGTTACATACTGACATATTTTTAGTTGCAAACATTATATATCACATATAATCTTCAATACAGTCATTGTCAATTGATCATTACACAGCTCATTCAATTCCTGCCTTTCCTTAAACCCCATTCATACTCCAATGCATTATTTTGCATGTATTGTTCCAGTTCCCATTTTTTCTATGTAATTTTCTCCTACCATTTTCTAAAGATCCCACTTCCAGTTTATCTCTGTTACTGTATTCACTACTTGTAGTATGGCTGGTTTACTCTTTGATTTCTATTTTCTAGTAATTGCTTTTTTTGGCAGCCACCAGAAATAAATGCAGCAAGCCCTTACTATGTCTAGGCAATTCTGATTCTGTATCCCAGCTCAGAAAAATAATTTCCTTAATTACATCAATTTGCTCATCAAGTATTTGTGATAAAGTAGTTTGCAGGGAATTTTTAAAATCTGTCAACTCATTAAATTCCCCCCCAAAAAATGTTCGCAATTAACTCTTTCTTCCCCATTACACCTCCAACATTTGCAATCTACCTGAGGAAAAATTATTTGGACTGTTCTTGGTGTATAAAAATACCTATGGAAGCACTTCCAAGCAAAAATCCCAAATCCTTTATATGTTGTTGCATATTTAGGAGACATACATATATCCTCCCATCGTTCTTTGTGAATTGCTAATCCAAGCTATTTTGCCAGTCCTTTCTAACCTCTTCTGATTGATTCTTATAGCTAGCATGCAATATGTTATATGCCCTGCACATTATCCCAATTTTGGCAGCAGCCTCTGTTCTAGATTCTATTAAATCCTCTACAGTGTTGGTCTTCCACATATGATCCCCATATTCCTTTCTCTCTGCCTATGCTTTGATATAAATCCTTGATAGGGAAAACAATCTCTAGCCTGCAGTCCAAATTAAAACTAAAATCTTTTGAGAGGAAAGAATAATATTTCTATCATGGGTGGATGAAAATCCACTTTTGATTAACAAAAAACATTTTAGTTTAAAATGATTATTGGAAAGGGGCAACCAGAAGGTTAGGGCCCCCAAAAAGAAATGTTCAAGCACCTATACATGTAGTTTTAGCAACTATTGTATATTCATACATATAAGTTAAGCAGTAGTGCCAGGTTGCAATAAGACAATATTGGGGCCAACAGATATTTTAACCTTTTTTCTACTGGAATAGTGCATAAATGGCATTATGGCACTTGTAATACAATCTATGTTGAAAAAATAAGTTGAAATTTACAGCAAAGAATCCATGAACACTGTCATGCAAGGAAAAAAACACAAGACAATACCCTGTATAGACAGAGCATGGTATGCTCTAAGTCAGATTCATATTATACAGTTAAGAGTTAGATAAGAGGGATAGGGATTTTAAATCACTATTATAAACCACGGTGGTGGTGCTGCGGTAGCATTGTCGCCTCACAGTAAGACACTGTCCGGTTTGATTCTCAGCTAGAGCATCTTCTGCGTGGAGACATGCATGAATGGGCGTACCTTCATTGTAGGTTGTGCGTCAGGGCTGGTAACTCGGCACGTAAAAATCAACTACCAATCATTAGCGGACCGGAGTTCCGCTGTGGCGACCCCTAACCGGGAAAAGCCGAAAGACACAACAAGATTATAATAACTTGAGATGGAGAAACAGCTAAGTCTTAATGCAATAGTGGCCCAAGATGATATGAATATTTCTGTACCAGAAGCATTTTAGATGTGAAGTCACAAAAGACACACTAACTGATTTTAAGAATTTTTTATCATGTGATTAATACCGTATGTGATTTTTAAGCATACATAACTCAATGTATTTCCATGGGTTATTATGAAGAAGTCTTGTTGTTAGATGGAGACAAAAGTGATCAATAAAGTTAGTGCATTGTGGCCCATGCTTTAGTTATTGTTGAACAGTTGTGTGTTGTGGATGGGATGTAAGCATAATTCAGCCCATCTGCATTCAGCAACTGTAGCTTGGATGAATGATAGCAAAATTTATGGACACATTTATATAAATAAAAGTCTTAAGAACTTCTTAAGTTTTTTCTTAGTGATCAAAGTGCACCCAGTTATGTACTAGCCCAGTTTTCTCATCCTGTGGTGTTACTATCCTTAGTCTGTTCTACAGCCCAGATAGCAGGGTTCAGCCATGTATATCTTGCACTTAACTGGGTTAGCAGTAAACCCACCTTGAAGAAAGTAATCTAAAACAACTTGAACTCCAAAAAGTGGCTTTGTGACTCTCCAGAAAACATTGCTGGATCATCTATGTTGTCTGCTGAATATCTTTAACTGGGCTTACACATTTTGCTAATTACTCTTTAGGATTTTACCAGTGTTCCATAAATACCAAAATGCAAGTTCATTTGTTGTGGAAAGTGGCCAGAAATGTAGTCTTGCTCAGATTTTCATTTTGTTGACCTACATAGGGCATAAGTTATGAATCAAAGTTAGATATGCAATTTCATTTTCTGATGTCATTAAAAAATTTTCATCAGGCCTGGGAATAAATACGATTAGGCTATTCTACTCCATTTGCCATTCTTTCATATCCCAAGTCTGAGCATTTTCTGTACCTTTTCTTTAACCACCTGGTATGATTCCAGCATTAAATACAGTTTCAAGTTTACTTTCTCACCAGGTATGCTTTTTTTTCTCATTTGATGGATTAAACTGGTTCTGGCAGGCAACTATGAAAGTATCTCTTTATTGTTCAACATAGATTCCCTTATTTCATGTCACTGGGACTTTTATAATATTGTGTCAAACTGTGCAAGACTACTTAATATAGAAATTTAATTTTATCTCTGAGGCTTTGCAGCAATTTTATGGTACAACTATTCTGGTTCTATTTTTCCTAGCTGTCTAACCATATGATTTACTTCACATATGTTTTCAACAATTTTCAACAATTTCAAAAGATCCTTCCCATTTTTAAGGGACTTACTTTAAGCAGTGTTAACTAATGCAAAGTAATTTACCTCCTGGAATAAATTAAAGTCTCAATTGAGCCTGCTATGCTATGCCCAGATCTTCTTCTGCTGGAGGCATTATCATTCTAACCTTGTTCTAATGGTCTGTGATATGCTTTGTTAGACTTTTCAATGGCAGTTTTCTTCCTTCCATGTTTCTTTTTGATACATTTAACAAGAATTGGGGATTTCTGCCATATATACATTCAAATAATGTGACTTAACCCAAGGCTTGGGGAGCTTCCCTCACAGTAAAGAGAAGATATGAAAGCATTTGGTCCCAATTTTTCTCACCCAATTCTTCTGCAACATAGGCAATCTGTCTGAGAATGGTATACAGATGCCATTAGCTAGTTTACTTTAAAATTTGACAAAGGTCATGTATTACTCTGACTGTACCTGAAAAACAATTTTTTTATTATGAACTTTGTATTGAGTTTTCACAATAGTCCTGACTCCCCAAGTTTTGGTATGCAGTCAGTGATTATCAGGACATAATGTTGGCCCATATTTAATTTTAGAAGTTGATATACTATGTCCTTGTTCAGTCTTTTAACTGGCATTTTCACAAACATCTAAGGACATCAATAGGCTTGAGTAGTGAAGCAAGCTTTTCACTTTGGAAACATTTATTTATTTATTTATTTTATTTAACATTTGTTAACTGGGAAAGTCCAACTAGGTTTCCCAGATCCTGTTTTCAGGGGAAAAATGGTCCAGAAACATGTCTTTAGAATGTGGGAGGAAACCAGAGTAGCTGGAGGAAACCCACACAAATGCAGGGAGAACATGCAAACTCCGCACAGAAGGCAACCCAGCTGAGAAACGAACCAGAGAACCTCTTACGGTGATGCAACAGTGTTAACTGCTGCACCACAGTGCCACCCAAACATTCAAGAGGGAGACTCTGTTTACTGCCTATTTTTAAAGAAACTTATTAAAACTAATGCAGGTGGAGACTGCAACTCTACACAAGTTATTTACAGGACTAGTTGCAATGGATGCAATACATTTTATGTTGGAAAGACTATCCACAGTAAATTGATAAAATCCATGCAGACACTGAGTAGAGCCTACATGGAATGTATCCATGTACACGGGCACAGTTTGCCCTCAGCAGCACACCATGTATACTAATTATGGCACGCTGCAGAGGGAGAGCATAGGAACAGGGATATTGAATCTGTGAAGGGAGAAGTGTGGAGGCTACCCGTGGTTGTGGATACCCAGTCAGATGTTATGTACAGAGTGAGGCTCCCTGCAATGCTCCTCACTACTGTTGAAATACTGCAAATTGACTAAAATGTGTAATACTTTATTTTTATGAGATATTTTTTCCTCACTGTATATTTGCATGCTGAGGCATGGAACACAGCAATGCCAAGCTGTGCTGACACCTGCTACACATCTAAAAATTGAATCTGGATGTAATTAATTATCATGATTATGTTTTTTTAATTGCTGTTTGCACAGTGCAGAGTGCCACAGAGTTGAGCGGCACTCATACATACATAACCAACAGCTGCCAGATGTCTAAAAATAAAAACTGGATGTAATTAATTATTTGTTGCTGGGTCTATTGAAACATGTTTGCATGGAGCGGCTCAGTGGTTAGCAACACTAACAGGTAGTCCAGTAGTATATGTGAAGGTAGACTAGTTTTCATAATATCCAAGTAGCTAAATGGGTAGAGTTATAGCCTAATGGTTAGTAGGTCCTAGGTTGAGTCCATAGCAGTCATAAGATGTCTGTAACTTAATTTATGATATATGTTTAATTTTAAAAACAAATTTGTAAAATATGGCACTGTTACACTATGCTGAGCACTGCTTAAACATGCCAATGGCTGCTACTGTTTGTGTGGTGCTAAGCTTGCTAAAATCCCGTTGTGCGAGTTTTCACACTGCTTAGCTGGTTTCAATTATACTAAGCAATGTGGTGCTTTTTTGAATGTTGGACAATGACATGTAAGGGCAGGAAAACAGACTATATTAAAGCCAATAGGAGGGAATTCTGCACCATTCCTTGGAGTCTAATCATCTGTTGAAATGGCAGGCAGTGCTGGTGAACATGCATGCTTTCAGGTGCAGGGATGAGTGTTCAGGAGTCCAGGGTCTTTGTTGGGCTCCTGGTAAAAAATTATGAACCTAGGCTGATGCAGAGTGGTTTACAGGGCTCGGAATGTAAGGTAGAGGCCTGGGACCGGTTGATCAGGGATCTTACCAGTGCTACTGGTATCCTCCACACTGGTGAGCAGTGCCATCACTATTATGATGACCCAAAGAGGAGAAAGAGGGGAACATTGGACACCTGGGTCCAAGAGGCATGAGCTGGGAATGACCCACAAATATGTAAGTATGTTTTTACTGTTTTATCAAACTGCAAGCTGAATGTCTGCAAAACTGGCATGCATAATGGTGTGCTTCTTTTCCAACAGCTGCAGCTAAGAGGGCTTGCAATGTTGAATCCCATGCCAGGCACCTGGCCAGGTTGTGCCATGAGTGTAAGTACAGATCTATTATGCTAACTGTATTGCAATAAGTAAGAAAGAGTAAATCATTTACTGCAATATACATAATAAAAACTGTAGTGCAATAAACTGACAAGTAGAATTGTAGAGCAATAAATGGGCAATTAGAGCTGTAGTGCAATAAATGAACAATAACAACTGTATTGCAATAAACAATAAGCAATACCAATAACAGTAAACAAAATGGTGTACAGCAGGATTGTGTTGTCATAAGCATTGCAGTTGAGCTGTATGCATTGCTTGTCTATGGCAAGGTTGCTGCAGTCAAGTGTTATACTCTCTCCAGTCCAATATTAGTCACATAATGCTCTATGTTCTTCCTACTCCAAGTAATAAAGGTATATGGGTGAGGTAGCCCTCTGTATCTAGATATTGTGTGTGGACTTCACAAACATTTATCACCAATACCAATAAAGTGTTAACCAGCATTGTTGATTCCTAAAGAAATATGTTTTAATAAATGCAGTATGACTGTATTCTATGCATGTGTGTTCTACTGTTACTGCAATCAAGTATAGCACTGTAATAGTTCTAGACTGTAAAATGAATTCTATCACATAATGCACTCATTTTTTCACACTCCATGAGCAAAAGGTATATGGTTGAAGTAGCCCATGTTATGAGCAGATATGACTGTGGTTACATTTCATGGACACTTATCAGCAACACCAATAAAGTGATAAGCAGCATTGTTGATTCCTAAATAAAACTGTCTAAATATTTCCAGTATGGCTGTATTCCTTGCATGTCTGTACTAAGTTGCTGGAGTCAATTATTACATTTTTTTCAGATGTTCCCTGCAGTCACAGCAATTGGGTTCTATTCCCATGCCTAACAACTAAGGCATGATGGATGTCTAGTTTATGTACTGTACACAAACATGCCTCTCAAGTGGCACAATTTCTCATAATGTAATGAAAACTACCTAACCCGTCTGGCACAGGATTACTACAAAAATGATTACCTGGAATGCAATGATTACCTGGAATGCAATGTATTACCAAACCTGATTACAAAACACCTTAGTAGTTATAAAAGTCCACATTATGTGAAAACGTTCTTTGTAGTTGTGATCCTGCATTTGTTATTGCTTGGCCCATACTGACCTATGGTAATGGCTTGAGAGTATGTAGGTGCTACATCAACTATAGGAGAATTGTAGTCACTGTCCTCAATACTGACACCACATGCCTGTAGAATATTTATTATCAGTGTTTTCAGGGATATAGTCTGCATTGTCAGCAACTGAATGTTTCTCTCTCTCTCTCTACCCATCCCTTATCTTCATTTATTTATTATTTACTATTATGATTTAATATTAACATGTTTTGTTATACGAACTATATTTTTGTAAAATGTGGTTTATTATTGTTATGTTTTATTATGATTTAATATTAACATATTTTGTTAAACTACCTGTTTTGTTGGCCTTCTGGTTTATTTCTTACTGGCATGCTCTTACCATACTGACCGTTATGTCACTTAATGTTGTGTTACTCATAATATACATTAACATGTATTTGGGGTGATAAATATTATGTTCTATTCTGTAAAACTAACAATAGTTTGGTTATTACTAACCTTAACTTATTGCTATACCTCATTTACCACAGCACATCAAGGTAGGACAGTTCCAGCTGATCTGCCTATCTTGCCACATCTGGGCATGGCACTGATTCCCAGCACGTCTGGGACCCAGACCTGTGGCGCCCCCTCTGCTGCCTCTGCACATGGGATGGAGCCAGGCCCCCCTCTGGGAGCGGTGGTGAAGGAGGAGTCTTCACCTGGGCTGAGCTGCTGATTTTGGTTTACAGGACAGTCTACTCTGGGTTTGACCACCACCTGCACCAGATTGAGGACATGCTGGCCAATGTGGTGTGGCAGCCTCACGCAGGTGCCAGCCTCCACTATTGCCAACCCTGGGTTAGTGATGGAGCAGTACAGACACTCCCATGGGTGGGGATGTGAGTCACACTGCTGCCTTGTGGAGGCACATGGGACTTAAATTCCACAACACCCTACCTATCCAAGGTATTCGCCCCCTTAGGTGTCTCACACAGCCCAGGCCTGCTGCCTTATTTCTCTTGTCTGTCTGCAAATGCATCCTCACCTACCCAACTTACCTCCCCCACACATGCCTATGTCCCTTCCCCAACATTCCACTGTAACCATAAAAAAATGGGCACCTTTACCAAAAAAAAAAAATTGTCCCATACATAGCTCTCCATTTTGCACAAGCGTCTACTGGAGACATGGAATTTGGTCCAATTGGCTTGACAATGCAGTTATGTTGTCCTCACCCTTCTCTCTGGGGGTCAGAGTTTAAAGTCATGTACAAATTCTGGCAAAGTGCACAGTTGTTGCTATCCATTTATTGTACAGCAACAACTGGCAAAGTGAGCAGTTGTTGCTGTACAATAAATGGATATCTATGGTTCTTTCCTACACCCTTTCTGTACATCCCTACCTGCCTTTCACTATGTTTTCCCCCTGCTTGCATCATGTTTCACCACTTTCCTATATCCCCATTTTTTTCTTTTCTTTATATTTTTTGCACAACGCTGCATGATACACTGTGTCACGCAGCTTTGCTAGGCTCAGCTATATATATGTATATATGTGTGTCTTTAAAATTGTGATACACACTTACAAAATAAACATCTTTCTCATAGTTTGAACACAGTAATAACAAAATTCTCCCAATGCTGCAGTGAATTGTCTAGAAAATGAAAACAGAAAAACAGCGACAGTAAGTTCACCTAGGCTGGCGTCCTTGAAAAGTGCAAATACGATGTAAATAAAGTCCAAGTATAAAAGATGTACCAAAATCTATATGTCCGTTTAATATAAATAAAACAAAAACAACAAAGCGAGATAAAAGTCCCTAAATACACACACGATAAGCGCTTTTGATACGAAAGTGCTTATCGTGTGTGTATTATCGTGTGTGTATTTAGGGACTTTTATCTCGCTTTGTTGTTTTTGTTTTATTTATATTAAACGGACATATAGATTTTAGTACATCTTTTGTACTTGGACTTTATTTACATCGTATTTGCACTTTTCAAGGACGCCAGCCTAGGTGAACTTACTGTCGCTGTTTTTCTGTTTTCATATTTTGAACCCAAGACCATCGCACCTGCAGACCATTGCATTAACCTGTCAACCCACACAACTCTTAACTAAAGCAGGTGGTTTAAATAAAACATAGTAACTCACAGAAAACCAAAACCAGAGGCAACTTCTGCAAACTCAACCAAAAAAGTCTAAGTGCTTTTATCAGCATAAATCAGCTGACTTCTTCAGAATAGTTAAAAATTCAAATGAAACACATATAAATATCATTAGAACATCACATGACACTATCAGCTGATAAAACACATCATAAAAAATGCAAATCAATTAAAGTTGCACTTACAAAAAAACTTAAACTATATAAAAGTAAACCGCCAAACATACCAACATTTCAAGTATCAAAAACCAACACAGTAAATGTTTTTTAGGTGTATTTTAAAAACTTGTAAATAAATATGTTTGCCTTAGAACTTAGTAGAGGCAAAGACTTCCATTGACAGTGTAATTTGATGAAAGAAATGCTCATGCTAGGGCGTACCCCACAGAGTTGGCTGACAATGTATATAATGAAGTCTGAAATAAGAGAGACGGTGGTGGCTTAAAGCCCTTACTTAGTAAGAGAAATGATGACCTGGATCACTATTCAAACACAGATCCTATTTTACAAACCACTAATGTTAAGGATTATACTTGTTCTTTTACTACTAGATTTTCAGTATACCACCATGGTATTTACAAAATCTTAAAGAAAAACTGACGCACTTTTTATGGTCAAGAAGGACTTTTAGAG
Source organism: Protopterus annectens (assembly GCF_019279795.1). Classification (NCBI taxonomy): domain Eukaryota; kingdom Metazoa; phylum Chordata; order Ceratodontiformes; family Protopteridae; genus Protopterus; species Protopterus annectens. The sequence goes on along the minus strand of NC_056749.1, from coordinate 804,993,493 downwards.
AATGTGGGTGCAGAGCGCTGATTGATTTTTAGGAGAGGGGCGACCCATTAAAAATTTGTAGGAAAGGGAGGCCCAAAACATAGTCCAACATGGTGTTTTAAGGACCAAAAAATGTGGGTTTTGGGCTCAATGTAATTACATTTTTAGCACAGATAAAATCAAAATCAACCACACTACTATTAGACCCCAAGGGAGATTCTCTTGTAATACACAAGGGGTTGCTTATGCTGCCCTATGTACAAAATACAAAGGTTTTTATATTGGGAAAACTAAGAGGAGACTAAAAGAGAGAATTTATGAACATGTAAGGGACCTCAAAAACCACAATTCCAAAAGTACTTTATTGAAGCATGTAGAGATACCCTAACCATGAGTTTAAGTTTTTGGTGGTTGAAAAGGTCCCCCATGACCCTCGGGGTGGTCCATGTGAAGACTATCTTGAATTTAAAGAGCTATGTTGGCAAGTGAGACTAGATGCCCTTACATTTATGGGTCTTAATGATAGTCTTAGCTTGAGCAGCTTATTGAAGCTGCGCTCTTACACAGTTTAACTTTACTTTCCATAAGGTACTTATTTCTAAGGCAAACATATTTATTTACAAATTTTTAAAAGACACTTAAAAAACATTTACTGTGTTGGTTCTTGATACTTGAAATGTTTGTATGTTTGCTGACTTACTGTTAGATAGTTTACGTTTCTTTGTAAGTGCAACTTTAATTGATTTGCATTTTTAATGATGTATTTTCTCAGCTGATAGTGTCATGTGATGTTCTCCGAACGATATTTATATGTGTTTCATTTGAATTTTTAACTATTCTGAAGAAGTCAGCTGATTTATGCTGATGAAAGCACTTAATAAACATTTTGGTTGAGTTTGTGGAAGTCGTCTCTGGTTTTGGTTTTCTGTGGATTTCATCCAAGTCCGGTTCCTGGTTTTATTTGTGGAAAACATAGTAATTGCCAGTTACAGTCATTAAGCATGTTTCAGTGGAGCTGTGCACTGTGCCGTGTCATGCAAACCTGATTAAATAATAATGAATAAAATAGTAGTGTACCTTGGACTCTGGCGCAATAGTACACCACTAGAAAGCCAAAGACATAATAATGGATGCAAGTGAGGCCTGTGATAGCAGGTAAATGTGCCCTTTTATCTGCAACATGTAGAAAGACACCTGCTAAAGCATTAATGGCAAAATAAATGTTCAACTTTGACCCTGGTGCACAAATACATGCATATGAAGCCATGCACATACCGATGGATGTAGAAAATGTGTCAAAGCCTGTCTGTGTGTACATATATCTTGCAAATACACCTGCTGTAGCAGTGACGCAGTAGCTCAGTCTGTTAAATGTCTTCCAAACAGTACATTTTGCCACAACCAGTCCCGAGATCAAATCCAGTGGTGTATAGTACTGGAATTATAGTATTGTGAAGCCAGCAAATAATGACTGAGTCATGCACTCTTTATCCACACAGTGCATATCAAATTAAATGTCTGCACTTCATTGATGGAAGTCACAGGCCTGCAGATAGAAACACACTTCACATATCCCTATAGCAAAAGTATATAAGTGCATAAAGTGTCATGTCATGCATTAATATGCATTTGCAGAAAAATTCAAATCAGGTACTGCAAATGAGGGCCATTGATATCAGAATGCACCATATAATCCTTTCAAACCCACAGTGCCCATTAGCACAACTGCACACCTAACATACACATTTGAAGTACCTGCTTATAACATGGACTGCCCTCACACATGTTCTGAATTACTACCAGACTGTAACACATGGTCTGACAGTCATGCAAATGGTGGACATATAGTTATATTAATCTCCCATGTTGCTCAAGGACACAACAAACATGTGGTCTAGTACTCTGTTAGTGATACCATTGCCTAACATACTCACCTTAAACACATGCCTTAATTGGACTGGAAAGGGTATCTTCTCTCTGGCTCTGCCTCTACAACAAAACTGACACAGCTCCCACAATTACTCCTACAGCTTGTCCTCCAAAGTGTTCACACTCTCTGCATATGCCTATTACCAGCAACAGCAGCAGCTGTAGCCTGTAACACACCCATCTCTATGTAAAAGTTGCTGCTACAGACCTACCCTCTGAGATGAAGTAGTCTCCTCACCCCAGTAATGTCCAGCACAACATATAAGAAAGGTCCCCTAATCTACATGAAGGTCTTATATATTGTACTGTGGTTGCAAGTGATTGGCTGATGATACTGCAAATCAGCTGAGGTGGCTGCAATTAGCATTTCAGAAGCACAGAATGGTTAGGAGGAAATCACCTGCTGATGAGAAGCATGTTAAAAAGGCAAGCAGCTGGCTATGGGGAACCATTCTGTATGAGACTTTTCTCATATAGACCAACCATATGCAAAGTATTAACTATCAGCACATATCAGCAGAAGAGTACTGCACTCCATCAGATATGGAACCATCTTGTTTACATCAGGATGCAGATATCTGACTATACTTATGGGGAATAGGGATTACAGCATTAAGCCTTTCTAAGAATTGTGATAATGACATGCCAATGATCGCCAGATTTGTTACACATACAGAGGATGTGCAAGACATCAAGGGTGGAATGTATATTGTCAATATGATGCACTCGGCTCATGGAGCTCTTCCTTTACAGTGGCTGTAAGAGCACACTGCTATTTGCTTGCCACAGTTGGTTTGACATATTATCAGGGGGGTTGCCCTTGGAGACGCACTACAATAGACTGCAGTGTTGGCTGTATGAACATACAGCAGTATCTGTCATAGCACACATGGGAATACCTGACTGTCACCAGTATCCTAGTTGTATCCACATGCTTAGTATGTTTGTATACTGTGTGATATGACATGTGTGATCAAGCAGTGGATATTGTCAGCCATTCTGTCCTTGCTGTATTTCTACATAGTGCACTACCACATATGTGATCTTGAAATATGTTCCCATGTTGTTGTCATTCAAGGAACATGTATGCAAGATGCTGTGCAGCTTTCATGGATGCAGAGAATGAGTTAATAGTGGAAGTGCTCTGTCAACAGCATGAAGTCCTACTGTCCAGGGGGAGGCACAACAGGGAACAGCAGAGGTATTATTGACTGACCTTGTCTGTGATGTCAAAGCCACTGGTCATCAGGGAAGGACATATTAGCAGGTTCAATACCATGCAATAGATGTGATCAGTGCCGCATGCAGAAGAGTAGAAGATGTAGCCAGGGATTGTGACACCTCCCGTGGAGGGCCTGCAGTGGAACAACCACTCTCAGCCACTGAGGAATTCCTGGCAAATCTAGGCACACACAACAGCTCCCAGGCATCCATCACCCAGGCATCATGGGTGTGGGTGCCACAGTGTCAACAGCAGAGGAGCCTGTAGATAAGCTTAGTTTGATCAGCAATGAAATACTGTAGCATTCAGTGTGTCAGGGTGTACATAGTCTTACATGGGTGCCAGGTCTGTCTGCTTTTGGGGGTGAGAAGGGATTCACTGCAGTTAGACTGTCATGCTCAGATTTTGGCCAGTGTAGCAATTAACACAGTGGCTCCTGTAAATATGAAATATATGAACGTATTACCTTATGGCAGTGGAGCATGCGGTGGTACTGACATTGCCTCTCCCTTAACATTTCATAGGTCCATCAGGTATTGGCCAAGCCTGTAGTCCTGCTCCTGGGAAGCATGACACTGTTGTATTATAGATGTGGGTTTACAGCAGTGTAATCCCTAGACTGTCATCCCAGGTCTGATGCCTGCATTGCTGTACTGTTGGCATGATTGCCAACTGCACAGATATATTCTGACTGCACACATGTTACACTCATACCTATGCCTTGCAGGTGTGACCATAGTGATAGATGTGCTGGTATTGTCAGGACACTACAGAGTGTCATATGTTCCAACTGTGCAGAGTCTACACAAATGTCCACAGTGTACCTCACTGTTGCTGATGCGATTGCAGTGTAATGAGATGTTATTTTAATTATAGCTGTTAGTGGAAAGAGTACTGTCCTCATATCCTACTATACGGAGTTGTTTTTTCAACAGGTCTTTCATTGTGATGACAGTGTATAGACCCTTACATATATCACAACATAGTACTGCAGATCATAATAATGCAGGTATTAATGTACTGCTTTTTGCTTTCTTATCACAGGTGACTGAGGGGGTTGGTCTCTGTCTGCTACACAACCTGATATCAGTGTCTCCTCAGACTCTAATGATGATGGTGGCCACAATGAGGCACAGTTGGGTGTTTTGGGGTATGAAACTGTCCCAGAGATTGAGATCCCTCTTCTGCCCTCATTGTCACCACACACACAGTCAGTATGCTCACACATATCATGTCCCCGGAGGCCACAGATATTGGACAATAAGATAGTGGGGACATTGAACAGGAAAGTGTGGTGACTATGGCTTCAGTGAGTGTAGACACTGGCCATAGCTAGAGAGCTGGCATGGTTCCACACAGGTGGATTGACAGGGGTGTTTGTAGGAGGCCTGTTGTCTGTCCACTACCTGTTGCAGGTGTCACATCACAGGTCACCTGGTGCAAGTTTTGGGCCATCTTGGAGGCGCAGGCATGTTCTGAATTAGTGCAGATGTATGCTTAGGGTTACGGATGCAGCACAGTCTGACATCTGTGACTGCCTCCATTGAATTGGGGACACCCTGGATCAGTTCACTGGTGCAGTGGACAGAAGGTGGGCTGAGACAGTGTCTGTCTTGGACTGCACATTGTCCATGCTGGAATGTGTGGTTGGAGTTGAGCATTGGACTCATGAACATAGGTCTACAACCCCATCTGCTGAGAGTTCACATGGGCATGCACAATCATGCTCCCATAGTGACAGTACATCCAGCATAACAGAGTGTAGTCTGCTGTCCACACCATGACATGGCAGGCCATGGGCTAATAGTTCTGGGCATTCCAGTGGGGTACATGGTCCCGACAGACAGCAGTCACCATCAGGTACTAGCACCACTTCTGAACTTGAGCATGGAGGTGCCAGTGCAACTCCTGGCAGAGCCAGTTCCTGTGTTTGGGGCCAGAGACGGTGAACTACCAACTCTACCATGTACTGTCCAAAGCTGTCCAACATACACACATGTAGGGCTAGCACTGAGCTTGACTGTGTACATGCACACACTCACACACCACTGTTAAATGCAGGTTACCTATAGACACACACGGCACCTTTCCACGGTCCATCTTACCTGCTTCCCTTCCTAACTCACACACATGCTGTCAACCATTTGGGTCAGCCTAGATCTCCTGCACCCCACACAATACCCTGTGCAAGTGATGATACCTGTGCCACATCTTGTCATCCTCACCACTGATGCAGGGAAATGAAGCTATGTGTCATGACATACTAATGGCCATAAACTCCATGCAAATATATATGTAGTATCATTTCCATCAGTTAGACCTATGTACCTGGTAAGTAGCATATCAGTTGTAACATGTGATGTATATACTCAGGGGTGAATGAACTGGGCACACAGACCTGGCCATACAGCTATACACCTAATGTGCCTCAGATCACCATGTCTCTACATTGGTATGGCAGGAATCATAAGGCATAGCTGAGGCCACAGTCACCTGTAAGTGACATACTCATAACATCCTAGTAATCTTTCCTCAGCATGCCAATATCTGAGTGCAATGGCCATGTGTTGATGTACCTTTCCAATAAGTACTGGCAATTACACACAACAGTATGGTCCCTGACAAGGACACTTCATGTCTTCAGTATGTGTTCAATTGGAATCATCTGCAATGATTGTCATTGTCGCCTGTGGCATATAGACTACTCAGAGAGGTGATCTGTGCCTTGCATATGGGGCAATGTGTGACCTGCTTGATTGCATATGCTGTCTATCTGTAGGAGGCATAGCAGATGGATAATGCACTGTAAGAACATTAACCTCATATGTGATGTTAATACTACATGCTTGTGGGAGAGATTTGTCTAGCAGATTTAAACACACCCTTGAAACAGAACCCTGCCTAATGGCACACAGAACACCTCATTGCACCTCAGCACATGCCATCTGTATGATTGGCTGGGCAACCATCATCTCTTGGACTGGGACAATGTGTGCTGATCATGTAACTACAGGTATAAAGACGTCTATGGTGTGAGGGCTATATGGCCATTATGCTAGTGAAGTTCAAACAGCCTATGGTTCCATAGCATGATGTGAAATGCTTTAGCAGGCTCACACACAAACATGGCCACTTCCAATCACTGCATACAGGACATGCCGAGGCACACACATAGCGCAAGCTGGCTGTATGTAGATGATAACACTTACTTATGTAATGGTACATACTACAGATCACAGTATGTGATGCATTCAACACACTCATGTGTGCTAATACAATTAGTTCAGGACATATTGTGCTTGATGACATCAGCAGGCCTTGTTGTGGTCAGTCCTTTGGGGGCCACATCACATGCTACAAATAAAATACTGCAAAACCCTACCTATTTCTAGGTTACTATGATAATCATATTTAGGCCATATGGGCATACACACACACACACCAAGTAGCCTGGAGTGAGATTAGAACCCCTGTCTATCTAGTCTTACACACTACAGCTCACAGTATTTATTGCACATGCCATGACTTAAGTATGATACCACACTGTCAGCTGGTAGTCTTAAGATGGATGACATTATCAGGCCTTGGGTACACACGCACACACACACACACACACACACACACACACACACACACACACACACACACACACACACACACACAAAGTAGCCCATAGTGAGATTAAAACACCAAACTATCTAGTCCTGCACAGTATAACTCACAGTAGTTATCACATGTGCCATAGCTTAAGTTTCATACTACACTCTCAGCTGGTAGTCTTAAGGTGGATGACATCATCAGGCATTGTAGAAGACATCAGTTTGGAAGTCAGCTGCAAGTTACAGAGCCAGTGTGTAACCATTGCAGGTGGATAGCCCATGAGGGCATGGCAATTGTTTTCCAGGGGTATATATATATATATATATATATATATATATATATATATATATATATATATATATATACACACACTCACAGACTCACACACACACACACACACACACACACACACACAATCTCATGTAGCTCCTGGAATGTTACCCTGGGCCTGAACACTCTTCTCCTTCTCAGTCTAGGCCTTTTATCAGCAGCAGCAGCATTGACTTCAGCATCTAGCACATGCAGTAGCCCCTAGCATTATCTCAGTTAATGTTTCCAGGTCTGTACTCCAATGGTGTAGAGTATAGGGTAAGAATCAGATCATAGGGTGTATACATACTTTATAGTGCTCTACTCTAGGTGCTGCCTGTGTGACTGGCTACCTATGGAGCTTAGCAATTAGTGTACACCTCCCTAGACTTCCATGCTCAGCATAGTGGCGTGCCACACAAACATGCAGAAACACGCGGCCCTTAGCTAAACAAAGCCTAGAAGTTACTCCACACCCCCACCCCCCTGAAAGTACACGCTCAGCATGGTGGGATGCCATGCAAACAGGCACAGCTGAGCTGAAATAAGCTTAGAAGTCATTGGACACTCCCTCCCCTCATGTCAGCTACCTGCATGGTTCTCTGCCTACACGAAGGGGATATGCGGACACAATTACCCCTTCATGCTAGTCACTAACCCTACCTCATTTGCAGAGGGATCCGTGTTCACACTCTGGAAACTACATGCTTCCTAACCACATTAGCAACAGCACCAATGTACCACTGTAGATACTCCATGCGAGGTCCTGTAATACATTTCTGTTACATGATATTAATTTTGGTTTTTACTTTTTTTTTTTTTTTTTTTTATTTAAAACATGTTTGCTCACTGCAGCACTCTGTGCAAACATGCCCAGATTATTATTTAAAAAAAATAACATTAATTTAACTTATTTCCTTAGTTTTCAGACACATAGGAGGATAGTTTTGCTCATATCTGTATGTGGTATGCCATTTCTGTCCATATATCTACATTTGTGCAGCCCCTTTTCTCCATCTGCACTCCTGCACATGGAATTTTTCTGTGTCCACTATGGACATTGACACGGGGTCTGAAGAGCTATCCACTTGCTGGATCATTCTACCTGGCTCATTTGTGTGAGATTTATCTTCTTATGAGGTGATTTGCATCCCACGGACCTCTCATGTTGGCACATGCATGCACACCAATCAGCAGTGCTTATTGAATCTAAAATCTGCTTACTTTTGTGTAAGCAGTTTGGTGCGAGGCACAAACACACACAGTAAAAACACCATGCATGCTTCATTAAATTTCCCCAATTAATAAACGGAAATGAAGGATTTAGGGTCATCTGTCCGAGATCTGGTGTAAATGTGGAAACAATTCCCTGGCCAGGTACCTTCAACTTGACAAAAGACACTCTGGGTTTAAATTTCAAATACCTGATCACATAGACCTCACTGAACTTGAAGGAGACATCCCTAATACTTTAGAAAAAGAAGAACTTATGTGGCAACTAAGGCTGAACTCTTTCAGAAAGTGTGGACTAAACTATTATTGCTCACTGAAAAGTGTTCTAGAACTAAGAAAGTTGCCCCATTGTTTACAAGACTGAAGGTGTGAACTTTATTTATTTATTTATTTACAGTTATTAACAATTTTATTAACTATTAAGTTTGTACATGTTTTCTTTTTTTAACAAAAAGCAAAACTAGATTCCATATAACACATGCATGATTTTCGTGACAGTTTAGCCTTTTTGGCTTGTAAGTTTTTAATCCACAGTGTTTGAGCTTAACTAGACACATATTGGGCATCAGGGGCAGATATACTACATGTTTATATTGGCTCCAATTTTATAACATTCATAAATTTTAAATGGGGTCCTATTTACACATTTTTTTCTAGGGTTTGCAGACCTAATCGAATATAACTGCTGTGAGCATGAGCAACTGTTTTTTTTTTGTTAGATTTCTGAATCTAACAACACTCAACACTCAACATGGCTTCAGACCCAAACATAGCACCACTACAGCTCTATTATCCTTCCTCAACACAGTCTCTATAGCCATGGATGACCATAAACTTTTTTCTTGCCTATTCTTGGACCTCTCATAAGCTTTCGACACTGTCTCACACAAACTGCATAACCTCAACTTCTCCTCTGACACGGTTGCATGATTCTCCAGCTACCTCACTGACAGATCTCAATCAGTGAGATGGCACTCTGCACTCTCCCCTCCTCTCCCTGTCAAAATGAGTGTATCTCAATGGTCTATCCTAGGGCCTCTACTTTTTAATATCTTTACCAATCAGCTCTATAAATCCTGTCCTCAGTCATCTTTAGTGCAATACGCAGATGACTTTACAGTCATCACCACAGCCAACCCTCCCTCTAAGCTCTTCTCAGCTACTCAGGCATCTTTTAACTTAGTTGAAACATGGCTCTCCAACAACCAGCTCATCTTTAACCCTAAAAAATCCAACCTGTTACTCTTCCTACATAAAACATTCTTAAATATTAAACCCTCCTTTTCCATACAGTCCCTTAATAACACTCCCATTCAGATAGAATCCACTACTAAGCTCTTAGATGTAACCATCGACAATCAGCCTAAATTTGGCTTGCATGTTAATAACTGTATCAAAAAGACACATTCATAACTAGGGCTCCTTTACCGTAAGAAGAAATTCCTTACATCTGAAGCCGAGGTCACTCTCTCTCTTATCTACCTTCTAACCAGTCTAATGTACAATTCTTAAATTCTTACAAATCTTAACTCAGCACTCCTGACCAAACTCAAATCTACCTACAACAAGGTAGCTAGATTTGCTGCCCAACAAACCTACAAATCCCATCAGTGTCTCTCTAAAACACCTAAACTGGCTTGAATTACCCCACCAGCTTCTTCTCTCTCAGCTCCAGATCATCCATGTTATCCTATACCAGCCTTCCTACTGCCCAGCACTATCCCCTCTCATCTCCCATTATTCTCCCTCCAGACCTCTCCGAAGCTCTAATCAAGACCTACTACAAATCTACAAACCCAAGTCTAAATGTGGACGCAACATGTACGTCTATCACCCCACTATTGCCTGGAATAAGCACCCACTAGAAATCAGGACCCTTACACATCCTAAACAATTTAAGAAGCCACCAAAGAGCACTTTAAAAGTCACTGGTCCTGCCACTGCACTCTTCCTCCTTAAACATCCCCTACTTCCCATACCTTCTCTACTTTCTGCCCTTAACTCAGTCTTCTCACTAGCTCTCTCTAATCTTCCTTGACTGCTCTTTCTACTGTCTTCTAAACAAATCGCCTCAGAAAAAAAATTCTATTGTAATTGTCTTGCCTTCATGCAATTACATCATGATAAAACTGGGTTTTAACCACTTAACCCAAAAACTATTCTCATCTTAATGACATATTTCTTTGTATGCATCTTGAAATAGTTATGCTATACTCCTGATTATTGACACTGTATAACATTGTATTGCTACTTAATACCTTGTAATAATCCTGTAACATTGCTGTTTAATAATAATTTATAATGAAAATTGTATATGTTGGAGCTTTTCTCCCCAGGCCTCTGCTGAAAAAGGGCTTTTCAGCTCAGTCGGACAATCCCTGTCAACAAATGTAAAATAAATAAAATAATAAAATTTTACTTTAAAATTCTTTAATAGATTTATCATTTGAGATAAATAGACTTATGTACACACACACACACACACACACACACACACACACACACATATATACATGTATATATATTCTCAAGAATGTTGTTGTTGATTGTCTTTCGGCTTTTCCCAGTAAGGGGTCGCCACAGTGGAACTCCAGTCCACTAATGATTGGCAGTAGATTTTTATGAAATGCCAAGGTGCCAGCTCGACGCTCAACCTTCAATGAAGGCACGCCCATTTGCACACATGCCTTTTGAACGCTACCCAACCACGGAGAGGACATGCAGACTCCACACAGAAGGCACTCGCAAGCCCAGCCAAGAATCGAATGGGAGAACCTCTTGCTCTGAGGCAACAACGCTACCACTGTACCACCACAGCATCTTGTGATAGGTTTATATTTATTCATTTTTGTACTATGTTCTAAGATAATATGTATTGTTTTTATCTCAACAAAATGTAGTATTATGTATTCTTATTTAATTTTTAATTTTTAGTTGCTTCTCCCACTTGACACACAAACCTGGAGAAGTTCTAATAGATGAAAGCAATGTATGTTAAAAATGTTTCTGAATGTTGGTAAAAAAGATTTCCAAGGAACTTTGAAGATTTATATTAACTTTTTCTTTTTCTGATACTACAATAAAATGCTTTCAGCAAGTGTTAGCAATTATTAATGTGTAATTTTTAATTTAATTTTAGTTTAGTTTAGTTTACCATATCTTGAAATCACAGAGCTTGAAGTAGGGCAACACTGTGTCGAATGTCACACTGGTGTATGGGGGAAGGGGTATTTAGCAAGTAAACATGCTAATTGTCTTTTACAACACAGCTACCCTGGTAAATCACTCCCATGCTTTTAAACAGGTATATAAATGGAATGGTGAATTTCTACACTTTATTCTGTTTTGGATCGCTTGTTTGTGTGTGTTTAATAAAGAAGATTCAACTTGAACCATCTTCTGCTTCCCTACTTTCACTTTTGGATTTATACTTTGGAAAGTTTTAAAGAAAGCATTTCCACCACCTGTTATTATTTTGGATTTTTATTAGGTGCCTGAATTCTAGGGAATCTTATCTTCTGCACAAAGGAGTTTCCTTATTATTTGGTATCAGTTGTCTTAGCACTGACTTGGTTACTGTTCTTTGATAATGTGGGCAAACTTCACAAAACTATTTACAGATGGTTCAGTATTTATTCTTTTTCTTGGGCTACCCTGTAGAACAGGTTATTTATTAGTTCAAAATATGAGTAAAAAGTGTGGTTGTTATGTTTCTTTGTTTCCACTTCTACTCTTTACACATTCTCTCAACTATATTTAGTGTACTATTTTCCTAATGGGCCTTTCTGAAATTGACATGGTTTGCTTGACATGGTTTCAGAATGAACTGGCTCCCCACTTAAGCACCATGTTCAATAATAGCCTTGCATCAGGCTTTGTGCCCACTGAATGGCGCACAGAAACAGTTATCCCACTCCACAAAGGGGGAGCCACCACTGATCCCAGGAACTATCGACCTATTAACCTGATGAGCCTGGTCTGCAAGGCCATGGAACGTATCATCATGGAACTCATAAACAAAGACATTGGTAACCTCCAAAATCTGGATCCCACCCAGTCTGGGTTTCTGAAAAGCAGATCATGCCTCCTGAACCTGATCAACTTCTTTGAGGCAGTCACCAAAGCTGTAGATGAGGGTAAGGTGATTCACACAGCCTATCCTGACCTTGCCAAGGCTTTTGACACCATCCCCCATTCTGGAATTATAGCTAAACTCACTAAATTAGGTATAAATCCCTACATCACAATATGGGTTGCCAACTGGCTCACTGACAGAACCCACACTGTAAAAGTTGCAGACTCCAAATCTGACCTCAAAGCAGTGACAAGTGGAGTACCACAGGGTTCTGTCCTGGGACCGCTTTTGTTTGGTATCTACTTCTCTGAAGTACAGGCTAACACAGAAGTCCTCTGGCTAACGAAGTTCAGAGATGACTGCAAACTAGGAGCCATAGTCAAGTCCCCAAATGATGTGGACATCCTACAGAAATGCCTTGCTGAGACAGATGCCTGGTGTCAGAGCCACGACTTCAAGCTCAATGCCAAAAAGTGCAGTGTCATCCCCTGTGGTAAAAACTCTGTACCCATGAACTACCACAAAGGCAGCAATCTACTTAACACCGAATGTGTGATAAGAGACCTTGGGACCCAGGTAGACAGTAGTCTCTCCTTTGATAGTCGCATCGCCACAGTGGTCAGGAAGTCCTTCTACATGGCACACCTCATCATAAAAGGGTTCTCATCCAGGAAAAAAAAGAGGTCATTGTTCCCCTCTACTCGACACCCATTAGACTCATTATAGAGTACAATGCCACTTTTGGAATGTACCTCACAAGACATCTGCGGCAGCTGGAAAGGCCACAGAAGTATCTCACAAAGAGGATTACTGGCCTCAAACAAATGCCCTACACTGACCGTCTCAAAAAACTCCAGCTTTACTCCGTAGTATATCGCCTACTCTGAGGTGATCTCTGCCTAACATATAAAGCTATGTCAAACCCAGAGCTGTTGGACATGCTACACCTAAAGAAATCCCAATCCCTCTGAGCTACATGCTCTAGGGACCTAAATCTTGTCACCACAATAAACAGGACATGATGGAGAGATAGATTCCTGCCCCAGAAACTTCCCATACTCTGGAACAGGCTACCCATCTATGTCAAGCAAAGTTCTTCATTAGCACTCTTCAAGAAAAATCTTGATGAGTGGATGGGAAATAGAAAATACACCCCGGGGATCACTTCTGTTTCTCTGCTCAACAGTGGCACAGGAAAATAACTTTCTTGAGTGGCGTAAGCCAGGGAACCTTGTTGGCTAGGCTTATGTAGGCCCTTGGGCCGATAGCCTAGTACCTACCTATGAACCTATGAACCTATGCCATGTGGCCAGTCAGGTCAGCACTACTTTCTCCAGTATTCTGGCATGACCTAGAGACCATGACCCCATTCTCCTATAAATGTCAGTAGAGGCTATTCCCCTTTACCTGTTTTTTTTTCCCTATAAAAGGTAACTAAACAAAAATTTCTTCTATCAGGTGTATTAGAAGTTCATTTTTGTCAAATTTAGCTATCTTACTTTCTTTACCATGCGTCATGCTTTTGATGCTGACTTGCTTTCTGTTTTGGTGAATCAGGGAGAAACGTAGGACTCTGTTCAAGTTCCCCTTTCTATTTTTTTTTCAGTATGAGAGTCTTTTATATTTTTTTTCTGTTTCTACATCCACTTCACTTAGTGTTCTCTTAACAGGTCATTTGACTATCCACAACGACCTCTTTCAATATTTTAGAAATTATATCTTTTGACAGGAATTAGTATCAGATGTATCCAACTCATCCACCAAGAACCAGTCCTTAGTTTCTTTTGTGTCTTCTACTTGTATAGCTTTTTTCCTCTGGCTTTACATTTCTAGCAATATATCCATTTGAAACATTTCCTTCCAGTTTTACATAACGCTTTTAAAAGACGAAAGTGTTGTCCAGTTATCATAACATGTTAAATAAGGCACTAGAGCATCTGAGTGCAACACTTTCCCTAATGTTCTACCTGTGCAGTAAAATATTTCATTTAATTTCTATGTTGCCAAATTACTTTAGTTTTCTGTTTACTAATTGTTTTATACTTAAAGATATTATGTGACCTAAATAATATAATCATGCACCCTGAGTCCAGTAATACTTGCATCTCATGTTCTCCCAATAAAACAATACATTTGATAAGTTTTGTTACAGCACCGTGATGAAAAAAAGCAGGCTTTAGCTCTTGCAGTTAAAAGTTCAGCATTACATCATGCCATAGATTGGCTTTCATTTACAGCTTGTTCGCTAGTACTAAGAGTTTTTACAAGCAGAGTACTGCTGTTAGTAATTGTGCCTTATTTTGTTAAGTTAATTTTTCTATAACATTTAAAACAAAACAACACAGATGGTAATACTTTTTCTTGTTTCCAAGCAAGGAAAAACTTATAGCTGAAGGTTTTTTATTAGACATAGATCCATAAAAGTCTGAGTTGGGGGTTGCAATTTGCATTAAAATATATTCTACTTAAACAAATAGTTAATTAGTAGACCTAAAACTATCCTGAAATATCCAATTTCTTATGTTGCAATGGAATGTCCGTTTATGTTTATTAATATCCAAGATTTCTAGAATTATTGTTGCATTATTTACAGTAAGTTCCAGTCACATTATTTTAAAATGCATATGCACTATTACTGTGACCTTTATTAGTCTGTACACTGAATATCCATCATTGAAGTTTAAGTGACCATGCCATAAGTACAGTGGAAGCCCTAGACATAGTCTCTCTTTTTAGTTCTGATAGTTGTTAGCATCTGTGTTCTCAATGGTCTATATATGCTTTTTTGTGAGCCTCAGACAGATGAACAGACACTACCTTGACCCACCCAGCATGTATCAGATGTTCATCGTGTTACCCTGCTGCAGTCATCACACTTGGGTTATCCTGTCGTCAGGCGGTCCGGCAGTCGGTTGGAATTCCAAAGTCTTGGTCCGGCGTCGGTTGCTGTCACTTCTTCCCTGACGTCAGTGCACCAGGGGTATATATAATGCAACCATCGCCATTTTCTCCAGTCTTTCTTGCCGTGTGGTGCCCGAAGCAGAAGCAGTTCGCAAGTGCTGGTTGGCTGACTACTGAGATTTTCGAATTCGAATTTCAGACCGAAGTCTTCTATAAAGCTAAGTACCCCGCTGGGGAAACTTTTTTTGCCTCAGACCGATGTCAGAAAAAGTTAACAATTGTATTTCTTGTGGGAAGCAAATACCTCATAAGGATTTTCATTCTTATTGCATACCTTGCCTAGGCCCAGACCACGATGTCACTAGTTGTCATTTTTGTGCTAGGTTTAATAAGCGTACTATTAAAAGACGCTTTGATTTCGCACAACACTACTTCGGTAGGAAATTTAACTACACCATGCCGTCGGAACAACCGACTACCAGCGTGCACAAAAAACGCAAGGATAAGGACAGACAGCCCAGGCCTAAGCCAGATTCCGAGGCCTCAGCTGGTCCGGTCTCTGGTTCTCCGGTTCTCCGGTCCTCAGTGAGACTCTGATGCAGCCCCTGACTACCGCAGATCTGGAACCCGAGACCGCTTCAGAATTTTTGCCGGAATGTACCAGGCCTACGCAGCCATTTAGTTCAGGCCCTACTAACGACATTGCTGAAAAAGATGTCGGTGCTGCAAAAACGCCATCGGTTTCTGAAGGCGTTTTCAGACCGACTACGCTCACCATTTAATCATATTCTAAGACGAAGACTCCTATTAAATTTAAAGAGACTGCACTTCAGTCCCCTGTTCAAGGCCCCATGCCTAAGAACCAGATGCTCAAAATGGCTGAAGATTTGATCACTTTAATCAGGGGTTCCCAGCCCCCTCCTGACAAAAGGCCTAGACAAGAAGAAGATTATGCATCCTCTGAACAAGTGTCCATTTCTTCAGACTCCTCTGAGGACCAAGATTTCTCCTTCTCCCCTTATGAAGATTCTGATGCTGAGGATTCCATTCCCTCAGCTTCTCCTCCTGAAGACAACTCCTTTGGGGAAACTTTACACACACTATGAGGGAACATTTTCACTGGGAAGGTCAGGACTACTCTGACTCAAAGAAAAGGCTCAGAGAGTTTCTTTTACTCCCCCAACACAGACCACTTGCCATTCCACCAGTTTTAGACATTGTGGATGATGTTTACTTAGAATCCAGTTTTAACCCTGATTCTCTACCTCCTGCTCCGGCTAAGCCTGACAGATATTATAGAGTGCCTGATTCCCACAAATTTCTTTACAAGAGCCCTGTTGCTGACCCAGAGACAATCTCCCAGGGTCCCAAGGGGGCTAAGGCTTCTATGGCTAAAAATCCTGTACCTTCTGAGAGGGATTCCAGAGCACTAGACAGGTGGGGGAAAAAGGTTTACACCTCAGCCACTCTAGCTATGAGGGCACTAAATTGCCAATTTCACATGCTTAAGTATCAGCAATTTCTAATCTCCCAGTTAAAGCAAAAAAATGACCACTCTCCCTCAACAATCTGAATGGAAAGAAATGCAGGATCTGTTGCATGCCACTGAACAGGTGGGCAAATGTACCTTACAATGTGGGTTTGATTCTTTGGAGGCCTCCTGCAGAGCAGCTGTCACTGGGACTGTTATACGTAGGCATGCTTGGTTAAAGGAACAAACTCTGCCTGATCATGTTAAAACCAAAACTTCTAGATGCTCCCTTACAGCAGGATGTTCTTTTTGGAGTTAAAGCAGAAGAAGTCTTAAAGAAAATGGAGGATAAGGCAAAATCTATGCAGACAGTCAAAGATTTCCTACAGGTACAGCCCCCTCACTTCAGCAGAAACTGGCCAACAAAAAGTTGGTCCTTTCCATCTACAGACAGACCACAGAGGGGTAAATACAGATGCCCAACGGGCAGAGGACAACCACAAGCCCAGTACAAACCTCGCCAATGGGGCACTACAACACAGAAGGGAGGAAAAGACAGGTCCCAATCCACCAGAAGGCAAACTCAATGACTTGCACCTCATCTGGCCAAGCAACACTCTCTTGGCAGCCCCCTTGGGGGGAAAACTCGCACTTTTTGCAGACAACTGGCACATTGTCACAAAGGACAAATGGGTCCTAGACATGGTTTTACGAGGATACAGGTTCCACTTTCACACCTTGCCAATGAAAAGAGGAATGCCAAACCTGCCACAAAATCAATGGGGAGAGGCACAAAAACAAATTACAGCTCTCATGGACATGAGAGCCATTCAACTCATACCTACTCGAGAGCAAGGTCAAGGATTTTACTCAAGACTCTTTCTAGTGCCCAGAAAGGACAATGCCTGGAGACCAATTCTGGACCTTTCAATTCTAAACACTTACTTGCAAGTACCCAAATTCAAGATGCTAACACTACAGCAGCTTCTTCCCATGTTGGGCAAGGAAGCATGGCTAGTAACGTTGGACCTCAAGGAGGCATACCTGCATGTCCCTATCAGACAAAGTTGCAGAAGATACCTCCATTTCATTGCAGGTTCAACCCATTACCAATTCTCTGCACTGCCCTTTGGCTTATCTACTGAGCCCAGAGTCTTCACAAAATGCCTGGCACCAGTAATTGCATACTGCAGACAAAGAGGAATTCAAATATACCCATACCTGGATGACTGCCTCATCCAAGCAGAAAGCAAGGACATTCTATTACATCATCTGGCTTTTGTGAAACATCTACTAAATTGCCTGGAGTACACAATAAACGAAAAGAAGTCAAAACTAGTACCCTCACAAAATATGACATTCCTGGGTGTCAGCTTGAATACAACGGCCCAGAAGGCTTATCTGATGCCAGACAAACAACTACAACTGACTCAATATTTCAAAACAATGGCAACAAAGACCCAATTAACTGCAAGAAAAATTCTGCAGGCCTTGGACTTCATGGCATCTTGCATACTTCTAATACCATTTGCAAAGCTGCATATGAGGAAATTACAGTGGTACCTAAAAAACATATGGTCTCAACACAGCCACAGCTTGGACACAATGATATCTCTCATTCCCTGCCTACAACAGGAGTTTCTATGGTGGTCACAGGCATGTTACCTCAACAAGGGTCAGCCATTCACCTTGCCCCCAGCCAGGCAAACTATCCCAACAGATGCATCAGATTACACCTGGGGGGCTCACATGGCAGGACAGTGCATTCAAGGCGTATGGACTGCAGATCAAAGGAATCTGCACATCAATCAAAAAGAGATGCTAGCTGTACAGAAAGCTCTGACAGCCTTCAAGGATCTATTACATCCAGGACAACTGACAATAAAGACGGACAACACCACAGTAATGTGGTACATAAACAAACAAGGGGGTACTCACTCCTACCCTCTGTGCAGGCAAGCAATGACCTTATGAAACACAGCTCTGGCTTATCAAGTTCAGTTACAAGCTCAATTCCTGCCAGGACAGAAGAATACATTGGCAGACGACCTCAGCAGAAACATCTTGGATCCCCACGAGTGGAAACTAGATCCACAAGTATTCACAATGATAACTCAAAAATGGGGCCTTCCAGACATAGACCTGTTTGCCAGCCCTCAAAACTATCAACTAACAAAATTTTGTACAAGGGCACTTCACCATCAAGCGTGGAAAGTGGACGCACTCTCCTTCAGTTGGAAAAACCTGACAGTATATGCCTTCCCTCCATTGCCTTTCCTCACAAAGGTACTTCTGAAAGTCAAAAAGGAGAGACAATGACTGATTCTCATAGCCCTAGACTGGCCACGCCAGCACTGGTACCCGCTATTGAGGAATATGGCCCATGGTCCACCATGGATATTACCACAAATTTCCCATTTACTCACACAAAAAGAAATCAGATTCTTCACAGCCAGCTCAAAACCTTAAATCTGGCTGCATGGCAAATCAACTAAGCATCCAGCCAGCTCCTCTTTCCCAAGCAGTTATGGATGTTATTCTGGAAGCTAGGAGGCCAAGCACCAGGAAGGCTTATTCGGACAAATGGAAAAGGTTTTGTGCCTGGAACCAATCTAAAGGCCAAGACACAATTCAGCCTCACATGCCTCACATTCTACAGTATTTAACTGAGATGTTGCACAAAGGACTTTCTTTCTCCTCCATTAAAATCCATGCTTCAGCTATTTCAGCCCACTACAACACTGACTCACCCTTATTTTTGCATCCTTTTCTAAGGCAGTTCCTCAGAGGGGCAAAAAACATTAGACCATCCAGGGGAGCACCTACACCAACATGGGACCTCAATTTTATTCTGGAAAAACTAACGCTACCGCCCTTTGAACCAGCTTTCTCTGCAGATCTTCAGTTCCTATCATTGAAGACTGCCCTGCTGCTAGCAATAACTTCAGCTATAAGAGTCTCAGAGCTACAGGCACTAATGGCAGTGGAACCTTTCCTCATTTTTCATCAAGACAGAGTTTTTCTACAAACTAATCCTTCCTTTATGCCTAAGGTGGTTTCCAGTGTGGCTTTAAATCAAACCATCCACTTACCCACCTTCTTCCCAAATCCACAGAACAAAGGTGAGAGACTCCTACATTCCTTGGACATTCACAGGCAACTTTGTTACTACTTGGACAAAACTAAGGCTTTCAGAAAATCTGACCAGTTCTTTGTATCCTATGCTACAGCTTCTCAAGGGAAGGCTATATCAAAGCAAACCATTTCCAAATGGATAGGCCATTGCATACGTTTTTGCTACACCCATCATGGAAAACCAGTTGCTGCTACCATTAGGCCCCACTCTACCAGGGCAACAGCTGCTTCTACAGCCTTTCTCAGGGGGGGTTCCAACCAAGGAGATTTTGGAAGCTGCAACTTGGAGTTCAGTACACACCTTTACCAAACACTATCACTTACCACTTTACTCTAAGACTAGGGCGGGCTTCGCCACTGCAGTTCTGCAGGGCCTTCTAGCCTCCTCTAACCCTCTATGAAACCTCCACCCATCCTTAGCTTTGGGATTCAACCCAAGTGTGATGACTGCAACAGGGTAACACGATGAACATAGTACAGTTTTGTACCTACCATAAATGTAGATGTTCGAGTGTACACCCTGCTGCAGTCCAGGTTACCCTCCCTCCATCTCCTCTGACCTACTGGGTAAATCTCTTCAATACCTTCCTGATGTATTTGCTTATAGCTGAAGGGATTTTGTGTTTGTGCAAGTTTACTCAATTTGGTACTAATTACGGACCACCTTTTTGGGGGCACCTGACATCTGGGGCAAGAAAAACTGAAGAAAATGTCGACGGTTGCATTATATATACCCCTGGCGCACTGACGTCAGGGAAGAAGCGACAGCAACCAACGCCGGACCAAGACTTTGGAATTCCAGCCAACTGCGGGACCGCCTGACGACAGGATAACCCAAGTGTGATGACTGCAGCAGGGTGTACACTCGAACATCTACATTTATGGTAGGTACAAAACTGTACTTTTTCTCTAGATGGATGTATTTCAAGTGATATCAATAATGTTCCCTACCAAGAAACTGAAAAAGGGGTGTAATGCAAAAAAAATAAATAAATAACTTGTAACCAGAAAAGAATGAAATCCTAAAATGGAAATCAGTAACCAGAGCCTGTAATGGCTGACTAGAGACAATAAAAAAGCAGCTCCAAATATATTTGAAGAAATATACAGGCAAAGGCACCCAGACACTGAAAATTACACAATTCAAAACATAAGATCACAAAGAGGGAATGTAGAAAAGAGGATTAGTAAAAGAGAAGTTAAAGAAATAGAAACGGAAGTTATGGAGTACCTGCGAAGTGAAGGATTTAGTATAGCAAATCTAACTCTGATATCATCACAGTGTAACAGAATAATGAATCTCTAAGGAGAAATCAGTGGAGCAAGAAACATCTGATCAGTTGCCATATGAAGATACTTTGAAGTGTTCAGTAGGAAACCAGTGCAACATTTAAGTTTGAGTTGCACAGCAAGGGAAGGAACAGGAAACTGTGGCAACTCGGACAGAGTCAGTGTTGTGCAGTGATAGCCCAGTGAGTTCCCATATGAAAGAGCAATGGATGACACAAAGTGAAGTTGAAGAGGGTATGGCACAGGAAGATTTTCTGGAACTTTCTGTAGAATGCCCGCAGGAAACGGAGAACCAAGAAAGTGTTCTTACTTAAGAAGAATATTATCTAAGGGAAGAATTACTTGATTTAATAGAGATTAATAGACATATTAAGATCAATGAAAGAAATAGACTACAGTAAGTCAATATATCGATACGAAAATGTTAGAAGTTTGATAAAACAAATGAACACGGTAATCAAGACTGTTCATAGAAATTGATGCGATATAACAGAAGTAAATAGGATACATTACCATGCAGTAAAATTAATAACAGATAAAGATTTACCACAAAACACAGGGCAGTAAGGAAAGGAAGAGGAGAAATCAAATGCCACCATGGAAGTATCAAATACAGACAACTATGAAGAAAGAAAGAGAATCAGTGCCATTGTTAAAAAATCCGGAAAAGGGAACAGGTCAACAAAAATGCTCAGAAAGATAAACATGATAAAAGCAATGTGCAGTGTCACCATACACCAGAATCTATTGTACACTGTTGTAAAAAATAAACAAATATACCAACACAGGCAGAAAAACTTAGAAAATATGTAGGTAAATATAAAGGAAAAGAACCAGATAAGCAATTTATTGATGAACCAAAAATTTTATAGAGAATCAAGGCAAAATGAACAGAAACACCACCAAAAAAGAAAAAATAGACACATTTTGGAGAAATATCTATGAAGAACATTTGGAACATAACAACGATGGTGAATGGATAAAAGAAGTAAAATAAAGAATAAGAAGTTCAAATGTACAAGATATGAAACAGGATGAAGTAACGGCCAGAGAAATGGAAACAAAATTAAGGAAAGCTCCTAAATGGAAAACTACAGGACCAGATGCAGTGCCTAACTTCTGGTTAAAAGTATTAACATCTTTAAATGAAGAGATATCCATGAGTAAGAACTATTTATATGTGCACCCCAAACAGACACCAACCTGGTTAACAATGGGAAAAATGATAATTCTCCAAAAGAGTGAACCTGCAAACTATCCTAAAACTATAGACCAATAACTTACTGATGTGTAAGTTAACCATTGGAATTAATGCCAAAAGAGTTTATAGTCATTTAGAAGAAAACTCAGTCATGACAATAAGACAAAAGGGCAACAAAAGGAAGCCATACAGAACAAATTGCGTGTTGTTAAATAAAGTCATAACAGAGAATTGTAAAACGGGGAAGAATCTAAGTACAGCATGGGTAAATTACAAAAAAGCATTTGAGAGCATCTCACATTCATGGATAAAAGAGTGCTTACAAATGTATAAGATACACCATACACTGATCAATTATGTTGCAGTGATCATGAAACAATGACAAACCACTTTGCAACTAAGCCACGGTAAAGGACAAATTATTATCACAGAGATAAAAATTCAAAGGTGGATATTTCAGGAAGACTTTGTCACTGCTACTCTTTTGTTCTCCCCTTAACCCATTAAGTTGTCTACTTAACAGATCAGGTCATGGCTACATTTTGGCTCCCAGAAAACAACAAAGTGTAAAGACTTCTCATCTTCCCTTTGTGGATGATTTAAAACTGTATAGTTCATCAGATGAGGAATTGAAAGTACAACTGCAAGTAATCAAAACTTTTTCAGATGATATAAGAATGTCATTTGGATTTGATAAATGTGCAAAACCTACCTTTAAAGCAGGAAAGCTACAGCACCAATAAAATAACGGTTTGGGACAGGAATGCAATATAAATGAAGCTACCTCTCAGTTGACTGTACAGAGGAAAACATTGCACAAAAAAAAAAAAATTCTAGATCATTTTTAGAACATTTTTTCTTTAGAATCTTTTAGATTGTTTTTAGAACATTTTTAGAACTTTAAAACGTTATTTTAGTTTGTTGCACTGTTCTTACTATGTATAATTAATACGAGACACTTCTATTGTACCTCTATTATATTTTTATCTTTCATTTGTAACCTCGATTGTACTGCCTTTGGAGCTTTTCTCCCCGGGCCTCCACTGAAAATGGGTACCTCATGGCCCAGTGGACTTCCCCAGTAATCAAATTGAAATAAATAAATAAATAAATAAAATAAATAAAACTTGAGCAAGAGGGAGTGTATAAATATTTAGGAATTGATGAAGGACCAACAATAAAACATGAACAAATGCTAATAAAACTTAGTAAGGAATATTTTAGCAGACTAAAATTAATACTGAAAACAGCTCTGACATCTACAAAGTCCAAGCTATAAACCAATTTGTTCTTCCTATTCTGACTTACAAATTTGGGGTGACTGACTGTTCCCAAAAGGTATTTGATCAGTTGGACAGGAAAACAAGAAAAGTGCTTCATGTTTATCAGTTGACTTATAAAAATCAGAGTATACCAAGATTATATATTTCCCATTCTGAAGGAGGTATGGACCTACTGGAAACTGATTGCATGTATAGATTTGCAATCATAGCACTGCATACATATCTGTTAACCCCACAAGATAGAAACACAGAGAAAGTTTTAAAATATGAGGAGAACAAGTCTAAAATGACTTTCCTGATTAATTTTGTGATGAAAGGAGATACTGCCAGTGCAGCTAGCTGGAATTTTATAAATAATTATATGTCATTGGCGAATACTGAAATGATTTTTACAAAATGCTTGTGTTACAAATGTGATCGAAATGTATGTCGTGTATATCAAGCTGCTCTGTACAGATGTTTGTGTTGAAAGATATTTGTAAAAGTGCTGTGTTTAAAATGTATCCACAGTGTGCACTACTGGAAGAGAAGAGAAATATACATGCACTGTTGTAACTGTTTAAATGTACATATTTTAACAGTGTAAGCTGGGATACAGGAGGTTAACCTCGGTCTAGTAAACTTTAGAAAAATATTTGAAATTAAATTACTTTATAAGACGCAATAAAGAGGCTACCTCTCAAGTTTTCAATGCAGCTAGAGACACAGAGTCTGCTAGGAAGCTTTCTGTATTTTCCTTGGCAAGAACTAATTGCTACTTTTGAAGCATGAAGGAATATAATTGTTTTACGACTTCCAGCATCTGCCAAAGATTGGAGAAAGTGCCCTTGCCTGAATATTTTTACAGGTATATGCTAAATGCTGCCGGCTTCTGGCAATGGGGATTTTGGTCATGGAACTAGAAGTTAGATGACCAGAAATTATGCCATTCTGCAAGCTCTCCCAGCAGTAATGTATTAGATATTCATTTGAGAAGTCTCTTACTAAGACAGAGCATTCTGTATTCTATCTTGGACCAGACAAGAACCATTCACCGCAACATTTGCCTGGCTCTAACGAAGTAAGTTTCTAGGGAACAGTATAACTCTCTTAGATACAGTCAGGAATATAGTAAAGCTTAGTTTAGATGTGTTTTCTTTATTTGTGTGAGCATGTACTGCAATGTTATTTTAATAATTTCCTGTGGTTTTGAACTCCGATGTCACTGTGAATATATATTTAGTATTGCTTTGTTCTTTTATTATTTATTATTAAATATATTTAAACCTTTCATTGTGTCTGATCTGAGTAGAGATATTTAAGTTTTGAGAGTACTTGCATATTTATTTGATGACACTGTGTGGGCCACTCCTAATAGTCTCGTGCCTGGTCAAACTACTATTTGTATTAGTATTAATATTACACAGCAAGATTGGACACCTTTTGTTAAAGCCCTTAAAGTAACTGATAAGGAGTGACTGGTAGCAGTGGAAACTACCTTATAGCCTGGGTAGAAGGAGGCATAGCTAGTAATGGCCCTGGAGCCCTTACAAACCTAGCCTATAGGATTACCCTTTTCCAGCCTTTCCCAGGTGTGCGTGTGTGTGTGTGTGTGTGTGTGTGTGTGTGTGTGTGTGTGTGTGTGTGTGTGTGTGTGTGTGTGTGTGTAAACTAAACATCAAATAGTGTGTGTGTCAGCAACTTGGGCATGGGCACGAAGCACTAGTTGGACAGAGAGGGTGCTGGAGTTCTTGGCTTGGTTACTCAGATGAGTTCTCAACTCTATAGCTGTGCCAGTGGGGAGTCTTATTAGAGATCTGGAGGAAGAGGGAGAAATCAGCCCTGGACTGACTGTGATGTCTCTGTGTGCTCTTAAGGGAAATTGAACTTGATGCAGACAGCTGCATCTGGAAATACTGTGTTTGTGCCTGTTATCTTCCCAGTGAATGTTCCCTACTATTGTCAGTGGTGAGACTGAGGCTCATTGCTTACTGATCCTGTGGAGGTTTGTCACAAGTTTAACAAAGCATATCAGTGTCAAGTGGGAATGGGACTTAAACCAAAAGTAGATGAAAATCAGGCAGAAGTTGAATGTGCGAAGAAAAAAAAAACTAAAAAAAAAAACAAGAATATAAGGTGAGAAATCAGGTGAGAAGGCAAGAAATGTGGAAAATGCATAAATGTTGTTGCAGGTACATGAAACTCCTGGAACAACCTTAAGCCAATGAGGATATAACAGAGGAATAGTTAAGGAGGTGTGAATTTAAACCAAAAGAAGAAAGGTTAATACTGTCGGCCCAGGAAAGTGGACTATGTACACATTGGTTTACAAAATCCATTGAACATGTCCAAGAAACAGATAAATGCAAGTTTTGTAAAACAGAATTGGAAACAATCATGTATCTTGTTGCTGGGTGTGATACACTAATGGCAGAAGGCCTTTATGCCTAAAGGCATACTAATGTAGCAAGACTATTGCATTGGAAATTGTGCAAACATTATAATATGGAAGTAGCTGAGAAGCACTGGAAACATGAGCCAGAAAGTATAATAGAAAATGATGAAGTTTATATCACATGGGATCACCCATTACCAACAATTCAAAAATAGATGTGAGAAAATCAACTATAGTCTAGGAAAAGAAGGCAAAAGTAGCCTTGATCATTGAAATTGCTACACCCAGGGATTATAGTGTCTAACATACAATGAGACACAAAGTCATAAAATACCAGAATTTGCAGGTAGAAACAAGGGCAATGTGGAAGAAGGATACCCAGACAGTTCCACTATTAGTAGGAGCAATGGGTCTTATAAAAATAATATGCTAAACAAATGCTAATAAAACTTAGCAACTCCACATGAATTACAGAAGGAGTCACTTCTGGGCACATTGCAGGTGCTGCGAAGAGCATTTTGACTTATGTCAAAGACTGAAACAATGTTAATTACACAAACTTTAATCTTACTTTGACTTAGTAATGGGGTCCTTTCCCATCATGGTATTAGAAACCCAAAAGTCTTGGAGAAAAAGGGAGAAACCATATATTGTATAATATAGATATACATCAGTGTTAATACATTGATATATTATATTGTATAGATATTTATCAGTGATAGTATACTGATATATTGTATCATATAGATATACATCAGTGTTACTATACTAAAATACTATATTATCAGGCTATACATCAGTGTTAATGTACTCATATTTTATATTATACAGATATACATCAGTTCATAGGTTCATAGGTGTGTACTAGACTAATGGCCCTGGAGCCCTTACAAATCTAGCCTATAGGATTACCCTGGCATCATGCCACCCAACTATAGTTTAAAGTGCCTCTGTCGAGTAGAGCCACTGGAGGGATCCCCGGGATGAACTTTCTATTTCCCATCCACTCATCAAGATTTCTCTTGAAGAGGGCCACTGAGGTACTTTGTTTGACATGTATGGGAAGTCTATTCCATAGCATGGGCAGTCTCTGGGTTATGAACCTGTCCCCTCCAGCACATTGATTGTGGTAATGAGGTTGAGGTCTCCGGAGCATGTGGTGCAGAGAGATTAGGATTTCTTTAGATGTAGCATTTCTAACAGAGCTGGGTCAGACATGGCTTTGTAAGCCAAGCAGAGGTCGCCTCTAAGTAGGTGACATGAGACAGAGAATAGTTGGAGTTTTTTGAGTCTGTCCATCTAGGACAAGTGTTTAAGGCCTAGGATCCTCTTTGTGAGGTACTTTTGCAGCGTGCCCAGTTGTTCCAGGTGTCTAGTGAGGTACATGCCAAATGGGGCATTGTACTCAATGACTGGCCTAATAAGGGAAGAGTAGAGGGAAACATTGACCTCTTTCTTCCTGGATGCAAAAGCCTTAGTAATGTGATGTGCCACATAGAAGGACTTGCTGACCACAGTGGCAGTGTGGTGGTCAAAAGAGAGGTTGCTGTCCACCTGTGTTCCCAGATCTCTTATAACACCTTCTCCATTCAGTGGACTACCATCAATGGGGTAGTTCATACGAACTGTTTTTTTCCCAACGGGGATGATTACACAACTTTTTGCATTGAGCTTAATGCCATGGTTCTGACACCATTCGTTGGTCTCAGTGATGCCTTTCTGTAGGATGTCAGCATCACTTGGGAAGCTAATAATGGCTCCCAACTTGCAACCGTCTGTGGACTTTGTCAGCCAGAGTCCCTTCATGTTGGCTGGACTTCTGAGAAAGTAGATACCAAACCTGGAGATGACCCAGGACCAATCCCTGCTGGACATGCTCCCCTTAAAGAAATCCCAATCCCCCAGAGCCACTCACTCCAGGGATCTAAACCTTGTCATCACAATGAACAAAACATGCTGGAGGGATAGGTTCCTGACCAAGAGACCCCCCATACTCTGGAATAGACTACCCATACATGTCAAGCAGAGCACCTTATTGGCCTTCTTCAAACAAAACCCCGATGATTAGATGGGAGATAGGAAATTCACCCTGGCGATCACATCAGTCACCCTGCTAGACAGGGGTCCAGGAAAGTAAATATTGTGGGAAGAAATATGCAGGGAATTGTTATGGCTAGGCTTGTATAGGCCCTAGGGCTGATAGTCTAGTACCAACCTATGAACCTATGAATTTATGACTGGTCGGCAGTCTGACTTGGAGCCAGCTACTTTCACACAGTGGGTTCTTTCTGTGAGCCGGTTTGCAACCAACCTAGTGATATAGGGGTTGATGCCTAGCTTAGTGAGTTTTTCTATGATTTTTGAGTGGGGAATGGTATCAAAGGCCTTGGCCAGATCAAGGTAGGCTGTATGAACCACCTTGCCTTCATCCACAGCTCTGGTGACTGACTCAAAGAAGTCGACCAACTTGAGCAGGCATGACCTACCCTTCACAAAACCAGACTGTGTGGGATCCAGAGTTTGGAGATTCCCTATATCTATGTTTATTAGGTCCATGATGACGTGTTCCATAGCTTTGCATATCAGACTTGTCAGGCTAATAGAGCGATAGTTCCCAGGGTCTGTAGTTGCTCATCCTTTGTAGAGAGAGATGACTATAGCAGTGCACCATTTGGTAGGGACAGAGGTGAAGCTGTGATTGAACAGGGCACACAGGTGAGGTGCCAGTTCACTCTGTAGTTCATGTAGAACACAGCCAGGGATATTTTCAGGTCCCATAGAAACTGTATTCTTGGCCTTCGACAGTGCTGCTTTAATCTATGCAGCAGTAATACTGGGTGCCTGGCAATCTACTGGTATTGTGATTGGTCCTTTGGGGGGAGGGTAAAGTTGGCACTGAATCTGTCGGCCAGTATACTGGCTATATCTGTTGGCTCGGTTTAGAAGGTACCATTGTGCAGTAGCTCAGAGCAAATCTGGGTATTGCCATGGAGGTTCTTTACAAAACTATAGAAGGCCTTATGGTTGTCTTTACTATCTGCTTTAATTCAGTTTTCATAGGTAGATTTAAAGGATTTGATGTAGGATCTCAACTTTCTGTTGAGGCCGATAAGGGAGTTTTTCCAATCTTGGGACTTCACCTTATTCTACATCAGTTTCCTCCTTCTGTTGCATAGAGTTTTTTTATGGCAGGGGACCACCAGACTGGCTTCCTTTTTTTGGAGGAGAGTGTCTTGGTTCTATTGGGTATGGTGAGATCCATGCATTTGTGTACGTGTTCGTACAGTGCATTGGTGTACGATTCGTTGGTCATGCAACTATTCTCCATTTACATGGGTGCCATGAAGTTAGCTACCTCTGTTCTTAGCAGCCCAAAGTTAGCTTTGGAGAAGTTTTTCATGGTGATTACCTTTGCGGGGGGGGGGGGGGGTATTTGGATTTCCAAGGTGATTAGTTTGTGATCGGATCTAACCAGGGAGGTGTTGACTATTGGTGTAGAGTAATGGTCGCCCATGTTAGTAATGACTAGGTCGAGGATGTTGCTACCTCTAGTTGGGGAAAGAATGAGCCTCTCCAGGGCATTGGAATTAATTAATTCCAGGAAACATTGGGCAAGTTTATTGGTACATTTTCCCAGTTAATGGAGGGGTAGTTGAAGTTGCCCTGTATGAGTGTGTTAGGTTGGACCCTAATATTCTACAGGGTGCATAGGAACATGAAGTGAGTGTCTTGGGACATGGTTGGGGACCTATAAAAGGCTATGACCTGAATAGCTGTCTTACCTGATGTTAGCTGCACCTGAAGTATCTCTGATGCATTATGTTGGGCTACCATTCTGTAGGTGTGCACATCCTTTATGAATATGGAAACACCACCAACTTTGCAGCTTCGGTCCAAGTCCTGGGGCCGAAAGTTGTGGAATGAGTTATAGCCTGGTAGTGCAGGGGTGCTTTCTGCTGCCTTGAACCAGGTCTCTGTTACAGCACAAATGTTGATGTTCTCCATTTTAAGGAGTGCTTCGAGTGAGTGCATTTTGAGATTTAGACTTCAAGTGTTGAGCAGCATGACTCTCAGATTTCATTTGTTTGTAGCTGTTATGGTGGTAATTTGGTCTTTGGAACATCACTTAAAAAAGGCACAACAGGGGTGGCAAGAGCCTTGGCCAGTACTCAGAAGCCCAGGGTGATAGATGCAGGCCATCTCTGGCAAAGCATCAAGGTCTGTCAATTATATTATCCCAGGCAGACAGATACTGGATCCACTTACAATGACACCAGAAACTTAGCCAATTGTTGAAATCAATCATTTTCTGCTTGTACTGTGGTATCATTTTGGGTGATGGTAGGATGCTGCTCAGGGCTAGGGTCTTACCCACCTGGGCTGTATAATCCATGAGCTCCTCCATGTCTCTTTTCATGTAATCCAGGGAGGTACGTCTCAGGTCATTCACACCTACATGTACACTGACAGAGTCATACTTGTACCTGTTGTTGAAGGACCAGAGTGCATGCATTATATGACAAATCCTGGCACCTGATTGTTACTTTCTACTTATTCAACCTAGTGAGTGGGATATCAGTGTGCCTCACTATCGAGTCACCTATGACTAGTGTGCTGGGCATGCTGTTTTGCCTTAGGGGCTTTGGTTGAGTGACACACTGTTTAGGAGAGTTATGTGTCTCGTGATTAGTGTTGTGTTGTGGTGGTTGAGTGCGTTTTTCCCTTGGAGGTTTCTGCTCTTTGGGTAAATGACAAAACAGAAGCAAGCCCCCGTGGACCCCTTCCTCATGTAGAGACTTTGTCTTCTACACCTTCATAACATTGACACGCGGTGGTGCTGCTGCGGTAGCGTTGTCGCCTCACAGTAAGATGCTGTCTGGTTCGATTCTCAGCTAGAGCGTCTTCTGCGTGGAGACATGCGTGAATGAGCATACCTTCGTTGAAGGTTGTGCATCAGGGCTGGTAACTCAGCACATAAAAATCAACTACCAATCATTATCGGACCAGAGTTCCACTGTGGCAACCCCTAACCGGGAAAAGCTGAAAGACACAAACAAGACACAAACCTTCATAACATTACTGTGGAGGAAAGGGAAGCTATCATGTAGTGCATCACCAGCTTGTGCAATCTCAACCACAATTATAAAATAAACTACACAGCTACTTATAAATCTGTAAGAATTGTAATATCATTATTCAAAAATATCATTAAATTTATTATTAAAGTTGTTAGATCACTCTTTTTAGACCACTTAGACCATGTGTGATAGTTAGATCTTTCCTTGAATGGAACATAGCTATGTCTATATCTATATCTATATCTGTATCTATATATCTATCATTTATAATAACAATTAAAGACCTTTTCAAATGGAAGAGCAAAGAAGTCTGTGTTTCCCAAAAGTGGTATCATAAACCTCTCAATATGGACTCTCCTAAGTCTGTGGATATTCCTCCAATTCTGGAAACTCTGGAGTATGCATTTTCAGATACATACTTGTCACCTGATTCCCATCCTGCTGCTCCTAACAAGACTGGCTGGTTTTGTAGGGTCTGAGGTACCCATAAATACCTTAATACATTTTTATATATATATATATATATATATCTATACAAGTTCACTTCTAAATCTTGAAAGCTCATAATCTCGAAATTCAAAATCTCGAGAGTTCAAAATACTGAAAACTCAAAATACTGAATTTCATAATATCAAAAAAACTACAGGATACCAACACTTACTATACTCCATCAGAAGTATATAGGGAAACAAATAAAAGACAAAGCATATTAGTTTACAACAACTATTAGCAGGGGGCAAGCCCACCTGCACCCCCCACATATCAGCACCGAGATCGCCCTTTACTACACTAAGATGAGTTATGTTGTAGTACAGTACATTAAAAGGGAACATGACTAAGGTTACAACAGGCAGTCATGAAGCACGTAATGGTATGTTTGCCATTTTCTTCTGTTAAGTGCGATCTTGGAATTGATATATTTAAGTAGCAGGGGGTTTGTGGGGTGTAGGGAGGCTTGCCCCCCTGCTTATAGTTGGAAAAGAGTAATATGTTTTGTTATGTAGTTGTGCTTAAATATTTTAAGCGTTGGTATACTCTGGTTTTTAATATTATGAAATTCAGTATTTTGAATTTTCAGTATTTTGAATTTCGAGATTATGAACATTAAAGATTTAGAAGTGGACCTATATATATATATATATATATATATATATATATATATATATATATATATATATATAAACTCTACTGAGCCTGAAATTCATTCTGTAGTTGCAAGAAGCAGTGGCAGAGCCTTTTCTTCTTTTCCTCTTGTGACCCCGTCCTCCTCCTCCTCCGACCCTGTCCCTAGTCATAGGCATATCAGTGCATCTGACAGATTTGGCAAATTGGCAAAAAAGTTTATACTTCTGAAGCCTTAGCGTTCAGGGCCACACATTACAAAAATCATATGACTGAGTAGTTTTTGGTCCATTTTATCTATTATAGCACAATCTTTAGCAAACGTTCAAAATTATAAGCAAGAATAATAAAAAACACTCGTATGCAGGTCCTTGTGTTCACAGCAAAACTACAGCAAAGTATCCAAAAACAAAAGGAGGACTCATGATAGGCTCCAGGTTATAAAGCTTTAATCAGGCACAAGCACTTTCACATCTGCTTCTTCAGATGCATAAAAGCAAACTGAAACTAGCCATACTTTTAAATATTGCTGAAAGCATCACATGACAACAATACATCACGTCTATATACACTCCATTACTATAAAATATTAAAGCTATATGGTAGCCACAAAATAACTAAATATTCAAATAAAATCATAAAAATATAATCATAAAATATTTCTTATATACTTTGTGCACTATAAAAACATTGTTAAAATACAGATTCTTAAAAACAATTACTTTACCTACATAGAGGTCTGGCCTTTAACTTTGGTCTCAGTGGTATTTGTTCATTGAGACCATGTCCCATGTCAGCCCTGAATAAGACTATCCATCTAGCTTCCTATTCCTGTGTTTTATCACATATGCCCCCCCTTTTACTCACAAAACTCCTAGCAATGCTGTGTATCACATGTGGCTTGTACTTGAAATTTATATAGCTGGTCCTGATCTGGATGTAAAAATTCATTGCTTACATCTATATACCAACAATATGAACATTTGCCACAAGGCTTAGTCCCCATACCACCCATAGGTGTTTTCTCTTCTCTGGGTGCACATAAGCGTCTCTTCAAAGACTTTTGATTTCTGAACAAAAATTTAGGTTCATTCTCTATCCATTTTGTGACTGCCTTGTCAGTGGTCAATATTCCCCAGTGTTTATGTATAATGTTCATATAAGACCCAACATCACTAGAGAAGCTTAATGGCACCTTTAACTTAGGCTTATTATGACTGGTCTCTTTTTCCTTAGACCATCTATCCGAATAATAAGGTCTAGCCTTAGTATGTCGCAAACTAACTACTTCTTGTATTTGCTTCTGTACACCTCTCTCCCCATAGCCTCTGGCCAGTAAATCATTCCTCATACTGTTCAATTGTTGATGGAAATCTGCATCCCTAATGTTCAACCTAGACACTCTAAAAACCTGATTCCTAATGACATTATCAAACTCATATGAGAGAATAAACTTTTTGGATGATCAAGTAAATATTGAAAAAAGGAGCATATATACATGCTTGTACAGAAAGGTATGTTATGTTAACCATCTTTTAAGCAGAGGAAGTATGCACCTTACCTTTGTGTTTTTTTTAATATAATTTAAAGTACAAGCCACATGTGATACACAGCATATGTATCTCACTCACTGTGTAGTATGCAAGAAATTTTATATTAGGAAAACAGACTGTACATTCAAGGAGAGGGTTAGAGAACACATTTATCACATAGGCAAACAAAGCAGAAGTAATACCTTGGCCAAACATGTTGTGAATACTAACAACCAATATAAATTTAAGTTTATGGCTATTGCTAGGAGTTTTGTGAGTAAAGGCGGGGGGGGGGGCATATGTAATAAAACAGAGGAACTGGATGCTAGATGGATAGTCTTATTCAGAGCTGACATGGGACATGGTCTCAATGAACAAATACCACTGAGACCAAAGTTAAAGGCCAGACCTCTCCGTAGGTAAAGTAGTTGTTTTTAAGAATCTGTATTTTAACAATGTTTTTATAGTGCATAACATATAGACATGTGATGTATTATCATGTGATGCATTCAGCAATGTTTAAAAGTATGACTGGTTTCAATTTGTTTTTATGCACCTGAAGAAGCAGATGTGAAAGTGCTTGTGCCTGATTAAAGCTTTATAACCTGGAGCATATTTTGTGTATTCCTGTTGTTTTTGGATACTTCAAAATTATAAGTTTAAATTCAATGTTATAGAAATGTTTAGTTCATCATCTAACTCAAATAAACATAAAATTAAATGTGTATGTGATATTGTGCATTCCACTTTCATGGCTGCTTCTGTTGTGACGGTTATTCAAAGACATGCGTTCTTCATACTTCAGACCTTTACAAAGCATGTAAAAGCCCAGCTGGTAAATGCACTCTCTTGATAAGGTTCTTTTTTGGCAATTCTTCTGCTGATGTTCTTAAAAAAAATGAAGAGGGTGGCAAACTTATGCATATGATTAAGCAGTTATCCTTATACCCCATTCCTAAATTCCAGAGAATATACACTTCTAATCCAGGAGTATGTTTTCCAAACTTCAAGTTAGGCTGATAAAAATCTGCCAAACAGCAGGCCAAATAGAAATAGTAAGCTGATGGTAAAAAAAAAAAAAAAAAAAAAAGTCGATGGGTCCCAATGGTCTTCTTCCCCAAATGAAAAAGAATACTTTATCCTCACCTGCTATCCCTATTACACTTCACACCCTAATGTTCCTCTGCAAATTGCAGGGAACCTTACCTTTGTCTTACTGCATGGCAGTTAATAACACATTCACTTGGGTCCTAAACATTGCCGAGCACGGATATAGACATTAGTTGGCATCCTCTCCCATATCAAAATAAATTCCCCTGTTTTCAAAACACTGGCTCTCAGCTGCATGCCTCATATATTTATAATCACTTTGGTACAACATGTAGTGCATTTTTCATATGGGCTAAAGATATTCTTCGGCACATTGACTTCTTAGAGAGTTACGTTTCTCATGGTGGTACTTTGGGCACTGCTGATTTTGTTTTCTTTAAGCTTCTTAGGACTCGCTAGGACATTTTTCTGTTTATTTTTTATGACTACATTAAAAGATCTGATTGGCTGTCTTCTCAAGGGATACGTTCTGTCATGCTACACCAGTATATGTAGCAAGCAAAGCACTTAGGAAAACGTAAATGTCAGCCCTTACTGATTCTGATAGATTGTGTTGTCTTTTACCAGGATTAAAGAAAAGGTTGTTCTAGTTCAATCTAACATTAAGTGGAATCAGAATCATTGGAATGAAATGGTTAAATGCTGACACTTATTTACCAAATATACTGAAAATAGTACATTTGTATCTTGCATTTCAAATGGCAACTTCTTCATAGAGTAAAATTTCATCCAGTAAGATTGTTATTAACGAAGTGGCATGATATTCCTTTCTAAGAGAATGTTGGGTTCATGAAAATTGAAACATACATTTAAAAGGTTAATTATATTTTGCTAACACTGTGGCTGTACTTTTAACATCTAAATTTAAAACAGCAGATTTATTACAGTTGCAGAAGATATTACATTCAGACAGATGCCTAGCATTAAATCTATTTTTAAGAAGCAGAATTGCACTTCACACTTGTCAGACATTTTAAAACATTTCCTTTGTTATAAGGACTGAAAATGTGGCCCTCTGTAATACAATAAGATATAGACCATAATAAACCTTATTGTTTGATGTACTGCCTTAAATATTACACAGTTATGAAATGAAATAACCATTTGATCAAAATTTTCAATTTTATCTCACAATGTCCAATGCAAGTCGAGTAAATGTTAATTGAATTAAAAACAAAACTGATTGATTAGGAAATCTGTTGCTGTACTTTCAAATACGTCTATTCAGTTTTGAATAGCTCAGTATTTTCAACCTAACATGCAAAATAGGACCTGTTTCAGAGATAATGCAGATATGAAATATGACATTGAGAATAAATGTCACAAAGCCTGCAAAACTTCATGACCTGGTAATGATAGATATCTAACAAAGGTACACGAAGATAATGAAACTGCTGCACTTCTTCATGGATGCCTCCGTTTGTTGTCATTTATATCAAATAAGGGATCATTACTAGGTTCATAGATTCATAGGTAGGTACTAGGCTATTGGCCCTAGGGCCTATATAAGCCTAGCCAAAGGTACCCAGGCTTTCGCCACCCAGGAAAATTATTTTCCTGTGCCACTGTCGAGTAGAGCCACAGAAGTGATCCCTGGGGTGAGTTTCCTATCTCCCATCCAATCATCAAGATTTTTCTTGAAGAGTGCTAATGAGGAGCTTTGTTTGATATAGATAGGTAGTTTGTTCCAGAGTATGGGAAGTCTCTGAGACAGGAATCTATCCCTCCAGCATGTTCTGTTTATTGTGATGACAAGGTTTAGGTCCCTAGAACATGTAGCTCGGAGGGATTGGGATTTCTTTATGTGGAGCATGTCCAACAGCTCTGAGTTTGACATAGCTTTGTATGTTAGGCAGAGATCGCCTCTGAGTAGGCGATATGCAATGGAGGAAAGCTGCAGTTTTTTGAGACGGTCTGCATAGGGCATCTCTTTGAGGCCAGTAATCCTCTTTGTGAGGTGTTTCTGTGGCCTTTCCAGTTGTTGAAGATGTCTTGTGAGGTACATACCAAAAGGGGCGTTGTACTCTATAATGGGTCTAATGAGTGACGAGTAGAGGGGAACAATGACCTCTTTTTTCCTGGATGAGAAACCTTTTGTGATGAGGTGTGCCACATAGAAGGATTTCCTGACTACTGTAGTGATGTGATTATCAAAGGAGAGACTACTGTCCACCTGTATCCCAAGGTCTTTTATCACACTTTCGGTGTTAAGTAGACTACTACCTATGTGGTAGTTCATGGGTACTGAGTTTTTACCAAAAGGAATGATAATGCACTTTTTGGCATTGAGCTTGAGGCCATGGCTTTGACACCAGGCATCTGTCTCAGCAAGGCCCTTTTGTAGGATGTCCACATCTTTTGGCGTTTTGATTATGGCTCCTAGTTTGCAGTCATCTGCGAACTTCATTAGCCAAAGACCTTCTGTGTTGGCCTGTACTTTAGAGAAGTAGATGCCAAACAGGAGAGGACCCAGGAATGAACTCTGTGGTACTCCACTTTTCACTGGTCTGAAGCTGGATTTGGAGTCTGCTACTTTCACAGTGTGGGTTCTGTCAGTGAGCCAGCTGGCAACCCATCTTGTGACATAGGGATTTATACCTAGTTTAGTGAGTTTATCTATAATTCCAGAGTGGGGGATGGTGTCAAAAGCCTTGGCGAGATCTAGATAGGCTGTGTGAACCACCTTACCCTCATCTACGGCTTTGGTGACTGCTTCAAAGAAGTCTATCAGGTTTAGGAGACATGATCTGCCTTTTACAAACCCAAACTGGGTAGGGTCCTGAGTTTGGAGATTACCAAAGTCATTGTTTATAAGTTCCATGATGATACGCTCCATAGCCTTGCAGACCAGGCTTATTAGGCTAATGGGGCAGTAGTTTCTGGGGTCTGTGGTGGCTCCCCCTTTGTGGAGTGGGATAACTGTCACTGTGTGCCATTCAGTGGGCACATAGCCTGAGGTGAGGCTACGATTGAACATGGTACTTAGGTGGGGTGCCAGTTTGTTCTGTAGTTCATGTAGAACACAGCCTGGGATGTCGTCAGGTCCCATGGATGCTGTGTTCTTGGCTTTGGATAGTGTGTTTTTTACCTGTGCAGCCGTGATTACAGGAAACTTGCATTTTTCTGGTATAGAGATGGGCCCTTTAGGGGATGACAGAGGGATAAAGTTAGCACTGAACCTATCTGCCAGGATGTTGGCAATATCCATTGGTTCTGTATATTTAGTGCCATTGCGCTGTAACTCAGAACAGATCTGAGTGTTGCCATTGAGATTCTTGACATAGCTATAGAATGCTTTGTGGTTGTCTTTACAGTCAGTGGCGATTTTGTTTTCATAACTAGCTTTGGAGGATTTTATGAGGGATCTCAGCTTCTTACTGAAGCTGGCCAGGGATTTTCTCCAATCATAGGATTTTACTCTTTTTTGCAACAGTTTCTTTCTTTTATTGTAGAGTTTGTTTATGGCAGGGGACCACCAGACTGGCTTCCTTTTTTGGAAGATAGCATCTTGGTTCTGTTAGGGATTGCACGATCCGTGCACTCATGTAAGTGCTTATAAAGTGCATTTGTGTAGGATTCAGCAGTCATACCTCTATTGTCCATCAGCATGGGTGTCGTGAAGTTTGCCACTTCTGTCTTAAGAAGCATGAAGTTGGGTTTGGAGAAATTTTTTACTGTGGTATCCCTAATGGGGGGTGGGGGAGGGATGTGGATGTCTAGGGTGATTAGCTTGTGGTCGGATCTGAACAATGAGGAATTGACCTCTGGTGTGGAGCACCGGTTGCCCATGCTGGTAATAACCAGGTCTAGGATATTGCTGCCCCTGGTGGGGGTGTGGATAAGTTGATCCATGGCATTGGAATTTATGAATTCCAGAAAACGTTGAGCACAAGAGTTGGTACATGAGTAGCTTTCCCAGTTAATGGTAGGGTAGTTGAAATCGCCCATTATTAG
Source organism: Protopterus annectens (assembly GCF_019279795.1). NCBI lineage: Eukaryota > Metazoa > Chordata > Ceratodontiformes > Protopteridae > Protopterus > Protopterus annectens. The sequence goes on along the minus strand of NC_056749.1, from coordinate 804,954,695 downwards.
GGTGTTAGGTTGCACCCTAATATTTTCCAGTGTATTAAGAAATGAGGAGTGGGAATCCTGGGACATGGTGGGGGATCTGTAGCAAGCTACAATTTGGATTGCGGTCTTGCCCAGAGTTAGCTGCACTTGGGTAATCTTGGATGCATTATGCTGAGCAACTAGCCTGAAGGTGTGGATATCCTTAATGACTATGGACACACCTCCACCTTTAGTGTTTCGGCCCAGGTTAGGTGGCCAAAATGTGTGGTATGAATTATAGCCTGGTAATGCAGAGGTACTCTCTGGAGCCTTGAACCAGGTCTCTATCACTGCACAGATGTCGATGTTCTCCATTTTAAGGAGTGCCTCGAGAGAGTGCATTTTGAGGTTTAGACTTCTAGCATTGAGTAGCAATACCCTCAGATTCTTATTGCCTGTACCTGTTAGGGTGGTGAATTTGTCATTAGAACCTTGCCTAAAAAAGGCACTATAGGGGTGGCTAGGGCCTTAGCCAGTATCCGGAATCCCAGGGGCGACAGGTGCAGGCCATCTCTGGCAAAGCACTGTGGCTTGTCGATCATGTCATCCCAGGCAGGCAGATACTGGATCCCCTTAGAATGACACTAGAAGCTTAGCCAATTGTTGAAGTCAGTCATTTTGTCCTTGTACTGTGGTATCATTCTGGGTGATGGCAGGATGCTACTCAGTGCTAGGGTCTTACCTGCCTGGGCTACAAGATCGGACAGCTCCTCCATGTCCCTTTTCATGTAGTCCAAGGAGGTATGTCTCAGGTCATTCACACCAACATGGACAATGACAGAGTCATATTTGTACTTGTTGTGGAGTGACCTGAGTGCATGTGTTATGTGGCGGATCCTGGCACCCGACAGGCAGCTGACAGTAACTTTCTCCTTGTTTAGCCTGGTGATTGGAACATCAGTGTGCCTGACTGTAGAGTCACCTATGACTAGAGTGTTGGGTATGTTGTTATGCCTTATGGGCTGTGGTTGAGTGGCACATTGAGTTTGTGGGCTATCTGTCATTCGGGTTGTGCTGGGGGGTGGAGGTTGCTTGTGTTTCTGCTTTGGAGGTCCCTGTTGCTTGGGCAGGTTTTTACTGAGAGCCTCCGTAAATGTAGGTGTGTGTTTTGTGTTTCTATGTGTGTGTTTTGGTGGTGTAGGTTTTGAGGGACTATGTGCTGAGTGTGGTGTGGTGCAAGTGTTTACCGTCTCCTCTTGACTGTCTAGTGAAGAGAGCTTTGCTTCCAGTTTGGCTATATAAGTGCATCTCTCACAGGTTGTGGTAGGAGGAGAGGGTTGTCTGTGTACATGAGGCAATTACTGCATTGACCCAAGATGCCCAGATTCATCAGGTAGACAGGAGAAAACACCGGGAGCTGACCCTTAGACATGCCTGGATAGGTGCTTATTTGTTAAGTACTAGAAACTGTTTTCCTCTAGACAAGTGAGGAAAGTTGAGTGCTGTAGTAATTTGTAGCTTATTTAGTGCTTACAATATGTTCTGAACAAGTGCTGAAATAAAAAATTGGCTAGTTCTAAGAAACAAAAACTACATTCTATTTTAATTCCTTCTGACCAAGGCATGCTCTTCAAGGGTGGAGTGGGTGTTTCATAAGGAAAACAACAAGGTCACGTATATGTTGCATTTCTCATAAGTCTGAAAGGCTGAAAACATAACTGGCAAATGATAAAATGACTGGCAAAAGGCATATCTAGCTAGAAAAATACATATGTGTGTGTGTGTGTGTGTGTGTGTGTGTGTGTGTGTGTGTGTGTGTGTGTGTGTGTGTGTGTGTGTGTATATATATATATATATATATATATATATATATATATATATATGGGTCTACCTGACTTGGTCGACATTTCATTTGATTGACAGTTCATTTGGTCGACATTTCATTTGATCGACAAGCATTTGCCCCCTTCCCCAATGTTGTGCAACCCTGGAGTTGATATATATAGTTAGGGGGGGTGTGGGGGGCACAGCCCCCCATATTGGGGGGTGTG
>NC_056749.1:804840186-804950186 GCF_019279795.1 Protopterus annectens | reverse complement strand
TTGGTAAGGTACATCCCAAAAGGGGCATTGTACTCAATTATGGGCCTGATGAGGGATGAGTAAAGAGGCACGATGACCTTCCCTGATCTAGATGTGAATCCCTTCATGATTAGGTGGGCTATATAAAATGTTTTTCTAACCACTTTGGCCATGTGGTTGTCAAATGAGAGACTGCTATCAACTTGGGTCCCCAAGTCCCTAATTACGTCTTCTGTACTTAATGGATTACCACCTATGTGGTAATTTGTGGGCACTTTGTTTTTGCCAAAGGGGATGACTATACACTTTTTGGCATTTAGCTTGAGGCCATGGCTCTGGCACCCGTTGTCTCTTTCTATGAGGCCCTTTTGGAGGATACTTGTGTCAGCTGGAGAGTCGATTATGGCACCCAGTTTGCAGTCATCTGTGAACTTGGTCAGCCACAGTCCTTCCGTGTTGGCTTGTACCTCTGAGAAATATATACCGAACAAGAGAGGTCTCAGGACTGAGCCTTGTGGGATACCACTTGTAACTGGTTTGGAGTCTGACAAGGCACCATCAATTCTTACCATGTGGGTTCTGTCCTTGAGCCAGTTTGCAACCCATCTAGTGACATAGGGGTTTATATTTAAGCTGGTGAGCTTATGTATAATGCCCGAGTTGGGTATTGTATTGAAGGCTTTTGCGAGGTCCAGGTAGGCTGTGTGGACCACTTTCCCTTCATCAATAGCCTTGGTGATGGTTTCAAAGAAGTCGACCAGGTTTAAGAGGCAGGATCTGCCCTTAACATAGCCGAACTGGGTAAGATCCAGTGTCTGTAGGTCCCCAATATCTTTATTTATGAGGTCCATGATGATCCTTTCCATAGCTTTGCAGACCAAGCTAGTCAGGCTTATGGGGCGATAGTTTCCAGGGTCCGTTGAGGCACCACCTTTGTGGAGAGGGACCACTGTTGCTGTACGCCACTCTTTGGGTACATATCCTGTAGTAAGGCTGAGATTGAACAGTAATTTTATGCTTGGGTTTAGCTCTTCTTGGAGTTCATGTAGAACGCAGCCCGGGACACCATCTGGTCCCATTGAGGCTGTGTTTTTTGCTTTGGAGAGGGCGGCTTTTACCTGAGCATCTGAGATGTCAGGGGGGCAGTACTCTGCTGGGATAGATATTTGTCCTTTTGGTTGGGGGGGGGGAGAAGTTTGCGCTGAACCGGTCAGCTAGGATGTTGGGAATGTCTGTGGGTTCGGTGTATTTTTTGTCATTTTGGTCTAATTCTGAGCATATCTGTGAATTCCCACCCAGGTTCCTAACATAACTAAAGAAAGCCTTGTGATTTTCCTTAGTGTCCTGTGCAATTTTTCTCTCAAAGCTGGCCTTAGACGATTTTATTAGTGCCCGTAGTTTTTTGCTAATACTGATCAGAGATGCCTTCCCTTTTTGGGATTTTGCTGTATCATGTAGTAGCTTCCTCCTTCTATTGTATAGTCTGTTTATGGCTGGGGTCCACCAGACAGGACGTCTGCCTTTGGAGGATTGGGTCTTGGTTTTATTTGGGATTGCATGATCCATGCATTTCTGAAGGTGTTCATAGAATGCATTTATAAAGAATTCTGCAGTCTGAGCTGTATTTTCCACAGGCCCGGTGGCTTTGAAAGATTCCACCTCGGTTTTGAGGAGTGTGAAATTTGCTTTAGAGAAGTTTTTCACTGTGGTTTTCTGGGCAGGAAGTGGGGTTGGGATGTCAATATCCAGTTGAATTAATTTATGGTCTGATCTTATCAGTGAGGGATACACTTCTGGTCTGGTGCATAGAGTCTTCATGTTGGTGATGATCAGGTCCAGTATGTTTTCCCCTCTTGTGGGAGTGGTAACAAGTTGTTCCATAGCATTTGAGTTTATGAATTCTAGGAACCTTTGGGCTAGGGTGTTGGAGCTAGAGTAATGCTCCCAGTCTATGTTTGGGTAGTTGAAGTCACCCAATATAATGGTGTTTGGAGAGACCTTCATATTTTCCAGTGTTCTCAGGAAGGCCAAGTGTGGTTCCTGGGTTTGGGAGGGTGGTCTGTAGCAGGCTATAAACTGGAAAGCAGTTTTACCCACTGTTAGTTGCACATGGACTGTCTCTGATGCTTCATGCTGTGCCACCAACCTGGAGGTGTAGGTATCTTTGACGAATATTGATACTCCCCCTTCTTTTTTTAGTTCTGTCCAGGTTTTGGGGCCAAAAAGCATGGTATGAGGTATAACCTGGTAATGCTGGGGTGCTCTCGGGAGCCCTGAACCAGGTTTCTGTTACTGCACAGATGTCGATGTTCTCCATGCTAAGGAGAGTTTTGAGTGCGTGCATCTTGAGGTTTAGACTTCTGGCGTTGAGTAACATTACTCTTAGTTTCTTATCCCTTGTGATACCTATGGAGGTGGGTTTGTCTTTTGAGCCTTGCCTAAAAAAGGCACTATGGGGGTAGCAACAGCCTTTGCCAATATCCGAAAGCCCAGGGGTGACAGGTGCAAGCAGTCCTTAGCGAAGCATCGTGGCTTGTCAAACATATCATCCCAGGCTGACAGGCACTGGATCTCCTTTGAATGACACCAATACTTAAGCCAATTGTTGAAATTGATCATCTTGTCTTCGTATTGTGGCATCATTCTTGGTGAGGGTAAGATGCTACTCAAGGTCAGGGTCATACCGGCCTGGGCTGCATGCTCAGAGAGCTCCTCTATGTCTCTTTTCATGTAGTCCAGGGAGATACGTCTCAGGTCATTCACACCAGCATGGACAATGACTGAGTCATATTTGTACTTGCTTTGGAGTGACCTGAGTGCTTGTGTTATGTGGCGGATCCTAGCGCCCGACAGGCTGCTCACCATGACCTTCTCCTTGTTCAGTCTGGTGAGCGGGACGCCAGTGTGCCTGACGATAGAGTCACCTATTACAAGTGTATCATGTGTGTTGTTTAGCCTTAAGGGCTGTGACTGTTCGGCACACTGGCTTTGTGAGATATGTGTTGCACGTGTTTTGTTTTGGGGTAGTGGTTGCTTGGGTGTCTGCTTTGGAGGTCTCTGCTGCTTAGGCAGATTTTTATTTAGAGCCTCCGAGTATGTTTTTGTGCGATTATGTGTTTGGTTTGCTGTTGTGGTAGGTCTATGTGAGACTGGAATTGTAGTGAGTGTGGTTTCCTTCTCCTCCTGACTGGTTATGCCAGTACTGAGTTGAGAGAGCTTAGCCTCCAGTTTGGCTATATGGTTGCATCTCTCACATGTGTTGGAATTTGTTGGGAGGAGGAGAGGGTTGTCTGTGTACATGAGGCAGTTGTAACATTGCCTCAAGATTCCCAGATTCACCAGCTGGGCTGGAGAGGAGATTGACAACTGACCTTTGGACATGCTAGAATAGTACTGAGAATTCCTTTATAATTGAAAACAAGGGCCAATGGGGAACAAGGTACTCAAGGGGAGTTTGTGAGGGTGTAGTGCTTTTAATTTTTTAGTGCTGACTTATATAATTGCCTAGTGAGCAAGTACCAGGTAGCTTAAGTGCAATGTGTTACAGGTAACTTAAATGCAAAAACGACAAACAGTAACTTTCTTTCAAGTGAAACAAGCGAAAGATATATATATCAGTTTGCGAGTGTGGGGGGCTTGTCTCCTCCACATTGAAAGGAGTATGAGTGGGATTACCCCTGCAGAAAAGCTTTTGAAGTTGAATTTTTTAATGTTTTAACTTTGGGACTTTCATTTTCAAAGTTACACAGCATTTTAACATTTGGGGTTCCATAGTGAAACCATTTACTATTACATATTCCTGCTAACTTAACATACTGTCTCTGATGATGCTGTACTATGTAACTGGAGGTATGAGGTATGGGATACAATGATCATTATTACACTCTTTATAGTTATAACAGTCATCTTTGTATTTACATTGCCAAACTCAGACCTTTTAAAACCTACATAAAAAAATTACAGACAACTTTATTTTAAATTGTGTATTTGCAAAAATATGTAACAAAATACTGTAGAAGTAGCTATAGCTTTGCACCCTAATTCTGAAATATTTTGATATGTTTAGTTGTGACACAGCAGAGTGCTGCAGGTCAATGGAATGTGTAGTATTTGAAGAGTTGTGCTACTTACCTATGAGGCCAAATCTGCAGTAATAAGTCAGTAGGTTTGGTTCTTGGCAGCAGGCAAACCTATCTTGACAGGTTATGAGGTTCTCTTTGTTATGTAAGAATTAACTTAAAAGCAGGACGTGTAACAATTGAACACAGTTGCTCATGTGATACTGACTTGTGAGATGCAGAGCAAAATTGGAGTACAGAGATAACAAGCACTGTTTGACTACCAAACAGGTTACAATGGAGCATCTCCTGCACTTTGAACAAAACTTTCAGTCAAGCTGCCCTAATCACCTTCTAGGGTCATGTATACATCTTTTTGTTTTAAACTGTTAATACAGATGCGTTATGTTACAGCAAATCATCAGAACATTAAACATTTAAGGAATCAATATGCATTGCTTACAAAGACTGGGGGTAGATGCCTTTGTGCTGCAGACAACATATATTTTTTAGTTGTTAGTTGTGTATATGGATATATGAACGGATCACCTTGTCTAGCTAAATAAGTAAAGTTAAACATGCATGAAATAATGTGCTCAGCTATTTATTAAGGAGTCTTGCTGAAATACAGGAATTTATTTTTCTTGATCAGAGTTGGTTAAAATGAAGCTGGTGTTACATGTCAGTGACAGGTAGAGCTAATGGACAAATACACCGAACTGTTCATAGGTTCATAGCTTCATAGGTGTTTACTAGGCTAACAACCACAAGGGACTTTTTAAGCCTAGACATGTATCCCAAATCTCTGACAAGTTCTGATACCCTTGATAAGTGTAAGCATGGGCCTGGGAGATGAACCATTTACAGGTTACCTGTTTGCATTAGAGTCATAGGTGTCAAACCAGGGATGAATTTCCGGTTTCCCTTCCAGATGTCCAAGTTGCACTTGAATTAGGTTAGGGAGGAACTCTGCTTTACATGGACGGGGAACCTTTTCAATAGATGAGGTAGACTCTGGGATACTTACCTATTTCTCCATCAGGTCCAATTTATATCACAGGCAAGGTTTAAGTCTTTAGAATGGGTAATTCTGCTACTTTTTGTTTTGTGGCTATGCAGGAGGTCCATCAGAGTGGGGTATAACAATGCATGTATGCCCGGCATAGATCTCCCCTCAAAAGCCTGTATTATCTATATGTTATAGGTTATCTAAGAGATCTGTTCTGGCAGAAACTACATGTAGACTCCATGTTGATATTGCACAAATGAGGGTGAGAGTACAACACAATACTTATACAAAAGAAGAACTTCCTCGTACATTATTTGTTATACATGACGGGTGCGGGGGGTGCAGGGGGGCTTGGTCCCCTGCAAACACTTTATTTTAGGTGTCAGTCTTTTTTTTCCCCAATTTTAAATGTCGAGATACCAAAATCTCGATGTTTTGGGTTCGTTTTTTTAAAATTCGAGATTTCAGTATTTTGGCATTTAAAAGTGGACCTATATATATATATATACATATATATACATATATATATAGGTTTGCGATCAAAATTCTGAAACTCACCTTCCTGTCAGTCAGAATGTTGAGGGTTAAAGTGCAAAAGGACAAAATTGCGATCAAAAATCCTGGTAACTCTGAAACGTTGACACATAGCTCACTTGCTGTTTTGAGCATCGCTGTTTTCAATTGGATCGCACTACAGTGAGGATCGGGAAAAGTACCCTTTCCCTCACTATAGTGCAATATCAGAGTTAGAATATTTAATTAGCAGGTACCATGTAAATACTGTTTTTATCAGATGGTGACCCCGGTAAAAATAATGATGAATGTCAATTCCTGCCTTTTGAATGTTTTGACGGGCAGGGCAGTCGGTGTGACAGTTTCCAATGTTGTGGTTTGATGATGTGACCATTCGTCAATAGTTTTTTCTTGATTTCGATAGTAAACCATATAGTTTTATATATATATATATATATATATATATATATATATATATATATAGTATATCTATATCTAATTTCTTTACATCTTTCCCTCATATTTTTCTTAGCACTTCTAACAACTATATATATATATATTTATATATATATATATATATATATATATATGTGTGTGTGTGTGTGTGTGTGTGTGTGTGTGTGTGTGTGTGTGTGTGTGTGTGTGTGTGTGTGTGTGTAATTTTAACACATATAAATGACAGATGTAGAACAACTTATTGTTGTTCTTACTGCTGCCTAGAAGAGACACAATACCTGCTGGAAGTCAGCAGTGTACTGACTGCCTGGATGCAGTCCTGTCTATATTTCTTTGTGTGTTGGGGGGGGGGGTGTACTGGCACCCTGTGGCTTTCACAGACTCGTGACTTCCCAAATCAAAAATCAAAGTTGAGGAGTTGAGGAGCAAATAAAAAACGCACTCATATATCTAGATTATACAACTTAAGAAACAGCTTCCTACAATTTACAGTAGCAGTTGTTACTGCACTCATTCACACACTGAATCTTTCAGCTGTGACTGAAAGTATAGCATTGGCATTCACTTAACAAACCACAATATCATTGTGGCTTCACAAATCAATGCTGGTACTGAACTCAGGAACTATCAGTAGCTGTAAATCATAACTCCAACAGCTTGCATGTGAGGCAGTCCTCCCTTTGCCCCATTCTAGTTACATCTGAGCGTGTGTGTGTGTGTGTGTGTGTGTGTGTGTGTGTGTGTGTGTGTGTGTGTGTGTGTGTGTGTGTGTGTGTGTGTGTTAGCATACTTGTCAGATTTCTGTTGATATTTCAAAGACTCTAATGACAGACTTTGTAGTACTGGAAATAATATTGCAAATCTGGGGAAATATATATTAAAAAGAAAATTATGGCATCTTGTATTATTCTCCTAGATTTGATGTGGCTTAATCTCTGTTATTGTATATAGGTAGGGGTGTGTAAGGGGATGCATAGTGTGACCACTTGCAAAAAAGGCTTTAAAGGTGCAACAGTAAGTTTAGTAATGTACCATTTCTCCTGTAGATTGTAAAACATTGAGATTTGCAGTCTCCTGTGTGGAAGTTAAAAAAAGGAGTTGCCATTGTGAGTGTTTGAATGGGTTACAGTCCATGCTGTTCCATTACTTTTACACTGATTTAATAAAAGGCAGGAGCCACCAAACCTAGTTCATAGAATGGGTACTTGTCAATAGATTTAAGTTGGGGATAAGTCAAGTTTCAACTCATTCATATAGTCAGCTTTACCAGCCCATGTTCTACACTAATATAACTAACTCTGGGGTCAATGTTCTACACTAATATAACTAACTCTGGGGTCAATGTTCTACACTAATATAACTAACTCTGGGGTCAATGTTCTACACTAATATAACTAACTCTGGGGTCAATGTTCTACACTAATATAACTAACTCTGGGGTCAATGTTCTACACTAATATAACTAACTCTGGGGTCAATGTTCTACACTAATATAACTAACTCTGGGGTCAATGTTCTACACTAATATAACTAACTCTGGGGTCAATGTTCTACACTAATATAACTAACTCTGGGGTCAATGTTCTACACTAATATAACTAACTCTGGGGTCAATGTTCTACACTAATATAACTAACTCTGGGGTCAATGTTCTACACTAATATAACTAACTCTGGGGTCAATGTTCTACACTAATATAACTAACTCTGAGGTCAATGTTCTACACTAATATAACTAACTCTGGGGTCAATGTTCTACACTAATATAACTAACTCTGGGGTCAATGTTCTACACTAATATAACTAACTCTGGGGTCAATGTTCTACACTAATATAACTAACTCTGGGGTCAATGTTCTACACTAATATAACTAACTCTGGGGTCAATGTTCTACACTAATATAACTAACTCTGGGGTCAATGTTCTACACTAATATAACTAACTCTGGGGTCAATGTTCTACACTAATATAACTAACTCTGGGGTCAATGTTCTACACTAATATAACTAACTCTGGGGTCAATGTTCTACACTAATATAACTAACTCTGGGGTCAATGTTCTACACTAATATAACTAACTCTGGGGTCAATGTTCTACACTAATATAACTAACTCTGGGGTCAATGTTCTACACTAATATAACTAACTCTGGGGTCAATGTTCTACACTAATATAACTAACTCTGGGGTCAATGTTCTACACTAATATAACTAACTCTGGGGTCAATGTTCTACACTAATATAACTAACTCTGGGGTCAATGTTCTACACTAATATAACTAACTCTGGGGTCAATGTTCTACACTAATATAACTAACTCTGGGGTCAATGTTCTACACTAATATAACTAACTCTGGGGTCAATGTTCTACACTAATATAACTAACTCTGAGGTCAATGTTCTACACTAATATAACTAACTCTGGGGTCAATGTTCTACACTAATATAACTAACTCTGGGGTCACAGTGTTCAATGAACACTCAATTAATTGTAAGAGCTTGATGGTTTATATCAGTGTTAAAAGGGGTACTAGTTGTATGCATGGATGTGTGCATGCTTGTGAGTTTCTGTGTTTGTACGTGTGCACGTGCACATGTGTGTCTATGTGTGTGTGTGTGTGTGAGAGAGAGAGAGAGAGATGATGATGCATTGCTTACAGGAAATGACTAAGCAGGACGACTGGCTTTAAGAACTGTGGTTCACCTCACTAAGTGTTTTCACTATAAAACTTCTATTTCTGTAAACACTAGATGGATTACAGATAGACTGGATGAATAACCAGAAACAGCATGGTACACAGTAGAGTTTGTCACCATAAAAGCAACCGGGTGTGATGTTTCTTTTAAACAACTTTAACGATACCAAACATCCATGAGTTAAGAAGTGCTTTTGTCCTAACAACAGTAACAACAGAACTTCATCCGAACTCACTCCTGTTTATTTTGTGGTGGCAGACTGTATTATGTACCATGCTGTTTATGGTTATTGGTAACTTTTGTTGGGGCACACACTTTAGTCTTGGTCACAGAGAGAATATAAATGGAGATGTTAAAATGTCACTGATGATATTTTATTCCTTGCTTGGGTGACTGATTACGGAAATATCCACACTGAAGTTATCTTTATCAAAGTTACTGAAGGCCAGCAACAGTATATTTATGCAATAATGAGATATTTAACCAGTGCTGCGTGCACTGATTTTCTTCTTGGAGTTTCCTAGCACCTCATGGAAAATATAAAAAGTTAATTATTTGATAAAAATGAGATAACAATTAATGCACATTTACAGTGCAGTTTCCTATGAGAACAAAATTATCAAATTACTTCCTATTTTGTGAGTTTTAAAAACCTTTTAATGCTGCATTACTATAGATGAGAAAATAATAGCGTCAGTCCGCTAGGAAATTAATCTGTCTGTCAGGATATGAGACATGCAACCCCAGTTAAATAAAGAGAAAATCTTATTATCCCAGTGTACTACTTGTGACTCATCATAATTAATGAAAGGAGAACAGAGTATTTTTTTTCCTTACACGAGGCCATCAAGTCGATACTTCTTGGCAGTCTTTAGTAACTTCCACCTGCCACTCAGAAGATGTGCTTTCAATTCGTATGTATAAATATATGTGTTTGAAATAGGACAATTAATGATACGGCAAAGAAAAATTGCCCTTTGTAGTAGTGCATTAAGTAAATGTTTTCAAACAATGACAAAAAACATTTTTCTCTTCTTCAAAGTGCATTGTTGGTTGCGCTGAGCATGGCTTTGTAGAAATCACACACACAGAAATGAGCAATCATCAAACAGCAGGAGTCATAGGTACACAAAGTAAGAATCAATATCACATACACCTACATAATGTCATAGCTATAAAAGGTGCAAAAACACCTGTGGTTTTAATATATATATATATATATATATATATATATATATATATATATATATATATATATATATATATATCTGTGTGTGTGTATGACTGAACAAATGACAGTCCTGTGAACAGTACAGCACAGGAACATGGATTAAATGAATGTTCACAGTCCCATGGTGCAATAGGTTGTCCGTATTGATCAGAACATGTGCAGAGACATGTATGTAAATCACAGCAGATTGTAATATAACAGAAGACAAAATGGGCATTATAGAATGTTACTATATAAAGCAAAAATTTTACGGTGTATACACAAATGGTACAGTGGTGGTCTATGCATTAAGTGAAGGAAGACTGCCCATATATAGCAGCCATAGTTTTATAATATAACATGACACTATCATGGTCAATACATGTCACACATAAAGCCAGTATGCCAGTGAGACAGCATGAAACAACAGTGTCATAGAATCACATGGGGCAAAGATATGCCCTGTTGGTGAACAGACGTGCCACAGTAACCCATAAAACATACCCATCTCATTATGTTATGTGTGAACTATGGGGAAAATGTTGTTTGTGAGTTGCTGTCAATCCCACACATGTATACAGTGGGACACTTGTGTCAGTAGCAGCATGTTGCCTGTAAAATTCATAAGTGTGACATACATGGCCCCAGGGTATTGGGAATAACAATAATATGCTGCACTGCATGGACAGAAGTAGACACAGGTGTAAGGAGTAACACACCTGCCCATCTGCAGCAATGTAAGCATCACGTGCAGCATCTCATGTTGCATGTTTAATGTGGTAACGTTTGTCATGCTCCAGGTGCTACATAATGCAAACTGTCACACGGCATCTGCCTTATATGACTGCACACATATCGCATATGCATGTCAGCGATATGCCAGACATGCGCAATTGTGCCTACACAGTACAATGGGTTTCATGGCAAACACCATGGTGGCAGCAGTACACAAGTGGATCACACAGACAATCTTTATGTTCCTAAGGGCCCACACCGATGGAGCTGAATATCATGAATGATCTTGTAGGTTATTTCCCTGAATGATTTGCTCATAGCACATGCCCTGTCCTGGAAAAAATTTCCCATTGCATCCCTCTTCTGTGTCTGAAATACATCCATCAAAACCTCCATTATATGGTCTAAAAAAATTGTCTACGTGTTTTGGTGGTTGACATCTCCTCCAGGGTGCAGCAGGGATGACTGCACATGCAGATCCAGGTCCATTCTCACCATCATCATCATTGCCCCCATTATGGTCCTCATATTTGGAATCTGAGTAATCAGGTGGTGGTCTCACACGTGCTTGTTTCCAGTTTTTGAAGAGAGTAGCCACAGGTCTCACGGACTGTCAAGCTGAAACACATAACAAGAAAGAAAGTACATAACATGCATTCCAGCAACTATATGAGTACATAACATACCCACTGTGACACGCTACACAAGCACAAAACATCCAGTATGCCCATAGTCAAATCTATCACCATAGGCAATGTAAGGCATGAATCCAAACCATAGCGAAAAAAAAACACACGTCTATCAGTCTGCATATTTCTGTGCAAAATGTGACTCTCATGAAACACAACCTGATGTGCACATAAAGAATGTAACAGACAGTGTTTACTATGCTGTCATCACGATCCCTGCATATGAGAAATGAGGTGTATCACAATACTTTACAGTTGTCATTAAAACCTACTTCTCAGATGATATGGCCTAAAAGGATTATGCATAAGGTGTATAATAAAGCCAAGTGAGGCTAGTGGGTGGATAGTCATGGGCATGATACATTCCCAAAGTTCTAGTAACAATACGTATGGATGACTTCAATACAGGCCCATATCTGGGCAACTATGTTCATCACAGAATGTAAACAGGCAAAAGAGGCCCATGTCTGGCCATTATACATATCATAGAATGTAAACAAAACTATAATACAGTTCAGCTCTTATTTTATAGATAGTATAGCACATTTAACCATGGATTCCACAACATCTAATCCAAACTGTGCCCAACAGCCATATATCAGCACATCCACTGTTTTTCAGCTAATGACCTTCCAAATGAGTACATAAAAATAGCAACTGATAGCATTGCGTATGCTGTCTCAGTCCTCAAAAATAGGGCAATCCAGGAATTCCATGGTTCTCTCTCTCTGGAAAAAGTCACACATCATTGCTTTGCACAAATGAAGAAATTCAGCTGAGATTAATAACTTTAGTCCTATCATAATCATCTCTTTCCACTAAAATACTTGAAAAATGTATTCAAAAACAATTGCTAGACTATCTCCTGCAGGAAGAACTCTTATCCCCTACACAAAATGGCTTCTTCTATCCTTCCAATAGTACTAGCACTGTCCTTCTAACCTATGTAGATACTGTCAATAAAATGAAAGATAGTGACAAACTAGTCTCGTTATTATTTCTGGAGTTTTCTAAAGCCTTTGACACAGTTTATCATAGTAAACTTCTACTTCAAATGTCATCACTAGGTCTGTCTCATCCCACCCTTCTGCAGTTCAAAGGCTACCTGTCCAATAGGTATCAGTCCATAAAATGGTACTCCATGCTCTTTCCTTACCCCCAAGTCACCAGTGAAGTACCACAAGCCTCTATCCTTAGTCCCCTTCTCTTAACATTTTCAACAGTACCCTCTATATATCCACACAACAGGCCACCCTAATACAATACCCAGATGATTCCACTCTTATTTGCACATTTGACAACATGGCACACCTCCACAAAATTACTCAGGAAGCTTTAACAGCCACTGAAACATGGCTTTGTAACTCACAACTTATGCTCAATCCAAAACAGACCAAACTACTACTTTTTTCCTCAAATCTCTCTCTCATGAATAAACAAAATTTAAAGTCCTCTCTCTTGATAATGCAACCATTGAAGTAATCTCTCATATCAAATTATTAGGGGTAATAGTGTATGATAAGCTTACATTTGAGGTGCAGATACAAAATTGCATAAGAAAAGCTCATCAAAATCTAGAGATGCTTTACAGAGCCAAAAACTTTCTCACTGATGCAACTAAAACTATACTTGCTACTACGTATCTCCTCCTCACATGTCTTTATTGTGCTCCCATCCTTGCTAACCTCCAGGCTTCACAAAATTAAAACTTGAACAATAACAAAGATGCTAAATTTGCAACAAATACCCCTTTCAGAACCCACCACTGTATAGCACTAAAAAGCCTAAATTGGTTAGAATTGCCTCATCAACTAACACATGCACAGCTTCTTACTACTTGTAAAATTATCCAACATCCATCTGCCTGTCCAGCACTTAAAAACCTTTTATACAACTATGTTTCCAGTCCGTCATTGTGATCCAGTGACCAAAAACTCCTATCTACAAACCTATAAAATCTGCTGGTCATTGTCTGTATTTGTACAAGGTTGCTAAGGCCCAGAACTCCTTACCTGGATCATCAGGTCAGAACCCTCACTCCCATCTCTCAGAACCACTCTGAAAGATTTTCTAGCTGAAATCTGGCTGTGATCTTGCTCAAAACCAGGATAAACTATATCCTTAACTGTGAACAAGTATCTTTTCATTCATTATACCTCATTACTCTCCCTTCTTCACTTACTTCTTTACTTCTATCAAACTCTTTTCCCTGGCTTTCTCTCTAAATATACAATAAGCCTGCTTTTCCCTCACTACATATGGCAGCTCATGTTTGTATTAGACTAACGTACCTTTAATTTCTGTGCAAACTATCGACAACTTCTATAAATATTAAATAATTGTTACAGAACTTGTATTGATTCTTAGCCAAAGTTTTATATTGTCACTAATTTGTTATAATTATTTAAACTGCAGATTTTTTGAAGATTGCAAAATTATTGTTCTTAAACTGTTTTGTAATATGTTGGAGCTTTTCTCCCTGGGCATCCCCTGAAAATGGACTTCTACTCAGTAAGACATTCCTGATAATCAAATGTCAGTAAATAAATAGGTTACTCTAGCATATGACATGGTATACCAGCCATCATTACAGATGCCAAACAAATATGTGCACAGCCAGCACACATATATATCATGAGATATAAAGAGAAGCATGGCATGACACTGTAGCATGCAACACTGATATGTATCTACATTGCAAAACAAGTGCAATACTGCCAGATCTTAATAAAACTGACAACATAACACAACTACTACGGCCTGTACTGAGTAATACTTGATGTACATCTCACAATGTTATCAAGCAGACAGTTTGACAGAATATTACTAATTCCATGTTCCCTATGTTGTATGCGTGCCTGTCACATTTATGTTGAGGTGTTAATATGTGAATCACTCACAATTGTAACCCATTTGCCTGTGCAAGTAATGACTTATGCTAATAGCCCCCAAATAACATGGGTATAATGAAAGTATAGCAAAGTGAAAAATTAGTTAGAAATACAAAAGCGATATGCAAATGACACAAGTGATGCAACATGGTAATTACCTGATGCAACAAAATCAAATAGTTGGAATGTAACATCAGACTCTACAACAACTGAACAATCATAAACATGGTGATAGCATATTAAATATAAACCCTTAGTTTATGTCATACAAACATTATGCTCCTTCAACTAATGTATCAATGCCCTACATAAATTATTTTAGCAATCCTTATACATGTATTGCAAAATGCAAACAGGGCAATGATAATAGGTAATTATGTAACAAACATAAATGAAAACATGAGTGGTAATGTTCACAAAAACTCCTAAACACAGCATGCAAGTATGTTGTAAATAAAACAGTGCATGTCATCTAGACAGAAGCACCAGCCATATTGAACTTTTGTACATACCAGACATAGACTACCATCATCAGTCCAAATACTGAGACAGCAGACATCCATTCAGTATGTGAACAGGCAGGCTAAGCACAAGACAACAGTCACCACTTGCCTTACAAACAATAAGAGCACAATTAGCTTATATGCAATAAGTAGGAGCACCATGACAGTTACACAGACCTGTCTGTCATTTGGGTCATGACATATCATCAAAAACATTACCCCCAGCAAACATGCCCTGCTCTTAACTCAATTGCAAACCTTTTAATTACATATGCTGGTGACCAGAGGAACAATTAACTATTGCCATTACCTTGCAGATGCATGCTGGGTAATCTTGCATTGATAGTAGCATGCATGGAGATGCAAGCCAAACCACTCCTCTAACAATGGTATGCTCCATTCTGGTTAAATAATGTGGAAATGTCCAGCACATACCACTCTCAGTAGCATGCATGGAGATGCAAGCCAAACCACTCCTCTAACAATGGTATGCTCCATTCTGGTTAAAATAATGTGGAAATGTCCAGCACATACCACTCTCCCTCCACTGCTCCTCCAGCCTGGGTATCCACTTGATGCACAATGTCTGATTCCTGACATGGACCTCTTCAACTCCAAAAGGTACAAAGCATATATGAATGGCACAGACTAGGTATGTATGCAATAACAGTGAAAAGCAGACATTTTCTAGCTTTTATATTGAATAACATTACAGGTTTTGCCTGTTCATTAATTGCTGTGCCACACACAAAACTTTACAACATGGAAGAGTACTAAACACAGATCAGTGGACTTGAGATTCAAACTTACGAGTCTTAACTGTGTTCACCCTATAACACTGACACCTAGCTACCTAATCCATCTTGGCTGTGACTGCATGGAGTAACTGCAGTTAAACAACTCAAAGGTATGACTGTGCAGAGAAAGAGTAAGAATGTGGATCAGGGCTTCCACATACAAGACGGTTAAATTACAGTCCAACATGTAACGTGCTCTGCAGTTATAAACCAAAACATGCAAAGTTGACTACATGTCAACACACTGGTCGCAATTAAAAAAACACACAAGAGCAACATTTCATAGTTCAGAGTCTGACACATTTAAATAGAACATATAACTAAACATAGAACATAAATTAATCTCACTGAAAATCCACATCCCGCCCCCACCCCCAGCACAAAAGACCACAGTGAAGAATTTCTCAAAAGCTGACTTCACACTTCTTAAGACTGAAGTGGTATCCTTCAAGGCCCCTGGGCCGGTGGAAACCACAGCCCACACCACTGAATCCTATATAAACGCTTTCTACGGACACCTTTAAGAATGCATGGATCATGCAATCCCAAATAAAACCAAGACCCATTCCTCCAAAGGCAGGCGTCCTGTCTGGTGGACCCCAGCCATTAACAAGCTTTACAACAGGAGGAGGAAGCTACTACATGACAGAGCAAAATCCCCAAAAGGGAAGGCATCTCTGATCAGTACTAGCAAAAAACTACGATCACTCATAAAATCATCCAAGGCCAACTTTGAGAGAAAAATCGCAAAAGACACTAAAGACAATCACAAAGCCTTCTTTAGTTATGTTAGAAACCTGGGTGGAAACTCCCAGATATGCTCAGAGTTAGTCCAAAATGACAAAAAATACACTGAACCCACAGACATTGCCAACATACTGGCAGACAGGTTCACTGCAAATTTCTCCCCCCCTCCCCACCAAAAGGAGAAATATCTATCCCAGCAGAGTGTAGCCTCCCTGACATCTCAGATGCCCAGGTGAGAGCCGCCCTCTCCAAAGCTATAAACACAGCATCAATGGGACCAGACGGTGTCCCGGGTTGTGTGCTACATGAACTCCAAGAGGAACTAAACCCACACATAAGGCTGCTGTTTAACCTTAGCCTTACTACAGGATACGTACCCAAAGAATGGCGTACAGCAACAGTGGTCCCACTCCACAAAGGAGGTGCTTCTACGAACCCTGGAAATTACCGCCCCATAAGCTTGACGAGCCTGGTCTGCAAAGCTATGGAGAGGATCATTATGGAATTCATAAACAAAGACATTGGGGACCTACAGACACTGGATCCTACCCAATTCAGCTTTGTCAAGGGCAGATCCTGCCTTTTGAACCTGGTCAACTTTTTTGAAACAGTCACTAAGGCCATTGATGAGGGTAAGGCAGTTCACACAGCCTACCTTGATCTTGCAAATGCCTTCGACACAATACCCCACTCGGGCATCATAGACAAGCTCACCAGCTTAAATGTAAACCCATATGTCATAAGATGGGTTGCAAACTGGCTCAAGGACAGAACCCACAAGGTCAGAATTGCTGGAGCCATGTCAGACTCTAAGCCAGTCACAAGTGGTGTCCCACAGGGCTCGGTCCTGGGACCCCTCTTGTTCGGCATTTATTTTTCCGAGGTGCAAGCAAACATAGGAGGATTGTGGCTGACAACGTTCGCAGATGACTGCAAAGTGGGCGCCATAATTGATACTCCAGCGGACACAAGCATCCTTCAGAAAGGCCTCATAGAAATGGATAACTGGTGCCAGAGCCATGACCTTAAACTGAACGCCAAAAAATGTATAGTCATACCCTTTGGGAAAAACAAAGTACCCACAAATTACCACATAGGTGGTAATCCATTAAGTACGGAAGAAGTAATCAGGGACCTAGGGACCCAAGTTGACAGTAACCTCTCATTTGACACTCACATTGCCAAGGTGGTTAGGAAGACCTTCTATATTACCCACCTTATCATGAAAGGATTCACATCTAGATCAAGAGAGGTCATTGTGCCCCTATACTCTTCCCTTATCAGGCCCATAATTGAGTACAATGCCCCATTTGGGATGTACCTTACCCGACACCTGCAGCAGTTAGAAAGACCCCAAAAGTACCTCACCAAGAGGATCAAGGGTCTCAAACATATGTCATATGCTGCCCGGCTGAAGAAACTCCAGCTCTATTCAGTCGCATACCGCCTACTCAGAGGCGATCTATGCCTGACGTACAAGGCCATGTCCAATCCAGAATTAATGGACATGCTCCACCTCAGAAAATCCAAATCCACCAGAGCCACAAGAGCGAGAGATTTGAACCTCAACACAGAAATAAATAGGACATGCTGGAGGGACAGATTCATAACCCAGAGGCTCCCTACACTCTGGAACAGAATCCCAGTCCATGTTAGGCAGAGCCCCTCACTGACTCTCTTCAAGAGAAATCTTGACGAGTGGATGGGAGATCGTAGGTTTACCCCGGGGGTCATCTCTGTGTCACTACTAGACAGAGGCACAGTAAACTAAACCCTAAATGGGCATAGTATTCTCATTCCAAGGGGTGGCAAAAGCCACACACACTCTGGCTAGGCTTGTAAATGCCCTAGGGCAGATAGCCTAGTATGAACCTATGAACCTATGAACTGTAGTTAACAAACAAATACACAGCACTTCCTATTCATCACTAGTATGTCATATATTGAAATGTAGGTTAGGTAAGAGGACAGGAAATGTCTAAACAGAATTGACTGTTATATACAAAAGCATACCTCACAGATGTCCTTGATATTCGGGTATGTCCCTAATTTTGACTTAAAGTGTATCTCTGTCTCTCTCACTCCCTCCTAATAACACTAGGAGAAAGGTGGTGAATAGGTTCCTAGGTGTGTATTAGGCTAATGGAGCTGGCCCTGGGGTAGCCATAGGATTCCCCTATTTAATTATTTAATGAGTGCTATAATGAATAAGGAGAATAAGGAGAGGTAAAGACTACCTTAACCTTGGCAACTGTATAATATTTAATATTCCTGTATTCTGGCAGTAGTAACAGTAGTAACATAGAAAATGTCTCCCTGATTATTAGAGTACTCCTGGATGAGTCCCTGATTATGTTGAGCTGTATCCTTGATTCGTTGAGAGCTGTGTTCCAAGTGTACATGGAAGTATACCCCTATGGTCAAAGCCTTGCACTCACTGACATAGCTGCTTTTGCCAGAAAATGTACGTATAATGAAGATATTTGTAATAATTAAATAAATGCTACCGGTGTAAGCATGTACAAACTAAGTGTGTACAGGAACAAGCAGGTATCTGCACAAGTAGTTTCAGTGTTAAAACTCCAAAATCCGCTGCGTAGTAGCAGCAATAAAGGCTGTCCTCCGCTTATGTATATACAAAATAGAGTGACACTGAACAAATAGTGAAACCACTTTAATGCTCGAAAGAATAACGTAAAATTGTCACAACCAGATTTAGCGCGCTTTCATCTCAACTCACTGAGACTTCATCAGAGTCAACTGTTGTTCTTAAAACTTCCATTTAAATAACCTTCCACTCCATAAATAAATGTGGATGATGTGTACAATGCCCATTTATAGCGGGTGAAAAGGAACTTATTATTCCTAATATTGGGTTTAAATTGAGGAGTCACACATATACCAGTTGCTACACAAAAGGAGTAGTATATTTGGCATACTGCAGGACATGGTGGGCCTACTACGTGGGGAAAACCAAAAGAAATTTAAGAATTCGCATATATGAGCATGTAAGGGATATTAATAAAAAGAATGAAAATAATGCCCTTTATAGGCGCACACTAAATGTATGAATACGAACATTACATTGTGGGTATTGGAAGAGGTTAAACGTAATGACAGGGGTGGCGATTGGGAGACACTCCTGCAATTTCATGAAATGATATGGCAGATAAGACTAGATGCTTGTACCCATCCAGGAATGGATGACCATATCCCCATTAAGCCAGCCCTGAAGTTACTGTCATTAAATCCCAAGAGAGGTTTATAAGTCAATAATAAGAAGGGGTGACCATTGTGTCTATGTTTATATGCCTTTACACTAGGTACAGCTCCTCCTTGTTTATATGTCCTAGCTTTTAGTATTATATTGCACCCAGGGTCTTGTTTTTGCAACTACTGATATGTTAGTCCTCTTATATATAGATATGTTAGTTTCCTATATATATGTATTTTACATATTTTTATATAAATGTTTTTATATAAATGTATTTTACATATTTTATATAATTTTATATTTTATATCTTTATATATAGTATACATTACTATACAAGAAATAGAATGATAGGAATTGTAATTGTTTATTACATTGTGTGGGAATATACAGATGTGATTTTTGACAGACAGTCAGCTATTTTATTATACTATGTGTTTTACAATACAATTATATATATATATATATATATATATATATATATATACAACATTTTTTAGTGACGAGTGGCAGTCATAGAATTAGTTTATATTTATTTAGTGGTATTTATAATTGTATAGGATGTTAGATGAACTTTAGTCACTATTATTATGTGCTTTTAGTCTCCATATGTCTTTCCAGCCAATATCATACATCATTATTTTTTATGATATATACCTATACATCAATTGTATAGATGAATTATGGACTATACCACATTGTATTTTGTTTTTTGAGAGTTTATATAGTTAATTTAATACTTTACTAATTAAGCGCAAATGAGAACCAATAGAATGGAGTGGAAGGTTATTTAAATGGAAGTTTTAAGAACATTTGGTTCTGATGAAGTCTCAGTGAGTTGAGATGAAAGCACGCTAAATCTGGTTGTGACAATTTTATGTTATTCTTTCGAGCATTAAAGTGGTTTCACTATTTGTTCAGTGTCGCTGTATTTTGTGTATACATAAGCGGAGGACAGCCTTTATTGCTACTACTACACAGCGGATTTTGGAGTGTTTGGTCGTGTATTGTTGCTGTACATCTGGTTACTAGTTTCAGTGTTAACACAGACAGATAAAAATGTAATCAAAGCTATCCCTTACAATGATTCAAGCCAGAAATTATCTATGACATTTGTACATTGTCCTCTCACTAATTGGGGTGAGCTAAGCAACAGCACAATACCTTCCTCCACAACAAACTACTGTTGGGAGTGTCTGTATTGCTGTGGATAATGGAGGAATATGCACTCATCTGACACCTAACTGCTATAGGCCTTCATGCTTCGCACACAATCAAAACGTGTTAACAGCCAGATTGCATTAAGTTTTACAATGTCTGACATCTGGTAGTTGTGCCGAGCTGCAGTGGTCTTACATTAATATGCTTAACAAACATGTACTTAATATTTTGCATTTTCTGAAACACAGTGGAATAATTTAAGTCTTTATGACTCAGTATTCACACATACAGAAGCATACTGCATGATGGTCTCAGACTATTGTGGCTAATGGGCAAATGCAGAGCCATCTGCGGCCTAGGTGCTGTAGGCATCAGTGAAACATGGCCATGTTGGATGTGTAAAATGATGAATTGTATAAGCTGCTAAACAAACAGGCTTTATGTTCAATAGTATGTACATAAAAAAACACTATTAATGAAAAAGAAAAACACCATGGGAATCAAACCTATACATAGTGGAGGAGCAGTCACTTTTCTTTACTGTTAGCAAATGCACCTGACTTCCTGTTCATCACGAGTATGTCATGCACCAAAATGTACGTCGGGTAGGAGGGCAGGAAATGTCTGAATAGAATTTGTTGCTACATGCCAAACCATACCTCACAAATGTCCCTGATATTCGGTGATGTCCTTGATTTTGACTCAAAGTGTATTTTTGTCCCACTCACTCCCTACTAATAACACTATGAGAAAGGTGATGAATTACACTTAATAAATTATGACAATAAGGAGAGGTAAGGACTACCTTAACTTGGCAATTGTATAATATTTAATATTCCTGTTTTCTGGCAGTATTAATAGTAGTAAGACAGAAAATGTGTCTTTAATTGTCCTTGACTATTTCTGGATCAGTCCCTGATTATGTTGAGATGTTAAACTAGAATACAATCCAATATAAAAGAACTAGGTACCCTTGGTTGTAAAAAGTGTAAGGCTTGTAATCATATTGTTCAATATTTAAAAAAAAAAATAATGGTTTGTTGTTTGAAACTAAGAATAGTTTTTGTTGTGGCACTGAGGGTATTATTTATGCCTTAAAGTGCCCTTGTAATAAATTTTACATAGGGGAAACAAAACGACCATTCAAGATTAGATTATTAGAACATGTTAGGGATATAGTTAAAAAGGAAAGGAAAGTACAATAGCAGTACACTTTAATACATTTCATAAAGGTAATACTGATGGTTTGAGGGGTACTGTTTTGGAACAAATTGTTACATATTGTGATGAAAATGACTTAAAAAATAAACTGCTTTTTAAAGACTCTGTATATATTTTAAAGTCTGATACTTTGTTCCCTAAGTGGTTAAATAATGATATTAATTGGAGATTATTTATTTAATATTTTATTGAGAATGATTGTGTTTAATTATATAATTGATGGGTGTATATAGGTAGGTTACTTTTTGTAAATGTTATACTCCTTGAAGGCTTGTGAAGCCAAGATGTCAGAGTGTGCTTTACAATAAACATCCTGTGGATTACTAGCTAGTGGTTCTACTTTTGTTCATCTTTGTTGCTTTTACATTGTGGTATTGCTGTATTCTGTTTGTATTGGTATGGCTAGCAATTCGAATTTGGACCTGCCTCGTTTGTTTCATGACTGTAATGGAGAAGGAACACAGAAGTCACTTGAAAGCTTTTTTCAGCTAGGTGATCATTGGAATGTTTCCGGCAATGTAATGAGTTTACCAAAAAAAAAAACAAGATATAAATGAACCCCAACTGTCACCAAATACCAAAAGGAAATGGTTCAATGATATAAAAGTGTCACGTCCCAACAGTAATATTCAGCAAGTTCTCTTTATTCCAAGTTGAGTGCTTTCATCTACAACCCGTAGATTTCATCAGAACAAGTACTCGTTTCATATCTATCATATAAATAAGATCCATCATCCAATCAAAATGGAAGCCATCCTAAATTACTAAAACCATGTAGTAAATATTTAAAGAACCAACACATAAAATACATCAAGTTCATACTAAAATGCTAAATGCAATTCCGTGGGATACATCCATAAAAAACCAATGCAAGTAATACTACTACCTAATGCAATATAATGCAATAACATAGGTTACATAAATCTAATATAGGCGTGATTATCCGGTATGTTTAAAAAATAACATTATCACAAAAAGTATTTAAAAATACATTCAGTATACCAAATAATATAGATAATGGTATAGAAAAATTAATACCTGTACGGTCAACATTGTAATTGTACTAATTAAACCTGTAATAAGGGTTTGGTAGGGATACAGTCATTTAGACCTGGGAGGTTAGCAGCATTCAATAAAATTTGCCACCTAACCTCTTTCTCCCCCAGTTTGGCCTTGATATTTCCCCCTCTAGGATTAGTCATGACAACATCTAAAATGGCAAATCTGAAAGAGTCACAACTACTACTGGTTTCCAAATGTCTACATAATGCATTGTTCTTGTCCTTCCTTTTTATACAGTATAAATGGTCATATATATACGGTTCCTGAATCTTCTATCAGTTTTTCCCACATAGAAACTAGGACATTTTGTACAGTTCCCTAAATATATAACATGCTGGGTCTGACAGTTCCCTCTCTTAAATCTAACTCTAGTTTTATTAAAGTTTCCCAACATAATGGATTTTTCTTCCATAATAGTGTAACATTGATTACAATGTCCGCACTTACTAGTGCCATCCGTCATGTCCTTGTTTTTATTCTCCTTACCTGTTGTCCTAGTTACTATCATTCTTTTTACATTAGCCCCTGTCTTGTAAACAAAACTAGGTGTATCTCCAAGCTTGTTGTGTACCCCTTCATCACTTCTTAAGATGTTCCAGTTAATATAAATAATATTTTTAACTTCCCCCACATAGGGATTAAATTGTAAAATACAGGCTCAATTAAATCCCATGTTATTATCAGGATCCTTGATTTTGTTGTTGTGGGTAGTAGAATCGTTACCCAGGAGTGGTATATACTTCTTACCCCATTCTCTTTTTACATAATTGACTATATCCAATATTAGATTATCAGAATACTCTCTCTTCCTGAACATCTCACCAATGTTGTTGATTTCGTCTACCATTTCAGAATGTACCGTGGTCATTCGTGCCGCTCTAATACACTGCTCTTTTAATATATTTCTCTTCTGGGAGTGGGGATGGTTGCTTGTAAATTCCAGGTATGAGTTACAAAATGTCTCCTTCCGGAATATTTTAGACTGGAACCTGTGACCATCACTATATATGTATGTATCCAGATAGTTGATACCCTTCATCTTATAATTATGTGTGAATTTTAAATATGTATTGGTACTATTTAAATAGTCTACAAATTGAGTTATAAGTTCCACCGGTCCATTCCGCAATATAAATATATCATCCAAAAATCGGACATAACAGTCTATGTTATCAACCCAGTTGGTACCCAGAATATGTTCTTCTTCACAATCAAGTAGGACTAAATTAGCGTATATGGGGGCACAAGCTGCCCCCATAGCTACACCTTGTGATTGTTTGTAATATTCTCCTTCAAAATAGATGTAGTTGTTATCCAGTACTAAATTCATAAATTCCGATATTAAATCGATTCTATCCCAGTCCATATGTGCATGTTTAGAAATACTGTTAGTGAATCTCCTGATACCCTCAGCCTTTGGTATACAGGAGAATAAATCTATAACATCTATAGTTAAAAACACTAAATTGTCCTTCCATAGTTCAGACTTGATTCTACTTAAAAAGTCCCAAGAGTCTTTGACTAAATGAGTAACTCCTTGGTAAATGGGTAATGTAATGAGTTTACCTAACAGCAAAACAATTATGATGAAGTTAACAATGCATTGACTGCACATAATATATGGACAAAATTAGAAGACTGTAACAAGCGATATAACAATTCATTTGCAACTGTTGGTCGTAAAATTACCTCTACATTATCGCCAGAAAATAAAACTTTATGTGATGAACTGGAGAAATTAATGTTTAAAGAAATGGCTACATTTTTCAATATTCAAAGTTTACAGAGTTATATAGAGTTAGACATCTCTCCCCATGGTTTATGAGCATACAAAGACCCCTCTTTACCGTTTGATATGGACAATGCTACTGATAAACTTTTCCATTAGTGGTGGGTTACTGCCACTCACAAGTGTACAATGGAATGGATTATTATACTTTTGGAAAGGGATAAGCTAAAACAAAATGAACTGAAGGAACAAATCAAAACAACGTGTTCCTCATTAACAACTGACCTAAATGCTGAATATTTGGATAAATTCCTGTGTGACATTAATGACAAACTTAAATCTTATGAGGGGGATATTATTGAGCGGAAAAAAGTTAAATTGCTTTGTGATCTATGTGACTATGACAATGGGAGGGCCTTCTTGTCTCGGGCCAATTGGAAAAGATCTGTGAGACATGTACATTTCCAGGAAGACAGAGAGCATTCGAATACATCATTCTCCAATTCGGAAGGGATCAACTCACCAGGAGAAGACAAAAGGGACAAATATCCACACCTACCGAATGCACAGCAGCGTGAACAGTTTGAGCAAACTTTTCGGGGAAACTTTAATGGCCCTAAAGGAGGTCCCCAAGGGAGAAAACATCAAAGGGAAGCATATTATGGACAATCCAAAGATGGACATCAGCAACAGTATTTTAAAAGAGGTAAATGTTAACTCGCTATTGAAGAGTAACTGTTGCAATTATGTTATTAATCTGTCTGGCTATATTTTAAATGATAGCGAATACAGCGTACTTAACTGTGGCCTCAAATTTGGTCCGACTGTTATTCCAAAATTGTATGAAGTAAAAACTGATTTGTTTAGATTTATTAGGAAGCTAGATTTGAAATGTTTCTTTAATAATGTGAATGTTGTTAATGAACCTCTAATGGAGTGTAACAAAAGTGTCGATGAATTGAATAGTGACAGCTTTTATTCATGTTGCTCTGAAGAAGAATATAATGCTTATACACTATTTGATACGAGTAAGGTAATTTATAAGAATGAATTAATGCCACCAATTTTAAATGAAGAGGTTCAGCATTTTTATTCTATGCTGCAATTTGCAATAGAGAAAGAATTTATGGAATTTAAAAATGTGGGGTTTATTTTAAGAAAGAATGAATGGAAAACCCTGAAATTATTGAGTAAAAGGCAGGATATTATTTTTATTTTTAAACCTGCAGATAAAGGGAACAAGTTAGTAATTATGAATTATACCCAATATCTAAACATGTGCATTGAACATTTGAAGGATGGAAATGTACATGAGCAAGTGGAACTAAGAGTGTATAGGGAAGCAATAGATAAATATACTAATTTGCTTAGAAAAGGTAGTAGGTTGGGCTATTTTTCAGAGAATGATCTAAAAAAGAAATTTGGGGTGGCAGGATGTGAGATGGCCCTATTTTATTGTCTTCCTAAGATACATAAATCTTTAATTGACCCCCCCCCCCGGACGTCCTATAGTATCTGGAAGAAAATACTTTTTATGCAAAATTGGCCAGTTTTTACATTTCCATCTACTACCAAAAGTAAAGCTGCTTCCAGCTTATATCCAGGATGTGTCTGATGTTTTGAACAAGATTAAGGAAGTTCAATGGGGGAAGAGAATGTATTGGATCACAACAGACATTAAAAGTCTTTATACAAAACTCAGTCATGATTTTGGGTTAGAAGCTGTAAGGTTCTTTTTGGGCCAAAGTCCATCTACACAATTTATTGTAGAACTGTTAGACTTCTGCCTTAAACATAATTTTTTTTTAATTTGGAGAGACCTTGTATAGACAAAAAAGAGGAACAGCAATGGAGGTGGCGTTTGCCCCCTCATATGCAAAACTTAGTATGTTTTTTTCGAAAATGAGTACATTTATAGGAGTGAATTCTTCCATAGATATGTTAAGCTTTATTACAGGTTCACAGACAACTTGATTTGTGTGTATGAAGATGGTGAAGAAGAAGAAGTAGAAGGATTTGTTGACATGCTAGGAAACAACAGGTTTGGACTAGAATTTGATGGGATAAAAGTTGGAAAAAATATATCATTTTTAGATGTAAACCTTGATGGTAGTAATAGAGCCCACAGAAAATTTGATAGTGGATCACAATTTGTGAGGGCAGACAGTTGCCACCCTCCATACTATTCATTCCATCCCCTTTGGGGAATTTATTCACATTTTTAGATTATGTAACAATGAACTTGATTATAAGAGGGAAATGTGCAATACAATTAATATGTTTAGAAGGAAAGGCTTTGACCAAGAAATATTAGATGGATGTTGGAAGAAATTCTTAAAAGAATATATTGCCCAGCTTGTTGTCAGTAGATGTACACAAAGATATAAAATGAACAATAAATCTCTAGAACAGGAGGATATATATTTTACTACCACATTTAGTAACTTTAGCCCGACAATAAAAAAAAAACTATTAATGTACTATTGGGAGTATCTTTTATGTATAAATGATCCATTTGTGGAAAAACTGGGGGCTCCTATTATGTCATTTAGGAGGGGAAGAAACCTCAGAGATTTATTAGTAAAGTCCAAGATTGTAGCCCCCTTAACTAGAATACAATCCAATATAAAAGAACTGCGGACCACTGGTTGTAAAAAATATAAGGCTTGTAATCATATTGTTCAATATTTAACAAAAATTAATGGTTTGTTGTTTGAAACTAAGAATAGTTTTTGTTGTGGCACTGAGGGTATTATTTATGCCTTAAAGTGCCCTTGTAATAAATTTTACACAGGGGAAACAAAACGACCATTCAAGATTAGATTATTAGAACATGTTAGGGACATAGTTAAAAAGAGAAAGGAAAGTATAATAACAGTACACTTTAATACATTTCATAAAGGTAATACTGATGGTTTGAGGGGTACTGATTTGGAACAAATTGATACATATTGTGATGAAAATGACTTAAAAAATAAACTGCTTTTTAAAGAGTCTGTATATATTTTAAAGTTTGGTACTTTGTTCCTTAAAGGGTTAAATGATGCGGTTAATTGGAGATTCTTTACTATTTTATTGAGATTGATTAATTGCATTTAATTATATAATTGATGGGTATATATAGGCAGGTTACTTTTTGTGAATGTTATACTCCTTGAAGGCTTGTGAAGCCAAGACGTCAAAGTGTGTTTTACAATAAATGTCCTGTGGATTACTAGCTGGTGGTTCTACTTTGTTCAACTTTGGTGCTTTTACATTGTGGTATTGCTATGTTGAGATGTATCCCTGATTGTTTGAGAGCTGTGTTCCAAGTGAGTTAAGTGACAGAACACCTACAAAATGACTCTAAAAGGAATATTTAGGACATATAGTTCACAGCTATATGCAAGATTTCCAAAGGAATGTACAGATAACTGGGGATTATGAGACTTACTGTAAGCATCTGCTGGCTATGTCCACACCTTGGTGACCCTCCAGCAAAGATCCTCAGTTTTCCTTCAGTGCAGGTCATCATACCAGTGGCATACCTGAATTCCAGTCTGATAAATTCCAATACAATGTCTGTGGTCCCTCACAAAATGGTTCTAGATGTCAATCATATTGAAGTTCCATAACCATGCTATCAACTGATGCTCAAGTCCAGCATAGTGAGCATCTGGGTGGTCTCCTATTTGGTCCATTTTGGCACCCAGACATGCTGAAGCCTCCTTACAGCAGCCATGTTGATGATACAGGTCAGATCAACAATCTTCCAAAAATTGCTCACTGAGGTCCCACTCAGTTTGCAGGTGGCAATCATCTAATCTGTAAATATATCAAAATCACATTTTAAAAGTGGTGGTGCTTATAGGATGGTCTCAGATTATTGGAGTGTGACAGACATGTAACAGATGTCCCATTTAATAATACCTATTGGGTAGTTGCTCTGAGCACCATCATGCTATGCAGAGCTTTTGGTTAATGTGCTGAATTTTGAGAATGTATGTGGACATTAAATGATAATGAACCTCATTAATTATTTATGGAACAAATGGGACTTAAAAGCAGTGTGCACATAGCTTGTCTTACATCCAGGCATACAGGTAGCTTCAAAGGTAATGTGATACCTGCTGCCAGTGCTGTGTGGGATACATTTCTCTTATTATAAATCTATGGTATCATTATTCCTTATAAATGTATTTGGACATGCTTACATTAATGTTTTTAGGAAAAATTGTCTGCAATACTAAATGTATGTTACTTACTGGAGGGATGAAGGATTGGCCTATATGTATACAGGTGGGTACATCTGTATCAGTAACAAGTGAGGAATCCACATACGCACTTGTACAGATAAATGGAAAGAGCCCCAGTAAACAGTAGGGCACACTGATACAACATTCATATATTGCTGGTGACCCTGTACATTCTGTGATATACTTACAGAAATCAATGCGTTCCAAGAGTATCCATACATTGCAAGTTCACTGATTATGTTATAGGTATTCATCGATGTTTAGTAATACGTGTACTATAAACAGTGCCACAATAAAAATATATCCATATTCATGTCTTGTTACCTTGTGCTGTCTGTAATATGCTTACAGATGATGAGGCTTTCTGACAGTTTCCATAAGTTGTACAATCGCTAATGTATAGATACATTTGGATAAGAATAATACAGTAGTAGTTGTTAGTGAATTTCATCTCATACCGACAAAATGCTGAGTCTGCTCATTTGTAGCTATTCATGCATGACAGCTCACGTTACTATGACTACTTGTTTTCCACAGGTTTTCTGTATAGCTTCATGCTGCATATTATTTATTGACAGTACATGTCATTATTAGGCTGTGTCTCATGAACTGTGGTTCTGTATGACAGCCATCCAACAGTATTGGTTTACACAGAGCCATAATGTTACAAGTCCATTCATAGTGTACTGACCATGTGGTGCAATGGTGGTGTGGTTGGCCTTCTAATGTGATGATATGCACTATAATAGGTTCTAATCCCACATATGACCTCTACAGATATCACAAGTTTATGATGTTGGTCCATGTGTTCTATATCTAGGCACTGTTTTCATATCACCCATGCTCTTTTATATGTCACAGTACCATACAGGACAGGAGTTATTTTATATAGTTTTGTATTGCATATAAATAGAATTAAGGTCAACTGACATATACTGTTGACATAATCATGCCCCTATGTGGGCCCCCATACTAACCTTACCAGTTGTACATAACTTTCGTACAGATGGCAAAAAGACCTAGGGGCAATGATTTTTCTCCACAAGCGAATGAAGTCATAAGTGATGCTCTGCGCCAGCATGGACATAGACTCCTTGAATGGGTGGGGAATACTGTTTGGAGGAATACAGTGTGGAATGACCTTACCAACATGATCATCTCTGTGGGAGGTCAAAATAGATCCCAAGAGGCCTTACTCATCAGTGGTGCTCTGACATGATCCTTCTTGCAGTCAACAGGCTAGGTTAGTATGAAAGATCGAAGGATGTCATCAGTAGTGACCCTCCATTGACTCCTTCAGACAAGCTGACACAGTTCCTGGCATCCCTGCGTACAACATGTAGTGATCACCACATACCCAGTTGTAGAACTGAAGCAGGTGTGCCAGGCCACACATGTATATGGTATTTTGCAGAACATTGTTGCATATAGAGTATCTCAGTACAGATTGTTGTTTCACACATATTCATGTATTGTTATTTCTGCATTGCAGCAGTAGAACTGCGGGGCACACATGCTGATGGCAAGCTGCATAAGTGTAATGGCATGTTATCATACAACATAACACTTCCTGTAACATGTGTAACATTGTCTGAATTCATCTGGACAGCTCTATCCACTTCTGCACAACAGCAAGACATGACAGGTGAGTCTCTCCCTATATTGTTACTGTGACCATTACCTTTTATTACCGCTGACACCTGTTATGTCAGTGGAATACCTCTCAACTGCTTAAAGCAAGAATGAGAGGGAAAGGCCCAAAAATAGGGGCAAGTTTTAAATATTGCTCTTACAAATTTAGAAAGTTGCTAAAATAACAGGATTTGTGTTAGCATGCATTAATTTTCTGAAGTATATGAAGTTAGAAACTCAGTTGTATGTCAATATTTAGTGACTTTAATCCTCAGTGATTTACCAGAAAACCACAATTTTTTTGATTAACAGACCAAAATTATGAGGCAAAAATCTGGACATTCTGTGAAAATCTGGACAGTTGAGAGGTGTGATGCATACTGACATTTTGATGTTTACCTTCCATTGTAACCTGCAGATACATCTTCAGGATACATGACCCATGCAGGTATACCTACAGACAGATCAGGTGTGGTTTTCCACCATGTTTATAGGCTGTAGGACTGTGTAGCACACCTGTATTGTATGATAATAATGCCGCTGTTTTCCATGATGTGGGACATATGGCCACCATGTGCTCCATATGCCACATGAGTATCACCATATCCTGTCACTGTGGTGTGTGTGTCATCATGCTCCTCTGCCTGCATTCATGACTGTGTTTCATACCCACACATTGTGCTTTCTTTGTATTCTCCCACTACAGGATCCACATTATGACAGAAGACACACTCATCAGCACACAGAAAGGGTGTAACTAGTATGCTATTTTCTCTGTTTACTACACGTCAGTGTAGTTACTCCTATTGTTGTCCTCCATTAATAATCTCTTCTTCTACCCCTGCACAGGACAACTACCATTGGCACCTCAGCCATCGCCAACCGATATGTATATATATTACCTACTGTGTGTTGTACCTTTGTTGTAATGGTACATTCTGGCAAGTATGTTATTACTAATAATATCTGTATGCCTCTGTTTCTCAACAACAGATGTATTTCAGGCCTCCCCTCTGCCGCTGGATTCCCATGAGGACATACCAAGTGTGTCTTTTGTTGTTATTTCTCACATGTCATATATGTTGCAAATGTAACATAATTGTCAAATCTCTGTTATATAGATTCTGTGAGTCACACTCAGACACAACCTCTTGGTAAGTCCTTTGCATCTGTAACATTGCAGTGATACAGTTGTGCCATATGTCAGTGCTGAGCTCCAGAATGTGATGTATGTGGATTTATCTGACCTGTGTCATCTGCCAGTTATTAACACATCCACTGCCTGCATCTTTCATTAGTATGTCCTCTGATCCTAAGGTGGGATCTTATGTGTCTCACTGTGCTACCATGGTCCCTGGCACACAGGACACAGATATGGTGATACACTCCTGTCCAGATGGCGACAGTCATGTGGCTGAGTCTGTAGCCTCAAATATGGAAGAAAACATGTCAGGACATCAGATTTTGGACAGGATGATGCCTGTGTACCACAGTCCCATGTTGAGACTGCTGGTGGTATTGACACTTTCCCACAACAGAAAGATACAGCCCACTGCAGTACACATAGGAATGGAGCAGGTGCATATGAGTGCATGTCAGAGGGTGTCCGCCTACTGTTAGACAAATGAAAGTTCCCAACACTGTCATGTTTTTGATGTTTGTGCACTTGACAGTGCCATGGATCATGTTGCACACCAGCCGTGTGTGCTACATGAAGGATAGGAGTGCAGACATGGTGTGGTCATGGTGGCATTGGCTGCTCAGAATGACAGCATGTTATCTGTGGCACAGTCGATTGAAATCCAGGTTACAGCAGTGCTGTAGTATGAACCAGGTTGCTCTCTGTGGACCCAACAGGCACAATCAGACAGTTAACTCACACCTGTGCTCCTTCCGACAGTGCATCTCCACATCCATCAGGCTCCTCTGTAGAGCAACATGAGCCAATTGTTTCCAAACATGGCAGGGGCAGCCAGGACCATGATGCCAGCCATCAGTGTGGGCACCCTGGACTGTGTTAGAGTAACAGTGACAGTTGAACCACTGTGTCCTGTAGAGTCAGTCTGACCCTTTGGTAATGATGAGTGCTGTGCAAACCACTGAAGATGTTATCTGTCTATGGTTGTTGTGGAGTCTGATGCTATCACAGTTTGTCAGTTTTAGCAGTATCTGTTGACTTGCTTTCCTTTTTGCATCATTTGCTACTGGAGAGATAGGGATGGGGTTCACAAATGTATGTCACTTGTTGTCTTCCACACACATATACATCACTATGAGTCTTTAGGCATACCTGTGTCTCTTGTGGCCTGATTTGATGGTCATGCTCATGATTGTTTTGTATATGTTATGATTGTGTTGTTATGTCTGATACACAGTGTATACATCTAGTGGGTAATTTCCATCAGATGCGATTTGTGCTGCTGTTGTGGGGCAACACTGGAACATTAATACTTAATTTGTGTACTTGTGTACATGTGGCTTGAAAATGACTCAAAGGTGTGTGATAAATACTGTCATGTTGCCTGAGCTAGGATTTTTGGTCACATCCTTCATCACACACGTCTGTTTCTTCTGTCCCCTGCTTTCTCCTGCTCCTCCTCTGATAGCTGTGACCATGGGCACCAGAACCATAGAGCAAGGAGGAGGGGGACCCCCCCACTTTTCCAGCTGCAAGACCTGCCGGGAAAAATTAATGAAGTGGAGTTTTCTCTCTAATGTTACGCGGCAGAACAGAAGTTAAAGGAGGACTCATGTGTCACATGCTAACATGGATTTGCACATGGAATTTAAACTACTAGCTGTCAGTAAAGAGAGTTACAGGAATTATGCTGCCACTGTTTCTGTTGGTGTTGCCAGAACCAGAATAATGCTGGTAAGGAGAGTTTTGTTCCTTTATTTGCTCTGTGCTGATCATTGCTGCCAGACACTTTCGAGAGTTGCCTTGATCATTGCTGCCATGCCTGCTTCCCAGTGCTTATTGTGTGTGTGTGTGCCATGCCTGCTGCCCAGTGCTGATTGTGTGTGTCTGCCATGCCTGCTGATTGCGTGTGTGTGTGTCTGGCATGCCTGCTGATTGTGTGTGTGTGTGTGTGTGTCTGCCATGCCTGCTGATTGTGTGTGTGTGTGTGTGTGTGTGTGTGTGTGTGTGTGTGTGTGTGTGTGTGTGTGTGTGTGTGTGTGTGTGTGTGTGTGTGTGTGTGTGTGTGTGTGTGTGTGTGTGTGTGTGTGTGTGTGTGTGTGTGCATGTGTGTCTGCCATGCTGGCTGATTGTGTGTATGTGCTATGTGCCTGCTATGCCTGCTGATTGTGTGTGTGTGTGTGTGTGTCTGCCATGCCTGCTGCTTGTGTGTGTGTGTGTGTGTGTGTGTGTGTGTGTGTGTGTGTGTGTGTGTGTGTGTGTGTGTGAGAATGCCCCAGTTAGGCATACCAGGTTAGTGTTACTCAGGCTAAAACCCTGTACCTTAGGTACAAGAAACAAGAGCCTGAATTCTCTACCCATACCACCAATTGTGATTCAGGGAGATGAGTCCATAGCTCGAAACTGTCCAGAACTTCACAGATTATTGGGCTCATATGTTTGGTCTGTTCCTCTTAAAAATTTTAATTTTCTGGAAAATCGGTGAGAACTGAATTCACTAAATAATGATAGCTCTTTAAGTTTTAGTCTTTTTAACTTTCAGGAAACACACAGTAACACAAAACACGTTATTTTAGCAACCTTTTAAGATTATACAAGAAATATTTAAAATGTGCCCCTGGTTTTGGGCCTTTGCCCCCCCCCCCAAATAAATTTTGACTTTTTCCAGATTTCTTGTGCTGTGAAGTTGAGAGATTTAGGTGAGTGTCAAGTGGTTTTTACAATGAGCTGAAAGCTTCAGGGGAAGAGAAGTTTAGTGCTGCTTATACTAAGTTGTTTGCATTGTTAGTAGTGCAACAGGTAATATACTTGCTTTTGATGCAGAAGGCTGTGAGTTCTACTCCCACAGTATATACAGATAGATCGCTGATACTGTACTGTGTTGTACTTTAAAGGGAGTGGATGCTGCAGTCCTATGAATGTCCTCCTTTGGAGGAGTTACCTAGTAACTACGAACCTGTTATCAGTTTGCCATCCATTCCCCATTGCAAAATTACTACCTTATAATTGTTTTAATGTAACATAAGCAATTTATTCTTCAAGGGCAACAGGTACTTTATTTGTAGATGAAATAATGAAATATAAAGTTGTTTGCTAGCAGCAACCTTTTCATTAGTTACATATCCCTTAATGTGAACTTATTTAGATGAGTTACTTCTGCAGAGATTTTGCATATTTATTGATACTGGTGGATTGTAGTAGCATAAGTTTCTGTGGCCTTTTATAGCTGAAATTTTCTGAAATGGATAGTTTTGTCATTATTGGTTCATACATGTTTCATTGCTTACTAGAAGACTGTTCAAAACTATGAATTTATAACACATTCTAACAAGTGCTGTATTATTCAAGGAATATAATTTAATACAATCAGGTTAATACAATCAGGAAGGATCCTAAAAATCTGTAGGAGCCTATGGTTTGAAAACAGCCCAGAGGTAAGTATAGTCCTCCACTGGCCAGATGCAAAATGAATGTGGGTTTTCATGCCATTTCAATGAATGTGAGTTTCAAGGGCAGAGAAGTTTACTGCTCATGCTAAGTCTGTTTCATAGCAAGACAGTATTGTTTATTTAGCAAATGTCTCAGTGTTGTCTGAAACTCAAGTGTCTATCATTATTTAAGTTTTTCAATCCTCATAAATTTGCCAAAATCTCACACATATGAGGAACAGACCAAAAATGTGACACAAAATCAGGGACAGTCAAACATATGCTCTGATCTCTCAACCTCTTAGGGCCAGAATTGGGAGAAAGTGTGAAAGGCTCAAATTCATGGGCAAATTTTAAGCTTTACTCTTGTCACCAAAGCAATGGGTGAAGATAAAACAATTCACACCACATTACCTTGAGCTGACAAAGCCTTTTGACACAATCCCCTACTCAGGTGTCGTACAAAAAGTGAATAAGGTTGGAGCAAACACATCACCAGCTGGATTGCCAACTCGTTCACAGGATGCAGGAGAGCAAAATAGGGGAAGAGAGCAGTCACCAGTGGAGTCCCGCAGGGTTCAGTGCTGAGAATTTTTCTGTTTGGCATATACATCTCAAAAGTAAAAGAAATACCAAAGGGCTTTGGCTAACTAAGTTTGAGATGACTGCAAGCTAGGAGCAGTTATTGAATCCCCAAATGACTTAACCATAATGCAGGAAGGTTTGTACCAAACAATAATTGGTGCCAGAATCATGAATTGAAAATAAACTCCAAGAAATACATTATCATATCCTTTGGGAAGTCATCTACTCCAGGGAACTGACAAATTAACAATGCCCCCTGAGAAATGTCCCAGTTGTTTGGCATTTGGGAACTTGTGTGCACAGTGACCTAACTTTTGACCAACATGTGCCCAGAGTCATAAGAAAGTTTTTCATTATTGCACAGCTTATAAACAAATTGATTGTGACTAGGTCTAGAGATGTTATTGTCCCCCTTTACAAAGTCCTCATTAGATCAATCATTTTGTATAATGCCCACTTTGGCATGTATCTGTCCAGACCCATGCAACAACTGGAATAGCCACACAGATACCTTACTAAAAGGATACAAGTCCTGAACAATAGGTTTTGCATGGACACCTCAAAGATTTATCACTATACTCAGTATCTTACAGAGTGCTTAGAGGTGACCTGTATCTGGCATACAAGGCATCCTCCAACCTAATACAGATGGGCCTACTGAACATCAGCAATTCAAATGGCATCAGAAATACTCAGTCCAAGTATCTAAACTGAATGTTGCGGAAATATGGGTATACATGGCATATACATAACAAGATCCTCACTAGATAAACTCAAGGTACTGCTGCTTAATGCTAGGAGTCTAAACAAGAAACTGAACTCTCTGGAAGCACTCTTCACTTTGGAAGATGCTGATGTCTGTGCACAGTGAGACATGGTTCAAAGGCTCAGAAAGCACCCTGGCTATACAGGGCTACAATGCCTTATATACGTTCAGACAACAAACTGAGAGTAAAAGAACCAAAGAAGGAGGTGTATCCATCTTCATTAAGGATAAGTACACCTCTGGACTGATCAAACAGTATGCCTCTCTTGAGCTGCTTCATGTCCAACTAACTTTAGGCAAAGCTCCCTACCACATCATAGCTAGTTATATGTCCCCTACCATGAAACAGAACAAGCATACCACATACCTGGACTTACTGGAGTCATTTGCCATACAGCCCAACACCTAACTCATGGGTGACTTTAATTATCCTACCATCAACCTGGAAATACACACAACCACAAACATGCTGGCTCAGAGGTTCTTGGACTTTGTCAATGCAAATGCTCTGGAACAGCTAATCAGCACACCCACAAGAGGCTCAAATGTCCTGGACATAGTACTCTCTAACATGGGAGTTCACTTTCTTGTTTAGACTCCTAGCATTAAGCAGCAGTACCTTGCATTTATCTATTGAGGATTTTGTTATGTTGGGAGGTTGGTTATTTTGCTACTGCCTAAAAAAAAGTCACAATAAGGGTGGCTAATACCTTTGCCAGTATCCAAAGACCTACAGGAGACAGGTACAGAGCATTCCTGGCAAAGCACCTCGGTCTGTCAACCATGTCTTCCCAGGCTGACAGATTTTGAATCCCCTTGGACTGACACTAAAAGCTACGCCAATTGTTAACGTCAATCATTTTTGTTTGTATTGTGGCATCATCCTTGGAGAAGGTAGAATACTGCTTACGGCTTGGCATATACCTGCCTGTGACACATAATCTGAGAGCTCAGTCATGTCTCTCTTCATATAATCCAGTGAGGTACATCTCGAGTCATTCACTCCACATGAACTATGATGGAGTCATACTAGTACTAGTGGTTGAGTGACTTGAGTGCTTGAGTTGCTTGACAGACCCTGGCACCTGACAGGTAGCTAACTGTAACCTGCTCCTAATCTAGCCTGTGTCTCACCTATGACAGCTTATGGGCTTATTTGTTGAGACATTAGTGTGTGTGTCATTATGTGTTGTGGTTGTTTTTTGCATTGTTATGTGTGTAAGTGATTTCCATTTGGGAGGCGTCTGATTTTTTAGTAAGTTACTAGTGAGTACCTCTGCATATGTGGGTTTATGTGTCGTATCCTTATTTAGTGTGAAAAGTGTGTGTGTGTGTGTGTGTGTGTGTGTGTGTGTGTGTGTGTGTGTGTGTGTGTGTGTGTGTGTGTGTGTGTGTGTGTGTGTGTGTGTGTGTGTGTGTGTGTGTGCTGGCAGCCTATTTGGTACTTGATTTGTCCTTTTGTCTTGCCTCCAGTTTCAAGTGTAACTGCACCTCTGGCATAAAGTGTTTGTTTCAGGAGTAAATGATTGCCCATATCTATCAGACTGGCCAGAGAGATGATAGGAACTATCCATCCATGACAGCATGCTCTTACTGTATATTTTATTAGGGAACGGAATGGGTTGATTTGACAGGACTGTGGTTGTAGCACTGAGACTACAAGAAAAACATATACTTTGTATAGGCTGATGATGATCAATAAGGCAGTGCTGCTCAGTGTGCAACTGAGCTGCTCCTAGAGCAGCAGAAAAGCATGGAATGGTCACTGACAGCTGTTTAGGGAAAAACTGATATTCCTTAGGTGTTTGCATCTATATAGGGCACTGTCAACCACTGCTGAACGAAGAGCAGCACTGCACAAATACAAAGCTTAAATATAAGCAAAGAGAAATAGGTTTTAAGGCAACTACCAATCAGGAAAATACACAATAAGCCTTCCACCAGCAATCCCTAACTCAGACAGGTTAGAACAGCACACTTCTGCCACAAGGGAGTAGAAAAAAAATCTTGTTAAAATAGAATAGCTGGTTTGAAGCCCAAGTGTAACAAGACCACAAAAACTACTAACATCCCTACAACTAACAGATACACAGTAATACAGTGCAATTAACTACTTAAAAGCAGAAGTAGACAGTAGTACAGTCACACTATATAAGAGAAGTGCAAACAAAAAAAAAAAAACTTAGAGCCCTTTTGTGTTCTTTCCAGCTTAGATAGATCATGTATACATGCATACATACAAATATTTCAAGCATGGGCATTAATGCCTTTCTAGCCTGCCAATATACCAAAACACTTGTTCCCATAATGTGTCCAGGCTGTTCTTAAAAATATCTAAACTAGTACTTGCTTTAATGGAATTTGATGATCTTTTCCATGCATCTGCTGTCTTAGAGAAACAATTAGTACACTTCTGATTCCTATAGAATTTTCAACATAGGTTGACATATA
Source organism: Protopterus annectens (assembly GCF_019279795.1). NCBI lineage: Eukaryota > Metazoa > Chordata > Ceratodontiformes > Protopteridae > Protopterus > Protopterus annectens. Next base: position 804,911,283 of record NC_056749.1, on the reverse strand, counting down.
CAAGATCTCCTCTTAGATATCTATAAGAGACACTATACAAGTTCAGCTATATTAGTCTTTCATAATAACTTCAAAGTTTCACATTCATGGATGTCCTTGTTATATTTCTGCTGTACTCTTTCCAGTTTACTCATGCTTGTTTTCTTATAAGGTTTCCATATTGTTATTCCATACTCAAGTTTGGGGCTAACGTAACTAACAGACAATGACTTCATTCTTTCTGATTTTCTGGAATTTATAAATCTTTCTATACAACCTAAGATTCTATAACTATCATTAACCAATTGATTGATATGTTTAGAAAAACTCAAACCTATATCTACCCATATACTCAGGTCCTTAAATGAATCTACAGTTTCAACTATTATGTACTGTATTAAATATTCACCTTTCAATCTATGTTTCCCAAATCTCATATGCTTAGTTTTTGATGTATTTATCAGCATATTATTATCCTGTTCCCAAAGGGTCAATTTAGTCAAGTTTTTTTGCAGATATGTCTTATCTGTAACACATGCAATCAGTTTACCCAATTTCAGGTCAGCTGTATATAGACTATAGAATACCTCAAATGAAAAATATAGGTCTGAAAGGTACAATCTAAATAAGTAAAGGCCTGGTACAAAGCCCTGTGGGAGACCTGAATGTAACCAAGAATTTTACCTGTCCAATTGCTGTATGATACTTGCCATGTCTTATTTGTAAGCCATGCAGCTGTTCATCTTATCAAGAGCACTGTGATAAAAGGAGATACTGCCAGCACAGCTAGCTGGAATTTTATAAATAATTATATGTCACTCATGAGTATCAAAATGATTTATATAAGATGCTTGTATTACAAATGTATTAGAACTGTATGCCATGTGTATATCAAATTGCTCATACAGACATGTGCATGTTGAAATGGTATTTGTAAAATGTTTGTGTTTAAAATGGACCCACAGTGTACTCTACTGGAAGAGAACAGAAATGTACATACACTACTGTAACTATTTAAATGTATATATTTTAACAGTGGAAACTGGAATATAGGAGGTTAACTTCAGTCCAGCAAAATTCAGAAAAATAACTGAAATTAAATTACTTTATGGCTAGGCCATAAAAGATAGTTCCTTTCAGTTTTCAGTGCAGTAGGAAACCTTCTGTATTGTCTTTAGGGTGAACTAATTACTAGTCTTGAAAGCATGACAGAATGCAATTGTTTTATGACTTCCAAAACCTGCCAGAGATCTGAGGAGAAGCCATTGTCTTCTTATTTTTACAGGTAGATGCTAAATGCTACCAGCTGCCATCAATGGTTGTTTTGCCTGTGAACTAAGAGTCAGATGACAAGAAGTGATGTCATTCTGCAAGCTATCCCAGCAGTAATATTTTAGATATTACTTTGAGAAGTCTTCTAGTGAGCCAGAGCATTCTGCATTATGTCTTGGACCTGACAACAACAAGATCCACTCACCATATCTGCCTTGCTCTAATGAAGTAAGTTTCTAGGGAACAATATAACTCTCTTAGATACAGTCAGGAATATAGTAAAGCTTAGTTTAGATGTGTTTTCTTTATTTGTGTGAGTCTGTACTGCAATGTTATTTTAAATATGTCCTGTGGTTTTGTACTCTGATGTCACTGTGAATATATATTTAGTATTGTCTTGTTCTTTATTTATTATTAAATATATTCAAACCTTTTATTGTGGCTGATCTGTATAGACCCACTTAAGTTTTGAGAACACTTGCATATTTATTTGGTGACACTGTGTGGGTCACTCCTAATAGCCTTGCTCTTGGTCAAACTACCATCTGTATTAATATTAATATTACACAGTAAGATTAGACACCCTTTATTAAGGGCCTTAAAGTAGCTGATAAGAAGTGACTGGTGGCAGTAAAAACTACCTTATAGTTTGAGCAGAAGTGGGCATAGCTAGTAAACCTGTGCCAGCCTTTCCCAGGTGTGAGTGTGTGTGTGTGTGTGTGTGTGTGTGTGTGTATCAAACCTCAAAGAGTATGTGCGCCAGCTACTTGGGTAGGGACATGAAGTACTGGTTGAACAGAGAGGGTGCTGGAGGCCCTGACTTGGTCACTCAGCTTAGATCTCCACTCTATAGCTGTGCCAGTGGGGAGTCTTATTGGGGATCTGGAGAAAGAGGGAGAAACCAGCCCCAGACTGACTGTGGTCTCTCTGTGCACTTAAGGGAAATTCCACTCAGTGCAGAGTGCTCCATCTAAAAATACTGTGAGGGTATTTGTCATCCACTCATTGAACATCCCCACTGTTATCAGTGGTGAAGATTGAGGCTCCTTAATTACTAGTCCAGTGGTAGAGCATCACAAGTGCATTAATAACTAGTTGTTCTAATTTATTGATAAGTGTTTTGTGTATGCCCTTGTCAAATGCTGAAGCTAAAACTATATAAATTACATCACAACACATTTTTTCATTTATAGCTGCTATAATATGTTTATAGAACATCATGTTACAGGTGGTAATAGATCTATTTTCAACATATGCATGCTGATGTATGGTTTCAAGTCCCAACCTATCCAATTCTGACAATAACTTTTCCAATTTATGAACCTATAAATATTGTGGGAAGAAATATCCAGGGAATTGTTATGGCTAGGCTTGTATAGGCCCTAGGGCCGATAGCCTAGTGCCTAGTACCAACCTATGAACCTATAAATATTGTGGGAAGAAATATCCAGGGAATTGTTATGGCTAGGCTTGTACAGGCCCTAGGGCCGATAGCCTAGTACCAACCTATGAACCTATGAACCATCTTCATTATTTTTCCACAACATGAAAGTAGACTTAAGGTTCTATATGACTCTGGGTTTGTCCTACTCCCCTTTCCCTTAAAGATCAGGTAAACACCTACTTCTACTAGATAAATAATTCCTGCACTCCTAATGTAAAAGCACAGTAAAGGAGTGTCCAGAGAGAAATGCTACCGCAAGCAAACTTAAAAGATATCAAATGCTGCCACAAAGAAACGTAAAGATACAGATACAGCAGTCTGCTTTAAACAGCTGATAAAAGTGTGATTATTCAGTAAAAGTACTTTGCTTTGTATAAATGAGCAAAGAGTCATTCAATTGTACAGAATTTATAAAGGCACTAAAAGTGGGTATATATAATTTGAAAGAACGCTTAAATTAGCGAATTGCTAATTGTCAAACTGAATTAAACAAAAGCTCAATTAAGTGAATACTCGGTTAAGCGAAAAGTGTCCCAAATACAGCCGCCTGCCACCAATCAGAACAAACAAAACTAAATTTAAAACTCTGCAAAGTGGGGGCTTTGCCCCCCACACCACCCCTAACTAAATATACCAACTCCTAGATTGCACAACACTGGGGAAAAGGGCAAATACCCAATGATGGCCAACCATGTCCTTTCCCTGGGGAAAAATTTGCTTAACCAAGTGTTCGCTTCATTGAGCTTTCACTTAATTCAATTCAACAAATAGCAATTAATTCAATTAAGCATTCGCTCAAATGATGTAGACCCCTAAAAACAAGATAACCTGATTAATAAGCCCTCCAGCCAATAAAACTACATGCAGAAATCTCAAGTGTTTCCCCAATCTAAACAAACCAGGCTATCTCCCAGTGCACTAGATGGAAAGTCCACTGACCTCTTGATGTAAAAACAAGTGCTTACTGGAGTGTAAAAATATACTACTTTATCCAACAGCTAGCTAGATAATGAATTTAGAGCAAGTAAATCAGTAGAACAGACAATGGGAGGCAAAATGGACTTTTTCAATATAAGCACAAGGAAATGCAAATAAATAATTCAAGATATCAACAGCCATGTAGAAAGGGAGGAGTTTATTATGCTCAATTTACAGTAGGGGTGGGCAACTTAAAATCACCAGGTTTAAAAAAGAGATCAGTGAAGGGGAAGTTGCATGGGAAAAACTAGCAGGGAATCATCAGTGCTTTAGTTTATACAGGTTAGAAATCTTTTTAGAAAATACAAAGGCCAAGAAATTCACTCTGTATTTAAGTATCACTCAAGAGGAAAAATGTGAAATGGGCAGCCTAGATACGTTAATTATCTACCTCTCACATAGAACAAAACCACCAGGCCAAACAGATTTCTTAAAACAGAAAACAAAATGGAGCAGGTAAATCATAAAGCAGCTCTATCTGCAAGGATGAGTGTAAAAAGAAATGTAACTACTATCCCAAGCTTTGTTTCTTAAGGGTTTCTCTACAAAGCTCACTTGAGTTGTAAATGAGGAGACAATTATAAAATTGCAACAAGCTTGAAAATTTTCAGAAATACAGCAGAACTGAATCTATAGGTTCATAGGTGTTTACTAGTCTAACAACAACAAGGGCCTTTTTAAGCCTAGCCATGTATCCCAGATCTCTGACAAGTCCTGGTACACTTGATAAGTGTAAACAGTGGCTTGGGAGATGAAAAATTTACAAGCAGGGGCCTGGGAGATGAAACATTTACAGGTTACCTGTGTCCATTAGAGACATAGGTGCCAAGCCAGGGATGGATTTCCTGTTCCCTGTTCAATTGTCCAGTTGTCCAATTATACTGAAACTGCATTTAATTAAAAAAAATAAACAAACCCTCAAATGATTAAAGAAAAAATCTCCATTATACTTTCCTTTTCACTAAATGTGTAGTATTTAAGAGATGCGTGATAGTGTATACAGAACAGAAGTGTGTATTTACTACTGTAGAATGGTACTGCAGTTTAAAAATTAATTCAACTCATTTTATGGCTGTGAAACCTCTGTATTTCTTTAAGCCTACTACTTTTTAAAAGATTTTCCATTGAGTCACTTGCTGATACTTTATTTCTACAGCAGCTTGTGGGGATGGCTACCTGTTGAAAAGATGGGAAAAAAAGACCAAAACCACAGAAGAAGAGTGAATTTCCAAGGTCGCTCTTCTACTTTAAACTTTTTTGAATGGAAAGAATTCTTGTATTTGTATGCAGAATATTTTAATTCTGGATGAGATTCAATTATTGTTAATAAGAGTGCAGCGGAAGTTTCTGGGTTCAGTCTATGATGAGTGAAATCCCGGGGACCCAAGAATTATAAATCAGATCAGTAGCTCAACAATTAAAAGCTTCTTTGTGTGTGGCTGATGTTGCAAATTATCCAAGGTAACCATGTGCTTTTAAAGTAAATCACCCTTTGCACAGTCTATGATTTGTAGTGCTTAGAACAGAGTGGCCATGCTATTGTTTATGCACTGGTGCAGATTAATCAGATTTAATGCCCAAACCATCAGATATTTTGGTGGTAGTGCTGGGACTGGAACCATATGCTACTGTTTATTCATTATAGTATGCATTATTGGTATCTATTTTTGGTATTAATCTTACTTGATCTAGAGTTAAATTTCTAAACGATATTTTGCCAAGGTTTGCAACTAACTATAGATTTTCAAATATATATATATGTGTGTGTGTGTATATCCATATATACACATGTATATGGATCTACCTGATAACACCAACAAGCAAAAACACCGACAACGAGATCACCGACACCACAAAACCAAAAGTTCAAAAACACGAAAGTTCACATGCCCAACAAAGCACAATCCCGACAGTCAACAAAACAAACAAATTCACTGTTCCAAAAAACACACATACAACACAAGCACACCACAAATCTTACAAACCTACACTAAGCCTTACATACACAACTATCTATGCACTAACCTTAACCCAAACCCTAACCCTAAGGTCCGTCACTATTGCACATTTACCTTACCCGCACCCTAACCCTAAAGTCCGTCACTATCGCACACTTACGTTACCTGCACCCTAACCCTAAAGTCCGTCACTAATGCATACTTACCTTACCCGCACCCTAACCCTAAAGTTCGTCACTATCGCACATTTACCTTACCCACACCCTAACCCTAAAGTCCGTCACTATCATATACTTACACAGTCGCTCTCATTTCACATGTCAGCGTTTTCAGCATCAGGATTTCAAATTGTTGATTATTTCCGTTGTCAGTCTTCCGGTGTCAGTGATCTCATTGTTGGTATTTTCCTTTGTCGGTCTTATCAGGTAGACCCATATATATATGAACCTATGAATCCAAGACTACTAATAAAACAAGTCAAAATAAACCGAAGTGCAGAATTAGTAATTAACTGATCATCTGTATCTAGACAGGGACAAGGTGTCAGAAAACACCCTCCACTAAAGACTATTTAGCAACAAAGTGACAACAAGATCCTAACAAAAAAGTGATAAACTAAAAAACTAAAAAGAAAGAAAACATACAAATCAGAGAGATAAAGTGAAGAAGAATGTGTGTGTGTGTGTGTGTGTGTGTGTGTGTGTGTGTGTGTGTGTGTGTGTGTGTGTGTGTGTGTGTGTGTGTGTGTGTGTGTGTGTGTGTGTGTGTGTGTGTGTGTGACAACAGGCACATGAATCAAGAAGATTCACAATACATGCAGTTCCCTTATTAACCTATATATTTCCCTGTGCAAAAGAAGTATGTTTCTTGTGTCATTTTGGATAAATCTCATTCTGATTTTTCATGCGTTTATATTGAAGACTTGTTAGGCTGATGAATACAAAATACTTTTTGCCTGATATGGCCCTTCACTTAAAAAAAATATATGGTATCAGTGACTATAGCCTGCTGACAGATCTGACACTGTCCTCTACCCTCTATTTTAAGTTTCATAGGTTCATAGGTTCATAGGTAGGTACTAGGCTATCGGCCCAAGGGCCTAGGTAAGCCTAGCCAAAAAGGTTCATTGGCTTATGCCGCCCAAGAAAGTTATTTTCCTGTGCCACTGTTGAGCAGAGACACAGAAGTGATCCCCAGGGTGTATTTCCTATTTCCCATCCACTCATCAAAATTTTTCTTGAAGAGTGCTAATAAAGAACTTTGCTTGACATAGATGGGTAGCCTGTTCCAGAGTATGGGAAGTCTCTGGGACAGGAATCTATCCCTCCAGCATGTCCTGTTTATTGTGGTGACAAGGTTTAGATTCCTAGAGCGTGTAGCTCGGAGGGATTGGGATTTCGTTAGGTGTAGCATGTCCAACAGCTCTGGGTTTAACATAGCTTTATATGTTAGGCAGAGATCACCTCAGAGTAGGCGATATGCTACAGAGTAAAGCTGGAGTTTTTTGAGGCGGTCAGTGTAGGGCATTTGTTTGAGGCCACTAATCCTCTTTGTGAGGTACTTGTGTCCTTTCCAGCTACTGCAGATGTCTTGTGAGATACATTCCAAAAAGGGCGTTGTACTCTATAATGGGTCTAATGAGTGTCGAGTAGAAGGGAACAATTACCTCTTTTTTCCTGGATGAGAACCCTTTTATGATGAGGTGTGCCATGTAGAAGGACTTCCTAATTACTGTGGTGATGTGACTATCAAATGAGAGACTACTGTCCACCTGGGTCTCAAGGTCTCTTATCACGCATTCGGTGTTAAGTAGATTGCTGCCCATGTGGTAGTTCATGGGTACAGAGGTTTTACCAAAGGGGATGACACTGCACTTTTTGGCACTGAACTTGAGGCCATGGCTCTGACACCAGGCACCTGTCTCAGCGAGACCCTTCTGTAGGATGTCCACATCATTTGGGGACTTGACTATGGCTCCTAGTTTGCAGTCATCTGCAAACTTTGTTAGCCAGAGGCATTCTGTGTTAGCCTGTATTTCAGAGAAGTAGATACCAAACAGAAGAGGTCCCAGGACGGAACTCTGTGGCACTCCACTTGTCACTGCTTTGAAGTCAGATTTGGAGTCTGGATCTTTTACAGGGTGGGTTCTGTCAGTACGCCAGTTGGCAACCGATCTTGTGATGTATGGATTTATTAGTGAGTTTAGCTATAATTCCAGAATGGGGGATGGTATTGAAAGCCTTGGCGAGGTCAAGATAGGCTGTGTGAACCACCTTACCCTCATCTACGGCTTTGGTGACTGCCTCAAAGAAGTCAATCAGGTTCAGGAGGCATGATCTGCCTTTCACAAACCCGAACTGGGTGGGATCCAGAGTTTGGAGGTTACCAATGTCTTTGTTTATGAGTTCCATGATGATACGTTCCATGGCCTTGCAGACCAGGCTCTTCAGCCTTATAGGTCGAAAGTTCCTGGGATCAGTGGTGGCTCCCCCTTTGTGAAGTGGGATAACTGTTGCTGTGTGCCATTCAGTGGGCACAAAGCCTAATGCAAGGCTATTATTGAACATGCCCATTATTAGGGTGTTTGGTTGAACTCTAATATTTTTCAGTACATCAAGAAAAGAGGAGTGGGAATCCTGGGGCATGGTGAGGGATCTGTAGCAAGCTACAATTGGATTGCAGTTTTGCCCAGAGTTAGTTGCACTTGGATAACCTCGGCTGCATTATGCTGAGCAAATAGCGTGGAGGTGTGGATATCCTTAATGAATATGGACACACCTCTGCCTTTGGTGTTTCTGTCCAGGCTACATGGCCGAAAAGTGTGGTATGAGTTATAGCCTGGTAGTGCAGGGGTGCTCACTGGAGCCTTGGACCAGGTCTCAGTCACTGCAAAGATATTGATGTTCTCCATTTTAAGAAGAGCCTCAAGTGAGTGCATTTTGAGATTTAGACTTGTAGCATTGAGTAGCATTACTCTCAGTTTTTGCTTGGCTGTTCCTGTTATGGTGGTGAATTTGTTATTTGAACCTTGCCTAAAAAAGGCACTATAGGGGCAGCAAGAGCCTTAGCCAGTATCCAGAATCCCAGGGGTGACAGGTGCAGGCCATCTGTGGCAAAGCATCATGGTCTGTCGACCATGTCATCCCAAGCAGACAGATACTGGATCCCCTTAGAATAACACCAGAAGCTTAGACAATTGTTGAAGTCAATCATTTTGTCTTTGCACTGCGGTATCATTCTGGGCGATGGCAGAATGGTACTCAGGGCTAGGGTCATACCTGCCTGGGCTACAAGATCGGAGAGCTCTTGCATGTCTCTTTTCATGTAGTCCAGGGAGGTATGTCTCAGGTCATTCACACCAACATGGGCAATGACAGAGTCATATTTGTACTTGTTGTGGAGTGACCTTAGTGCGTGGGTTATGTAGCGGATCCTGGCACCTGACAGGCAGCTGACAGTAACCTTCTCCTTGTTTAGCCTGGTGAGTGGGACATCAGTGTGCCTGACTATAGAGTCACCTATGACTATTGTGTTGGGTACTTTGTTTTACCTTAGTGGTTGAGTGGCACACTGAGTCTGTGGGCTATGTGTCATTTGGGTTGTGTTGGGGGATGGAGGTTGCTTGCGTTTCTGCTTTGGAGGTCTCTGTTGCTTAGACAGATTATTATTGAGAGCCTCCGTGAATGTTTTTGTGTTACTATGTGTGGATTTTGGTGGTGTAGATTTAGTGATACTATGTGATGAGTGTGGTGTGGTGCAAATGTTTACCTTCTCCTCATGACTGTCAAGTTCTGTCTTGGTTGGAGAGAGCTTTACCTCCAGTTTGGCTAGATAAGTGCATCTCTCACAGGTTGTAGTGTTGGGTGATAGGAGGAGAGGGTGGTCTGTGTACATGAGGCAATTTTTACATTGCCCCAAGATGCCCAGATTCATCAGATAGACAGGAGAGAACACTGGGAGCTGACCCTTGGACATGCCTGAATAAAAAAATATTTTCCTCTAGGTAAGTGAGGAAAGTGAGTACAAGAGCAGTTTGACTCTAAGCAAGTGAGAAAAGTACAAAAACTGTTTTCCTCTAGGTAATGAGGAAGGTTTAGTGCTTTAGTAATTAGTAGCTTATTTAGTGATTGCAAGTTCTGAACAAGTGCTGAGCATGAATAAGCAAATTTAAGTGCTAAAACTAAGAATCTATATCTGCACTAGAGGAGTTACAGGACAGAAACAATTACAGGTCAGAAACAAGTGTAAATGCAGGCTTTCAAATCAGAAAGTTGAGAGAGATTGAAGAGATTGCCCAAATGGCCAATAACTACAATTTCTGGACCAGAACCACTCCTTATGTGGTAGACAGGTTACCTAGTGCTTACCACTCCCACTGATAAGCTAGAAGGCTTCTCTCCAGCACAGAAAGGCTTGGGGGTCTCAGAAGCTTACATACGGTCCTGGATACAGCAAATCTGTATCTGGAGCACTAGTTACAGGAAAGGTAGGCAACAAGCTTACATTTTTTTTTTACAGAAAAGTTGCAAAAACAGTAGTAAAAACAATTCACATGCAGTGCAAGCTAGCACACTTGAGTATGTAGCAATATTAGACCAAACACAGTTTAAAAAATGCAATTAAATTAAAAGGGACTAAAAGCAAGTGCAGAAAGAGTTTATTAGGTAGAATGTGGTAAAGAGATGGGACTGGGGGAGTGTCCCAGATGAAATCTACAGTGGGGCGGGCAACTGCAAAAACCACCAAATTTAAACTACGAACCAAAAATAGGGAGGTTGGGTGGGACAAAACAGTTTCAACAGAGATCTAAGCAACAACTAACAGTACAAACTCTATAACCAAAAAAATATACTCAGCTCTATATATTTGCAGATAGTCTGGAAGGCAGTCTCTCAGAATACAGGTTCCAGCAATTAAATGCAGGCTGTTACTAACAGGTCAAATTAAGTGATCCTTGAGTTAGATAACACACAAGCTGTAAAAACCAGTTCTACCAACTGGAGACACGGCAGAAAATGGGGGGGGGAGACAGTTTCAACAGAGATCTAAGCAACAACTAACAGTACAAACTCTAAAACCAAAAAAATATACTCAGTTCTGTATATTTGTAGATCAGGCTCTCAGAACAGTGAGACAACAATTTCAACAGAGATCTAAGCAACAATTAGCAAACTCTATAACCAAAAAAAATACTCAGCTCTGTATATTTACAGATAGTCTGGAAGGCAGTCTCTCAGAACACAGGTTCCAGCAATTAAAGTTGAGGAGCAAAAAGGAAGAGGTCCTCTCCTTGGACTCAATAATCACAAAAAAGCTCCTCTGTTTCTCTCAATGGACTTAAGAAACAGATAAGAAAATCTCCTCTTCCCTTTTAATTAAATTTTAAATTAATTCAGTTAAAGCAATTATCTCTTAAAGGTAAAAAACAATAATAGTAAAATACACACAATTGTGAAATGACTCAGAGAAGCATGTAAACAGTAGTGCCAAAAGTAACAAAGTAAAAATAAAGGGAAATCACAAAGATTAAATAAATAAATCTTCACAATCCAATCATAATTTCATGACCCTAAGTTTAAGCACACTGCTGATGGGAATAATCTTGCATAGTGTGTTTCCTGTCTTGCTTATTACATAGGCAAAATGGCTCAGAAAATAAGACAGAATCTAAGAACACTATTACAACATTAAAAAAGCACTAATACTTTATACAAACATAGTTTAAGCTGTAATAATTTTAATAAGTATGTGTTTTTTACAGTGGATTTGATAAAACACAACACTAGACCTGGACATCAACAACATGCTTGAGTTTCGTGAAATGTGTTGGCAGCTTAAACTTAATTACAGTGTTTTCCTGCTTTAAATGACATTATTACCACCATTTCATATAGTTACATTTCAGATGATTATATTTAATGTGTATTAAGGAAAGAAGCAGGTCAAGCTGAGATTAGAAAGAAAGCACTGTGTGAATGCTTCAGTTCTGTCCCACAGTGGGGGCAAGTAAATGTTAACACTGAAAAAGATATGTAAAGTAAAAGCCTGCAAACAAACTCCCCATACAAGGAACTGCCAACCATTGGCACATTTATAAGAGGCTAAGGTAACAGTTCCTTATTACTCCTGCACAATAAACTGGTCTGCTAGCTTGCAGATAATAAACTATTTGTGCAAAATAAGATAGGTAACTAGTAATAATATAATATAATATAATATAATATAATATAATATAATATAATATAATATAATATAATATAATATAATATAATATAATATAATATTTTAATGAGTAAAGGTTCAGTTTAGAAGTAGGGAATTACATATTCTGGATATTTGATTAATAAATAAGGATTCATGAGCTAATTGATTAGGTTTGAATATGCAGAGTAAGTATTTATATGGTGATCACAAGCTTCTTATAGGAATGTATGGTGTAAGGATATTTTTTGGACTGGGACATTTGTTTGGTTTGCAGCCTAGATTGTATGCCTTAAGTAGGTGAGTGTAGCTGAGTTATTAAGATAGTTGCAGCCATTTGCATTTTTGAAGGGCTATGCAATGATAAAACCTATACAGAAGGTTGCATTGCTGCAGACGTGCTGAAGTGCAGATTAGCGAGTACTGGTGAGACATAAAGTAGTGTTAGAAGTAGGTAGACAGATTGTGGTGGTGCAGCGGTTAGCATTGCTGCCTCACAGCAAGAGGTTCTCTGGTTCAATCCTTGCCTAGGGTGCCTTCTGTGCGGAGTCTGCATGTCCTCCCTGTGGTCACATGGGTTTCCTCCAGGTGCTCCAGTTTCCTCCCAAACACTTGCTGTAGGTGGATTGGACACTCTAAATTGTTCCTAGGTGTGTGTGTGTGTGTGTGTGTGTGTGTGTGTGTGTGTGTGTGTGCCTTTTGTGGAAGGTTGGGCGTCGGGCTGGCAACTCGACACCGTAAAACTCCACTGCCAATCATGAGCGACAGGTGGGTCTATATTAGATTAGCAAACGCTGATTGATCGAACTTATGTAAGCGAAGGTTTAAAATATCGAAGCAACAGAAACCCGAATTTTTTCCTAGGGAAAGAATTTGGTTGTCTGTTTCTGTTGCTTTGGTATTTTCAGTGCAGCCTGTGGTGGAAAGTTATGGGTCAGATTCAGGTAAGTGCGCGATTGTGTGGCTGTGAGTGTTAGGGCTGGTTAGGTGAGTTAGGGTTAGGGAGAGAGTGAGGTGAGTGTGCGATAGTGACGGACCTTAGGTTTAGGGTTTGGGTTATGGTACGTGGATAGTTAGTGGTGTGTGTATGGTTTAGTGTAGGGTTAGGTGTCAGATTTTAGGTGTATGTGTGTGGATTGCTGTTTGTTTGGTGTGCTTGTGTTCCGTGTATGTATTTTGGATCAGCGATTTTTTTCCCTAGGAAAATAATCTCTGTTCTGCCAGTTTGAGATTGTAAGCTTTCGGTTACATAAGTTTGATCATTCAGCGTTCGCTTTTTTAAGCGTTCGTTGATCTAATATACACCCTGGACAGGTGATTCACTGTGGCAACCCCTAACTGGGAAAAGCTGAAAGAAGAAGTAGGTAGACAGAGGCTGCAGTTTTACTGTTGTCTTCAGTGAGAACGGCATTTATGTAGCAGAGGGTTTCAAGGTTCTAAAATATCTTTTCATACTTCTTGTAGTTATAAGTCAAACTAGATTATCATCAACAGTGACTCCAAGTAGTTTGCTATGAGGGACTTGTTGAATTTGAGCTTGTTTAGGGAGGTAATTGTAAGGTGTGGCTTAGTATTACTGCATAGTCTAGTGAAGAGTACTGATTTGTGTTTATTGGGGTTATTAAATCAGTTTCTGTTTGAAATGAGTTAAGTTTTTTTTTTTTTACTGTACAGATGAGTATTGATTCATCTGCATATTGTACCAACATGGTACAATTAGAGACTGACCGCAGGTCATTTATGAAGATTTTGAAAAGTAAAGCTCCTAAGAGTGAACCCTGGAGTATCTCTACTGTTACTGGGAGAAGGAAGGAGAGTTTGGGCTCTGATTTGAGAGCTTGATGACTGTTTTAAAGATAACTATTGAAGAAAGGAGTTGGTTATTTCAGCTGAAATGGGTGAAACAATGTATTCATTGATTTTGGGAACAATTTTGGATTGTTTGGGTTAGCATTTTGTATTGTAAGGAAATATTTTTTCTTATATTTCCCTTTTTATTGAGATTTCAAAGATATCTGAATGTTTGTTGGGTGACTCTACTGTGTTTTATGTTTTAACCATGTTGACCAAGCTCTCTTTTTTTCTCACACATTTTTTGGGTGATTGTTTAAGCCACTGAGCCATGGGGTAGGATTTACTTACACTCATTTTCTTCTTGTGGGAACCATTTTGTTTAGAATGAAAAGAGATGCTCTGTTATATTATAGTGTTGCTTCAAACAGAAGATATTTAAGGGAATTCTGGTGACATGATTTTATGGTCATTTCAAACTTATTTTCCCAAATTGTATTGTGTTCCAAAAATTATTACAGTGTTATTGTTTTGTGGTGGATCACAGGTGCCTGTTGGCATAGGTTAAGACATGATCACTAAAGGTGTCATCAGATGTATTGCAGGAGTATTATTGAGTTGAGAGAAACTGTGTAGGTTAATGCAGTGCAAAGGCAAATATGTACCTCATGAATTAAAGTCTGTGTTGATGTCTCCCAGGATTATAATTTCTTGGCGGATATTGCTAGTTATCCTGGAGAGTATAGCTTTGACAGCAGAGGCACATGCTTTGCAGGTATTTGTTTTAAGGAAGGTGATATACAATTTAGCATTATCCAAAAAACAAAACCAGAGCGACCACCATGGCTAAGGCTTCCAAATTTTAATTAAACAGAGACATCAGTTTTAAAATATACAGAAGGATAAGCACTTTCACGTAGTTGACTATGCTTCATCAGATCCTAAATACTGCTCAAAAGACACTTTATTTATCATCTTAATACTAAAACAAATACAACAATTACAGCTTATTAAACAATCAAACAGCAACTATTTAAAAACAGTTGAAACCAATTAAACAGTCAGGACTTCTTGATTTTTCTGCTGCCCCCTTGCTACTAATTCAGGTTTTATACAGACAGCAACATTAAGTCCTGGATGTAAATGAGCTTGCATCCTTAGAATCCATCTAAGTTCAGTCCTTTCTAAAATATTATTCCTATTGCTCCTTCTAGTAGTAATTTTTAAGGGCTGCAACCCCTAAAACTAAAAGTGTGCGTGTTATTCTCAATGACATGTTTGGCTAACACATTCTGTCCATTCCTATTTCTAATATCATATAAGTGACCGTAAATCCTGTCCTTTAAATGCTTCACCGTCTTACTTACATAGAAACAATTGCACTCATTGCAATTAGCTAAATATACTAGGTTCTTAGTTTCACAAGCAGCATGAAACCTAGGTGAAAATTCAAAGTCTAGGTTGGGATATCTAAAAACCTGAGACCTACTGATACAACACATTCTACATTTCGATCATGGAAAGGTGCCAAAAGGCAAACTTTCTACTGATTTGTCATGACTATCTCTGCAAAGCAACTGTTTCAAATTATTGTTATTTTTGTATATAAAGGCAGGTGTATCCCCTATAATGTGAACAGTGACCCTGTCAACCATTAACAAATGCCAGAGAACCTTTCACATAAGAGAATTATCATTGGCATACTTTGTTGTGAAACAAACATTCTCATTTCTATTTCTTTTTCTTCTCATGTTAGAAGTGATATTCACATTCCCATGAGTGGAATGACTGAAAGTGCCAGTCATTAGTACCTCATCTCTAATGGCCTTAGTCTTTGTGTTAACATAACCCCTGTCTCTAAACAAGGACTCTAATGAATCTGCCTCAACATTCAAATCACTCCCATTCCTACATATCCTTTTTATCCTATTAAATTGTCTTTTAATAATCGTAGGAAAAACATGTCGTGGGTGCATGCTACTGTAATCAAGCAGACTGTTCTTCCAACAGAATTTTCGAAAAAGTGTGGTTCGAAAACCACCTGTGACTTCTTTATAAATGGTAACATCTAAAAAATCTACCCTATCCATCGAAACTGCCATGGTAAACTTTGGAAAATCAGTCGTGGATTCTAAATATGTGATAAACTCCGTTAAGAGAGGAATCCCCCCATCCCATATCAAAAAAATATCATCCACAAAACATCTGGAGAACCTAATATGTGGATTATAAATGCTTTTAAACATGTGCTGTACTTCTCAATAATGGACAACCATGTTAGCATAAGAATTTGCACATGGGGTTCCCATAGCGACACCCCATCGTTGTAAAATCAAATCCTTAGTATACAAAAAAACAGTATTGGTTAATATCAAGTCAAGTAAAGTACAAACCAAACCCACTCGATCATTTTCTATATGGTGCTCATTATTCAAAACATGCCTAACTGCCTCAATACCATAATCATTGGGAATGGATGTAAATAGGCTTTGTGCATCCAGAGTTACCAATATATATTCATTACCTTTAATATTGGTGCCAAATGTGTCCAGGTCATTCAAAAACTGAACGGTATCTCTTAGGACCGTGGGAATATTTTGTAGCAGGGGTCCGAATATACTTTCCACATAGATAGATACATTTTCTGTGGCCCATCCCCCACCAGACACTATGGGTCTCCTGGGAAGGCATTGTAAAGATTTGTGCACTTTGGGTATACTCTTGATATAGGGGATGACCGGATAACCTATACTTAAATACTGATACAAAATCTCATCTATCTGTCTACACATGAGAAGATCATACAAAGTATCTCTAATGTTCAAAGTAATGACTTCATATTGTGAACAATCAATCAACTTATATATAGTACTATCATTCAACATGTCACGCATAGCTGTATCATAATCACTACTATTCCATAGAACAATGGCACCTCCCTTATCAGCTGGTCTAATGGTGAGATGCACATTGTTCTGTAAAGACTTCCGGGCACTTCTCTCATCATAATTCAAATTAAAAAAGTCATGTTTATGTTCTTTGTGAAAGGTATTGTAAAAATCCCTCTCACATACTTTCACAAATGTGTCTACATGAGCTGGTAATACCCCAGTAAAAGAACTATTTCTTTTAAAAACATTAACATCCACAGGTGGTTTATCTTTGAACAAAAGTTTAAGGACCATATTACGTGCAAATAAATGCAAATCAGTTAATAAATCACACAGATCAGTCCCTACAGAAGGAATGAAAGTCAAACCTTTGTTGAGCAGGGAAAATTCAGAATCTGAAAGTTCATAGTCATACAAGTTAATAACTAAGTTCCCATGACTCATTTTCTTGTTCTCCTGTTCGAGTTCAACTTTTCCCATGAAAATTTTCTCTTCCGTCTCCCACTGCTCACCAAGCGTGTTTGTTGTTGAACACGTTGCTTCATTAGTAATGGTAAAAAATGTTCCATAGATTGCGGAATCAAACGCTTAGGGATAGCTCCCGTCTTGGAGCCAAATTCAGCCTCTTGGTTGGAAGGCGGAGTGCTAACAGTGGCAGGTATAGGTTGTTGTTCTAAAAAAGGTAGAGAAGCATTAGAAGAGGGAATGTTCAAATCCATTTCTGTAACAAAAGTGTTCTGACATGTAGCATCAGCAGATGTTGGAGGAGGCAACAAAGTGTCGGGATGATAGCTAGATAAAGAAGCCCGTAAATCAATGGCATGATGATTCTCTGTTGTTTCAAAGGAAGCGTTAGACCTAGGCCAGGTAAAGACATTATCAAGACAAAAATCAGAATGGTCTCTCTGTAACTTATGCTGTTTTGTTAACTGCAATTTTTTCTCATAGAGAGAAACATTCATATATACTTTGTCAAGTAAGTCATTGTGCTCTGCATCAATGCACTGTGAAGTCAATTCAGAATATTGCAACTCAATTTCACCTTTCAATTGCTCTTCAATAGGTTTAAAATAGTCAACAATTAACCTCATGTAGTTGAATCCTAAATCAAGGTTCAATTGTTGCCACCGTTTTAAAAGTTCAGGGTGAGAATCACCGTAAGATGGCATACATAAGACTCCCATCCCCCTCGGGATGACGCAAAAATGCAAGCATGCCTCTAGATGTTTACATTGCCAAGTGTAACGTTTAAATTTATATACATTATCTTCAAACACTCGTAGTTTAGTCTTAAGTTGTTGAAGACTCACCGCATGTTGCAATGGTACTGCTTCTATTTTGTCATCAAAACTCAGTGACAAGAGTGGATTGTCTTGTGCTAGAAAAACATTTTCCATCTACTAGATAAAGTCTCAGTCCCAAGGATACCATCAGGTGCAGAGCAAGCCCTCTTGGCCATGTGTCCACATTGGTATAAAAAGCAAAAAATACAAACCAAAAAAATTACCAGTGTGCTCCAAACGTCTGTAAGGTAAATTCAAGAATCCAAAAAACAAAACCAAATTTTAATAAAACAGAGACATCAGTTTTAAAATATACAGAAGAATAAGCGCTTTCACGTAGTTGACTACGCTTCATCAGATCCTAAATAACACTGCTCAAAAGACACTTTATTTACCATCTTAATACTAAAACAAATACAACAATTATAGCTTATTAAACAATCAAACAGCAACTATTTAAAAACAGTTGAAACCAATTAAACAGTCAGGACTTCTTGATTTTTCTGCTGCCCCTTGCTACTAATTCAGGTTTTATACAGACAGCAACATTAAGTCCTGGATATAAATGAGCTTGCATCCTTAGAATCCATCTAAATTCAGTCCTTTCTAAAATATTATTCCTGTTGCCCCCTCTAGTAGTAATTTTTAAGGGCTGCAACCCCTAAAACTAAAAGTGTGCGTGTTATTCTCAATGACATGTTTGGCTAACACATTCTGTCCATTCCTATTTCTAATATCATATAAGTGACCGTAAATCCTGTCCTTCAAACGCTTCTCCTTCTTACCTACATAGAAACAATTGCACTCATTGCAATTAGCTAAATATACTAAGTTCTTAGTTTCACAAGTAGCATGAAACCTGGGTGAAAATTCAAAGTCTAGGTTGGGATGTTTAAAAACCTGAGACCTACTGATAGTGCAACACATTCTACATTTCGAGCATGTAAAGGTGCCAAAAGGCAAACTTTCTACTGATTTGTCATGTTCTTGTTATTTTTCTCTATAAAGGCAGGTGTATCCCCTATAATGTCAACAGTGATCCTGTCAACCATTAACAAATGCCAATTGTGCTCAAGAACCTTTTCCATAAAAGAAGCAATTTAGCATTATCAAATGGGTATATGCTGTGAGTAGAGGTTAGTTGTAGCAAACTGCAGAAAAATAAGGGCTGTCCTCCATATTGTTTCTCCTTGCTAACGTTTTGTATTATAATATACTTAAGATGAGTATTTTCATCTTTTCTGATAGTTTTAACAAGGTCTCAGTTACTGAGAGGAGATGAGGTGTGTGATATGAAACCCATGAATGTAAGTGTGTTAACTTCTCACATATTTCTGTGGTAATGATGTTGGTAAGCTTTTTGGGCTGTTTTTACTCTGGGTGTTGTCCAGGTTTGTTCCTTCCTTGGGGTTAATATATTAACAAGTGGAGTTTAGGTTTGAACTTGAGCTAGGTTGTATGCTACCATGGTGGTGGATTGGGCATATCTAAGTCTGTTTGCTAGGCATTTGTTTATACCTGGTTTGATTGCGTAAAAGATGTACAGGTTAAGTATGTGATTCGTTGAAGATATTAATCTGTAGAGGTAGATATCTGCCCATTTATAGTGGTAAGGAGAAATTGTTACTGATTTATTGTTTGTGTGTTGGGATTATATGTAAGAAGGAGAGGATTTAGTGAGATAGGGGTTAAAGAGCTGCATGCATCTGTGGTATTAAAGTAAAGAACAGAAACATGGAAACTGAAAAGAAAATTCGGTATTCTGCAATACTTTATCTGGACTGTCAGTTGGAAACCTTGATGTTTTGTAATCATTAACCTTAGGGACAGAGACCTGGGAGAAATTATATAGTAGTTTCTGTATTAAGGGAATCTCATTGATTGGCTTTGATAAAACTAGCCTGCAGTTATCCACAAATAAAAGTGATTTAACTTGCTATCAAGAAATATTGCTGACCTCAGGTTTAATGCAGTCTGTAATATCCCTTAATAAGTGTTTCATAGCTAACAAGCAATAGAGAAAGCGATAATGACCAACCCTGTCCTGTCCTCTGTTTAATGTGAAGGAGACCAAGATATCTGACTTATTCAGTAATCTGGCTTGGGAACAATCACACAAAATTTAGATAGATGTAATGCAAAACGAGAGAAGACAAATTTCTTCAACACTCTGCATTGATCTTGTCAGAGCATAGAGTCACATCCTTCTCAAAGTCATATCATATTGATTAATAGAGAAAGGCAAGCTGTTGGGAGCACTGGCAGAGAGTTATTAGCATCCTAAAATGGTCGGCACTGCATCTCATGGAAATTAATCTTGTCTGTTGGGCACTGTTTAGGAATATTAAAAGTAGCTATGCCTTTTTCAGCAACATGGTGCCCCTATACTTGGTTTCAGTTTTATCACTGACTTTCGTAAAACTGATCTAGAGGTACTTATAGAGAGAGTTTAGGGAATACGATAGCAAAAGGCTGTGTGACTGCGACAGTAAGAAAGTTTAAACACAAGATTTTACTGATAGAGCATTTAGTTTATAGACTTCTTTTGTGAAACTTTCTAGTCCTAGGACAATTCCAGAAAGTATGTTCTGAATACCTTCACACATGCTATTGTTATGTTTTTTCAAAGAGATTCAAGCATGTCCAGAGTAATTGCTGGTTGATGCAGTCAAGACAGAAAACATTACACAGTGAAGTATCTGTTATGATCTCCCAGGGGCAGGAATCGTGTCTTGTATACTTTTCCATGAAAAAACATAAAAAACATAAAAAAAATCATTGATCTATTTTCGTGACACAGAAAGTCCGATCACTATTACATTCCATCCGCTTACTTTTAACAGATATGCTAGCACATTCCTTTGCCTAATCCCAGCAATCTAGAATCGCATGGGAATTCCTCCAAATGCTCCGTTCTTTCGCAGATACGGTTAGTTCTTTTTTGCCAGCTTTTGCTGAAAACCCATTGAATTTAAAATCTGTAAGTAGCACATGGATTATAAAGTGAATTCTGAGCTTCTTCCCCTTCTAAGATGTTGTCATCTGTATTTGTATAAACTATAGGCTTACCTGATTTATAGCATAACTTTAATTCCAATTTTATCTCTGGGATATCGATGTGCATGATTTTAATTAGATTTCCATAGGTTCGTGAGGTAAAAGCTGTATACAGAAGATCAACCTTCCTTGTCCATAAAATCTAAAGAATATTCTGTACATGGATTTGCAAAATTAGGTTTCTTTAATTAGTGGTCATATGGTCAGGCACTTTCTGTGGAAGCATGGCTTCACTAAAACGAACAAAAAGAAAGTTTAGAAAATAATAAAGCCTATTAAAACACTGCGGAGACAGGGTTATAAAGATAAATCCTTATTAATTTGGCTTTTTATTTTCTAGATATCAATGAACTCAAGAAATTCTGAAAACATTTTAAGCACTATTAATGATTAATATGGCATTTTTGCCCATGGTTTAGATATATCAATTGCAGAGTCAGGGGTTACATAGCAAACACCAGACAGAATCTTTGGCATGGTATGTGTGTTGAATTTATGTGAAGCACTTTAAACTTAAACAAAAAGAATAGGGTTTTTAATTTCTCCAAATGTTCTGGCTTTCTAATACTGTGACAGGAATGGACCCTAATCCTGAGTCAGGGGTTTGATCAGAGTTCAAGAAATTCATTTTCCTTCAGTCTTTGATGTTTTCTTGGCACCTACAATGTACTCAGAAATGTCGCCTTTTGCAGGTCATAGTGGGTTACATATATTAGTAGCAATTTTTTAGGTACACTAGAAAAGCCACTAGCTCTGTTGCTCCTACTGTTACTGGAACTGTCTGGATATCTTTATCCTATTTCTGCATGCAAATCTTATCATGTTATGACTTGGAATTTCTCAGTACATAAGACACAGTAATCACCTGATGTACCGATTTCAGAGATTAATGCTGTTTTTGTCCTTTTCTGTTTTACTACAATGTCTGTATTTCTTGCTTCTACATTGTTAACTATTGGAATTGAATGGTTCTCTGTGATCACAACATCTTCCTTTTCAGTAATAGTTTACTTGTTGTTCCTATGCATGGGGAAAAAGGTGCTAAACTGATGGTGAATTTACAGTTTTCCTTCCATTTGTCCAAATTATGTTTGAATAGAGTAAGAGAGATACTTAGCTTTATGTGGAGTTGGAAATGATTCCACAGAGGAGGTATTCTCTGCAATACAGATCTACCCTTCCGGCATGTTTTATTTATGTTGCTAAAGAGATTGAGATCCCTTGAGTGGGTGTTCACACTACAACTGGATTTGCAGATGCACAATAGGTCTGACAGAATAAGGTCTACTGAGGCTCTATACATGAGACAGAGGTCATCTCTCAGTAGACTGTGTGATACTGGAAAATGAGAAAAGGCTTTGAAATGGTCTGCATAGTTTTTGTGACTTAGGCCCTTGACTTTTTAGTGAGAAAACATTGTGGTCTATATGGATCAAAAGCATTACTCACCCCATAAAAGGAAAAGACAGACTAAAGGACTGACTTCTTTTCTAGTTAGCTAAAGCACACCTATGGTACCTGTAGGCAATCTTTGTCTTTTGAAGAAAAACACTACATTTTTCCATGACCACTGAAATCTCAAAAGTTGGTGTCTTGTACAGGCTGATTGAGGACTTTGTGCTAGATTTATAGACCAACACATTAGTGCCACACAGTGCTAATGTCACACAGGCAGATGACCCAGTAGTGGTAGATACTTGTGAATAACAGAATAGCTACAAGATCCATGAGCAGAAACTTGTGAATAACAGAAGAGCTACAAGAAACATGAGTAGGCAGAAAGTTGCACCTCAGGGAGCTAAGTGAGGTGAAGAAAGCACTTCATAATTAAAGCAGATGGACATTGCTGAGACTCTATGAAGAAAGGCAAAACTTGTGAATATGAAACAAGAAGTGTGAGTGGCAACCTGAACTGGCAAGTCACCAGTATGTGAAAGAAAGAATGAAAGAACACTATAGGGCATTGAAATAATCCATCAACAGATACCCCGAAAGCAGGGTTCTTTATTGGTTCATATAAAATAATGGAAATGATAGTACAGGAAAGTAATAAAAGTGGTATAGCGACATGCAGCAGGAATACTGCAATGTTAAGCAGGTTATGGGGAAGATTCAATGTTTTTATGTGGGTAATGGACTACATTAACAGATACAGAAAGGGAAGTGAAGAGGAGTGTGTGTGAAAAGAACAATGATGGAATGGAAACAGAGTGGGTGTGAAAAGAGCAACGATGAGGGAAATGGAGGATGAGCACAGGGAGCAGGAGCACGAAGATGCACATGAAACACAGACAGACAAACAGGGGCACATTCGGGCACACACAAGGGGAGAAACGGGAGACACATAAAACAGAAAAATGGGTAGATAAATGCCTAGGGATAGGATAAAGATATAGGCAGCCTGCATACCTCCCAAGTGTACCTAATTACTCGGTTGTCACAGAGTTTTGGGGTCCAAATAATGGGGTGTCAGGGTTCCTGAGTAGCACCCCTTCATTTCCGATTTATTTTCTTTTGTTTTTTATTTTATTTTCTTATGTTTTTTAATTTCCGCGCTTCATGGGCTGATGTCATCACATGCACGATGACGTCAGCTCTGTCAGGGCTACTAGCCTGTCGGAATTGAGCTCAGGGAGCTCGCATTTCCAGCTGAGGCTCACCTGCCTATTCAAATACTTTATTTCCAGCTTTGTGAGTGGGAACGGCACTTCGGGAGAAGCAAGGCTGTTTATTTGGGCTCTTCTTTATGAAATGGCTTTGCGAGCAGGAACACGGCACTTCGAGAGAAGCAAGGCTGTTTATTTGGGCTCTTCTTTATGAAACGGCTTTGCAAGTGGGAACAGCACTTCAGGAGAATGAAGGCTATTCTTCTTGAAACGGAAAGGATTTTATGGCTAGCTTTTTATGGAGGATTTTATGGCTGCTTGGCAAGTGCAGAAAGGGATTTTCTCTGGCTTGGCTGTGCAAGGTAAGGAAACGAGTTGTATTCTGACATGTCAAAACCCCGTCCTGAAGACAGATTTACTGCAGAAAGTAATGTTATATCCCAGCTGAGATCCTTCACAAAATGATTCCTTGCTTTAACATTGATTAGAATTATTTCTGTTAACTCTAAAACAATGCATCTATGTTTGCAATCCCAGTGTCAGGTATTTGTTTCACTGAAGATCCAAATATCCATACCTGCTAACATGAATTCTATGTACTCATGTTATTAGAAACTATGTAAACAATACAGTACAATGTACAGTGCAAATTGTTTCTATAAAATATGTATAGAATTTCAATGACAAATAAATATAATGTAATTTGTAGCTTTTGTTAATGTTTACTTTATATGGATTTTGCAGGTATCATAACTCTATTGACTAATTTATGTGCAAACTTGATAAATCAGCTCTAGAGCAAATAAGTGCATGATTTCTTACTTGTTTCCATTTGCATTTAGTCATGTAGATCTGTATTTCTAGTTCCTCTGTAATATACTCCTGTAGGTTACAATTTCATTTATCTTTGTGTTTGTTTATATGTATGCATCAGTTTGTTTACCCATTGAGTGGGTGTTTCACAAGGACCCATTTTCATCATCCATCAGAAAAGAATATTAACTTCAAGTCGAAGGTACATTAAGGAATACATATATGTTGATAGGATATAACATATAATCAATATGCTGACAATAAGCAGGCCAGCACTTCACCCTCTGATATAACCAGGCATAATCCCTGCATTCATCTAAATACATTTTTTTCAGAGTAACTCAAAAATACAACAGTTTATAAAGGTGAACGTGATACAAACTAATCAAATCTCTGTTTGTGATAGATATCTGTTTATATTTTATTTACAGATAGGATTATTCATATGACAGTAACTTATTGATAATTGTGGAATAAAAGCTGATAAATAACGTAGAGTTCTCAAGTGTGGGAGAAGCATTTAGAGATACACATTTTAGTGTGGTACTGGGTTACAGATATCAGTTAAGTGTTAGTGAGTAAAAAATGAAAGAGTCTGAAGCCTCATTTGATTTTGCCGGTGTACTGATAATATCATTTACTTTCACATATCTGGATACAATGTAAAAGGGAGATAGCTAGTTAAGACTGGAGACTATTTAGAGGGAAACTATATTGCCTCTTCATAGATTTCATAAGATATGATTATTCTTTGTTTTGTAACCATTCTCCCTTTTGATTTCTTGGTCAATGTATGGATCTGAAACAAAAAGGGATACGAAATTAATAATAACAACAATAATAATAGCTTTATGGCTATTGCCATTGACTGTACAGAGGGAACTATTTTGTTGTCTTCTGTAATATATAGTGAATACACTAGCATTCATAACATTAAAATAACTGGGTAGTTTATTGATAATGGAAGCTGTTACTAATTCAGAATAATAGAGGGCATGAGGGCTGAAATTCACTTTTAAAGTATTTTGTTCACTTTTCAAAGCATGTTTGTTTTACACTATTGTCATTCTATTTGTAGTTTGGGTGTGGAAGTAGACTTTTATGATGGAAATGTTCTGAATTGGGCAGTTTTGTCATTATTGGTTCATGCATTTTATTTCATTGCCTACAGCCTACTGGAAAAATGTTCAAACAATAAATGTAAAATGTGCTCCGTCTAACAAGTGTGCTGTATTATAAGGAATATAATTTAATAAAGTCAGGAAGGTGTATCAAAGAACACATGTATGTTTCTTGTTTTGTGTGCAAGGGGCCAATGATTTGCAAACAGCCCAAAGGTCATCTTTATCCACTACTGGCCAGATGCACTTTCTTTGGATGTGGTATGTGGGTTTCAATGCTGTTTCAATGAATGTGAGTTTCAAGGGTAGAGAAGTGTTAATGCCAAGTCTATTTTCATTGTGAGACAGTGTTGCTTTGTTTAGCAGACATCTATTAGTGTTTGTGCATTGTGCTATAAAATGTAAAAACAAAATCAAAATAATCATTGTAGAAGTAAAGCAGTATGCACAGATTAGTGTTTATGGTAAATGGGGCAAAATAGCCAGGTAATTGTACATTGGAATGGCTGCAGGGAGACTCTGGTGCCATATTTTCGTAGTCTGTTCTTCAGTTGGCAATTGAAAGTTGGTGTCCCAATTCCATCGGAGTGGGTGGGGTTACTTAATTATGTATGCAAGGTTTGCGTTAATCAGCATACCGATTTGTATGTATTTTTCATGGGCCTTGTCCAGATTTTTGATGTTTCCAAGTTGAGAGGTATGGCAGCCTGGCAACCTGTAACTGACACAGGGGGTTCATAGTTATATACTAGTTTAATGACCATCAGTGCTTTTATAAGCCTAGTCATGCAATCCAACCCAATCGTGTGCCTATGTAACGTGAGCATGTATCAGGAGGGGGGTATGTTAAGAAGTTTCTAGAGGTTATGTGGGGGATGTATGTTAGATTGGGCATTACTGTCTGCCTCTGTCTGTCAACACACCCTCTCCTCCTTGTGCATTACATGCTTGAAAGGTTCAAATCTAATATGCGACATTAACAAAACCTGCTGGAGAGACAGGTTTGTCTCCCAGAAGCTGTCCCATCTCTGAAATATACTTCCCATACACATCAAACAGAGTACATCGCTGACCCTCCTCAAGTGCAGCCTTAATGAGTGGATGGGAAACCACAAATTTGTCCCAGGGGTTTCAGCTGTGTCCCTCACTGACTGTGGCAATAGGTGCTGACTGCGGTTTCTTTTTCGGGGATAAACTATTAGCTAGGCTTGGAAGGGCCCCAGGGCCATTAGCCTAGTAACTTCCTATGATCCTATGATATGGGGGTTAGACCTGGGGTGAATTTTGATTTCCCATTCATAATGCCTCAGTGGGGGTGGGGTAGACTCAAAGAGCAGGAGAAAAACAGTAGCAAGATAAAGAGAAAGGCTGTGTAATACAACTTTATCAGGTATATACAGCTATAAAAAGTAATGAAGTACTAGTCCTGGACCAGAATTCACAATACTGGCATTACTACAAACTCACCACAGATTAAGGCACCAAATTACTGGAATACAACTTCAAACAGGTATATACAGCTATAAAATGTACTTAAGCACAAATACTAGAGCAGAATTCACAATACTGCCACTATTGCAAGCCTACCACAGACTAAGGCAGCAGATCATGAAAAGAATTAATGCTGTAACAAATGACTAAATGAGGTTCAAATCTGGCAGCAGATCATAGTTCTGAAATAACTGTGAAAGAAGTTTCAAGATTGTCCAGACTGGGTTCAAGATTATTTCACCCCAGATGGGACTCGATCTCATAATCCTTGGTTTAGGAGGCCAATTCATAGGAGCACTGGAGCCTAACATAGGTTCATAGGTAAGTATTAGGCTAGCTGCCCTTGTGGGTCATTTTAAGTCTAGTTGATTTCCTTTGTAAAGCTGAAAATCAAACCTTGTCCCTTGTGTCTAAGAAGTAATTACCTTGACCATTATACCAATCCCAACCTTGGGGGGGGGGGGGCATTAATAAACCTAATAATTTGGAGTCCTGGGTTCAGGTGGCCATTGCAATTGACAAAGGCCACACCATACTATAATGGCTTGATGACATCAGACAGTCGGTCCAGTGAATTTACTGCTTCTGCAGGAGGGATTGTTGGATGGCAATCCAGCAGATCATTGTTCAATCACCCCCATTTCTGCAATCACATTCACATCCTTCAGGATAGTGCACTTTAAAAGGCAGTCAGGTTCCCACCCCACAGGGTAGTGCTCTACAAAAGATGATAAGGTTCCCACCATGTAGGATAGTCAGGCTGCAACCCTGCATGATAGTGCTCTTTAAAAGGCAGTCAGGTTCCCACCCTACAGGATAGTGCTCTACAAAAGGCAGTCAGGTTCCCACCCTGCGGGATAGTGCTCTACAAAAGGCAGTCAGGTTCCCACCCTGCAGGATAGTGCTCTACAAAAGGCAATCGGGTTCCTACCATGTAGGATAGTCAGGCTCCAACCCTGCAGGACAATGCTGTACAAAAGGCAGTCATGTCCCCGCCCAGCAGGATAATCAGTTTCCAACTGTGCAGGATAGTGCCCTACAAAAGGCAGTCATGTTCCTGCCCTGCAGGATAGTCATGTTCCCACCCTGCAGGACAGTGCTCTACAAAAGGCAGTCAGGTTCCTGCCCTGCAGGATAGTCAGGTTCCCACCCTACATGATAGTGCTCTACAAAAGGCAGTCAGGTTCCCACCCTGCAGGATAGTGCTCTACAAAAGGTGATCAGGTTCCTGCCCTGCTCTGTAGGATATTCAGGTTCCCACCCTGCAGGATAGTCAAGTTCCCACCCTGCAGGATAGTGCTCTAGAAAAGGCAGTCAGGTTCCTACCCTGCAGGATAGTCAGGTTCCCACCCTGCAGGATAGTGCTCTATATCACATGAGATATTTAGAAAGGAGCAGACAGGTGACTGTAGTAGTGGTGCTAGTTCCAGTGAGAAGCAGATACAATTATATTAAACACACCTATGTGCAATCATGCAGACATATGAAATGTTGCTCAGTACACCTCAGGGTGAAGCCTGATCCAACAAAACAATAATGTACCATTATGCAACAGCTGACAGCAACAGCAAATACAACAGGTATACAACTGCCCACAGTACTTAACCTGGAATATCTTGGGGTCTTTCAGACTAAATGAAAAACAGAAAATCAGGAGATAGCAGTTACAAACAGCAGATATATTTATGAGATGTATAACTTTACATATCAGACATGGTAAGTATTTACTGTACCTTTCCCACACCAGAAGATCTCCAGGGTGATGTCAATGCAGGTTGCCACACTGGTGCCTCCACTGCTTACTGGTACAAGGGATGTTGGGTGCGCTTAACAGCATAGCTGCCAAGACATTAAAGGCATCCACCTTCCTGAAAGAACTTTAGTAATGTTCCAAAAGTTATTCCCTGGACAGACTCTGTATAATAGAGATCATAATTCTGACCTATTTTGCACAAATGGCAAGTGCTGTCCACGAGTTACTGTGTTTGGCCACCATCTCCACAAATTAATAGCAAAACAAAATGGCTGTATGAGAATCATGCCCTACCTGGAACTCTGAATTATGGGATCACACCCAAGTGCTTCATAGATGGACAACACGCATATATTGACAGCTTGCGTAAACAAGTGCAGTGCACTAAACAATGGTGATATGCAGATGAAGGTATCTACACATCATGACACTTGTGGTGCACTAAACAATGGTGATATGCAACTGAAGGTATCTACATATCATGACACTTGTGGTGCACTAAACAATGGTGATATGCAGTTGAAGATATCTACACATCATGACACTTGTGGTGCACTAAACAATGGTGATATGCAGATGAAGGTAGCTACACATCATGACACTTGTGGTGCTCTAAACAATGGTGATATGCAGCTGAAGGTATCTACACATCATGACACTTGTGATTCACTAAACAATGGTGATATGCAGATGAAGGTATCTACACATCATGACACTTGTGGTGCACTAAACAATGGTGATATGCAGCTGAAGGTATCTACAAATCATGACACTTGTGCACTTCTGCCAAATAAAGAAATACTGCGGTGGTGGTGCAGCGGTAGCGTTGTCGCCTCACAGTTAGATGTTGCCTGTTCGATTCTCAGTTAGAGCATCTTCTGTGTGACGACATGCATGATCGGGCATTCCTTCGTTGAAGATTGTGCATTAGGCCCGGCAAGCCAGCACGTAAAACTGTACTGCCAATTATTAGCAGACCGGAGTTCCGCTGTGGCGACCCCTAACCTGGAAAAGCTGAAAGATACAAAAAAAGATAAAGGCAGCATCTGGTCTCATTAGCAGAAATAGGGTGGAAACTGACAGCTACTAGTTACAGTTATTGGTGTTCCAACATTTTGGATGACAAAACCCGTAGCAAGGAAAAAGAAGAAGCAGTCTTATTTCAGCAGCTTGAATTACTTTTGGCAGCACAGAAGCTACAACTACATAGGGATGGCAAAGTTTCTTACTTCATATTGTTCAGAAAATGCATGCTGATGCAAAACTTGCATTTTTTAAGTGAATTAGAGTAACATTTAAAAAATTATGCAAGATTGTCATGCTTTTTCACTTCATAATTATGTGGCTTTGTCCATAACATTTGTGCAAAGAATTTGAGAGGTAATGCAGCATATGGCAGACCACTGTTAATGGGTAGCAACCCTATCCTTAGTCATACAATCATAGAGTATGCAGCTCATGTGAGGCCTCTGGCACTACACCATTCTGAGATAATCAGCAAGTCTACTGTCCCAGTCTGATTTCCCTGTTATACAGTTACTTATGTGCACCCACATATGCCTTTCTGTCTGCATTATCCTTTCCTACTATGTGTACACATAACATTCACAGATTATATGCTAGAGGATTTACAAGTTCAGCCATTAAGAGAATAACATCTTGCTATAGACTATAGGCTACAGATCCTAAGGACACATAGGTGCAGCTGTTCTAGAGAAGGGATACCCACCAGCCTGTATGCAAATATGTGTGGGAAACAGTGGCACATAATTTTAATGCGGTGGGTTGGAAGAAACATGCAATACATCAGTGTAGAAATAAATGTAAATGGTATGGTATGAATGGCTTTAAAGAAGGCATGCAACATAGCAATGCAAAAGATGGATATAAGTCTGGTCCTCTGTGAGCCTCTACACTAACTGAGGGAGAAAATATTCTGTCATCCCTTCACTCTGATACCAACGGGACAGATATCATTGCTCAGGGGTTTGATATAGGTACCAGGAGTAAACAGATGACACATAGGTTCATAGGTTCATAGGTTTATACTAGGCTATCTGCCCTAGGGCATTTATAAGCCTAGCCAGAGTGTGTTTGGCTTTCGCCACCCATTTTAAATTAATTTCGCTATGCCTTTTTTTGAGGTTAGTATACTGTGCCTCTGTCTAACAGTGACACAGAAGTGATAGCCGGGGTAAACCTACGATCTCCCATCCACTCATCAAGATTCCTCTTGAAGAGAGTCAATGTGTGACTCTGCCTAACCTGGACTGGGATTTTATTCCACAGTAAAGGGAGCCTCTGGGTTATGAATCTGTCCCTCCAGCATGTGCTATTTATTTCAGTGCTGAGGTTCAAGTCTCTCGAGCACGTAGCTGGATGGGATTTGGATTTTCTGAGGTGCAGCATGTCCATTAATTCCGGGTTGGACATGGCTTTATACGTCAGGCACAGATCGCCTCTGAGCAGGCGGTATGCCACTGAGTAGAGCTGGAGTTTCTTTAACCGGGCAGCATATGGCATCTGTTTGAGCCCTTTGATCCTCTTGGTGAGGTACTTTTGGGGTCTTTCCAGTTGCTGCAGGTGTCTGGTAAGGTACAGACGCAGAGGGGCATTGTGCCCGATTATGGGCCTGAAGAGGAATGAGTAAAGAGGCGTTGACCTCCCTGATCTAGATGTGAATCCCTTCATGATTAGGTGGGCTATATAAAATGTTTTCTAACCACTTTGGCCACGTGGTTGTCAAATGAGAGACTGCTATCAACTTGGGTCCCCAGGTCCCTAATGACTTCTTCTGTACTTAATGGATTACCACCTATGTGGTAATTTGTGGCACTTTGTTTTGCCAAAGGGATGACTATACACTTTTGGCTTAGCTTGAGGCCATGGCTCTGGCACCAGTTGTCTGTTTCTATGAGGCCCTTTTGGAGGATGCTTGTGTCGGCTGGAGAGTCGATTATGGCACCCAGTTTGCAGTCATCTGCGAACTTGGTCAGCCACAGTCCTTCCGTGTTGGCCTGTACCGCCGAAATATATACCGAACAAGAGGTCCCAGGACTGAGCCTTGTGGGACGCCACTTGTAACTGGTTTGGAATCTGACATGGCTCCAGCAATTCTAACCATGTGGGTTCTGTCCTTGAGCCAGTTTGCAACCCATCTAGTGATATAGGGGTTTATATTTAAGCTGGTGAGCTTATCTATAATGCCAGTGGGGTATTGTATCGAAAGCTTTTGCGAGGTCCAGGTAGGCTGTGTGGACTACCTTCCCCTCGTCAATGGCCTTGGTGACTGTTTCAAAGAAATCGACCAGGTTTAAGAGGCAGGATCTGCCCTTAACAAAGCCAAACTGGGTAGGATCCAGTGTCTGTAGGTCCCCAATATCTTTATTTATGAGGTCCATGATGATCCTTTCCATAGCTTTGCAGACCAAGCTAGTCAGGCTTATGGGGCGATAGTTTCCAGGATCCGTTGAGGCACCACCTTTGTGGAGAGGGACCACTGTTGCTGTACGCCACTCTGTGGGTACATATCCTGTAGTAAGGCTAAGATCGAACAGTAGTTTTATGTTTGGGTTTAGCTCTTCTTGGAGTTCATGTAGGACGCAGCCTGGGACACCATCTGGTCCCATTGATGCTGTGTTTTTTGCTTTGGAGAGGGTGGCTCTTACCTGAGCATCTGAGATGTCAGGGGAGCAGCACTCTGTTGGGATAGATATTTGCCCTTTTGGTGGGAGAGGGGAGAAGTTTGCACTGAACCTGTCAGCTAGGATGTTGGCAATGTCTGTGGGTTCGGTGTATTTTTTGTCATTTTGGACTAATTCTGAGCATATCTGGGAATTCCCACCCAGGTTCCTAACATAACTAAAGAAAGCCTTGTGCTTATCCTTAGTGTCCTGTGCAATTTTTCTCTCGAAGCTGGCCTTAGATGATTTTATGAGTGCCCGTAGTTTTTACTAATACTGATCAGAGATGCCTTCCCTTTTTGGGATTTTGCTCTATCATGTAGTAGCTTCCTCCTTCTTTGTATAGTTTGTTTATGGCTGGGGTCCATCAGACAGGACATCTGCCTTTGGAGGATTGGGTCTTGGTTTTATTTGGGATTGCATGATCCATGCATTCCTGAAGGTGTTCATAGAATGCGTTTATAAAGGATTCTGCAGTCTGGGCCGCATTTTCCACAGGCCCGGGGGCTTTGAAGGATTTCGCCTTGGTTTTGAGGCGTGTGAAATTTGCTTTAGAGAAGTTTTTCACTGAGGTTTTCTGGGCAGGGGGTGGGGATGGGATGTGAATATCCAGTGAGATTAGTTTATAGTCTGATCTTACAAGTGAGGGATACACTTCTGGTCTGGAGCATAGTGTCCCCATGTTGGTGATGATCAGGTCCAGTATGTTTTCCCCTCTTGTGGGAGTGGTAACAAGTTGTTCCATAGCATTTGAGTTTATAAAGTCTAGGAACATTTGGGATAGGGTGTTGGAGCTAGAGTAATGCTCCCAGTCTATGTTTGGGTAGTTGAAGTCGCCCAATATAATGGTGTTTGGAGAGACCTTCATATTTTCCAGTATTCTCAGGAAGGCCAAGTGGGGTTCCTGTGTTTGAAGGTGGTCTGTAGCAGGCTATAAATTGGAAGGCAGTTTACCCACAGTTAGTTGCACATGGATAGTCTCTGATGCTTGTGCTGTGCCACCAACCTGGAGGTGTGGGTATCTTTGATGAATATTGATACTCCCCTCCTTTTGTGGTTCGGTCCAAGTTTTGGGCCAAAAAGCATGGTATGAGGTATAACCTGGTAGTGCTGGGGTGCTCTCAGGAGTCTTGAACCAGGTTTCTGTTACTGCACAGATATCGATGTTCTCCATGCTAAGGAGAGTTTCGAGTGCGTGCATCTTGAGGTTTAGACTTCTGGCGTTGAGTAGCATTACTCTTAGTTTCTTATCCCTTGTGATACCTATGGAGGTGGGTTTGTCTTTTGAGCCTTGCCTAAAAAAGGCACTATGGGGGTAGCAAGAGCCTTTGCCAATATCCGAAAGCCCAGGGGTGACAGGTGCAAGCCATCCCTAGCGAAGCATCGTGGCTTGTCGAGCATGTCATCCCAGGCTGACAGGCATAGTATCCCCTTTGAATGACACCAACACTTAAGCCAGTTGTTGAAATTGATCATCTTGTCTTCATATTGTGGCATCATTCTTGGTGAGGGTAAGATGCTACTCAAGGTCAGGGTCATACCGGCCTGGGCTACATGCTCAGAGAGCTCCTCTATGTCTCTTTTCATGTAGTCCAGGGAGGTACGTCTCAGGTCATTCACACCAGCATGGACAATGACTGAGTCATATTTGTACTTGCCTTGGAGTGACCTGAGTGCTTGTGTTATGTGGCGGATCCTAGCACCCGACAGGCAGCTCACCGTGACCTTCTCATTGTTCAGCCTGGTGAGCGGGACGTCAGTGTGCCTGACGATAGAGTCACCTATTACAAGTGTATCAGGTGTGTTGTTTAGCCTTAAGGGCTGTGACTGTTCGGCACACTGGCTTTGTGAGATATGTGTTGCAACTGTTTTGTTTTGGGGTAGCGGTTGCTTGGGTGTCTGCTTTGGAGGTCTCTGCTGCTTAGGCAGATTTTTATTTATAGCCTCCGAGTATGTTTTTGTGTGTTTATGTGTTTGGTTTGTTGTCGTGGTAGGTCTATGTGAGACTGGAATTGTAGTGAGTGTGGTTTCCTTCTCCTCCTGACTGGTTACGCCAGTACTGAGTTGAGAGCTTAGCCCCCAGTTTGGCTATATGGCTGCATCTCTCACATGTGTTGGAATTTGTTGGGAGGAGGAGAGGGTTGTCTGTGTACATGAGGCAGTTGTAACATTGCCTCAAGATTCCCAGATTCACCAGCTGGACCTGAGAGGAGATTGACAACTGACCTTTGGATATGCTAGAATAGTATTGGGAATTCCTTTATAATTGAAAAAAAGGGCCAATGGGGAACAAGGTACTCAAGGGGAGTTTGTGAGGGTGTAGTGCTTTTAATTTTTTAGGGCTGACTTATATAATTGCTTTAGTGAGCAAGTGCCAGGTAACTTAAATGCAATGTGTTACAGGTAACTTAAATGCAAAAACAACAAACAGTAACATATCTCACACATTGCAGGAATAGTACTGTATCCATAACTGCAACCTTCACTGATGCTTGCATTAACCCCTGTTTCAGTCCTTCACAGATATATCATTCATACACACCAAGGTACTGCTACCTCAGGTAGGTATTTCATATTTGGTTGTGGGACATCAACTGCCAGCATGCACATCTTAGGATATGAGACATTTGGTCTGATTGTATCATGGTGTGTTTGAAGTAATTATATCCACAGGACACATGAAAGGTACTGTGACACCTGTAGTAGCTTGGACAGAAGAGCAGGTAGAGGCCAGTCCCCTACCATGATCTGATGATGATGATGATGATGATGATGATGATGATGATGATGATGATGCCGACAAGCATATCAAGTCTCAGCCACAGGAAATATTGACATGGTCTATGTCACTCCAGGATGGGAAATTAATACTCTGCAGTCTCCTACATATAAACACTCAGTGAACTGCACTGAGTGATGTACTTCCTACCCAATGTTGAGATCCCCCACTTTTTCTGATGTCAGAGTCACCACTACAGGTGGTCTATCAAGCGTGGATGAGTGCTGTGTACTTGACATACTGACAGAGACTGCATACTGGAATAAAATAGGACATGACATCATCCACTGTTTCCACCAGCCCTTGACATGCATGCAACTATTAGTCCAAACCATTCAATAAACAGCACTGTAATCTGGGGCAATCTGCAGCTTCACACAGAAAAAAAGAGAAGGACGGTGTTATGTATGGCATTCAGGA
Source organism: Protopterus annectens (assembly GCF_019279795.1). Lineage (NCBI taxonomy): Eukaryota > Metazoa > Chordata > Ceratodontiformes > Protopteridae > Protopterus > Protopterus annectens. The sequence continues at coordinate 804,875,763 of NC_056749.1, read as the reverse complement.
GAGATTGGAGGTAAGGTGCAAAGTTACAATTTGTCTTGTGTGCTCCATGGTGTAATACACTGCTACCATGGTTGCCTCCATGAAAATATTAAGCAGTGCCACCACTGGTGACTTGCACAATATTGCTGCCTGTGGTCTTCCATTTGAGGTGGCCCATTCCAAGGTACACAATCCATGATTGCCATAGTTGTGGTTCCACCTTACTCCCAGCAATGATTGGACTGGCCATGCAGCAGAACCACTTGGGATGGTAAGTTTCATGTGTGACCACCCTAGATGTCCTGATCCATGAGTTCTATCACATCCATGTTACAAGGTGGAAAAATGTCTTCTCAGATTTCACATGATGTGGGTCATAGGTTCATAGGTAGGTACTAGGCTATCGGCCCAAGGGCCTATGCAAGCCTAGCCAACAAGGTTCCCTGGCTTACGCCATCCAAGAAAGTTATTTTCCTGTGCCACTGACGAGCAGAGACACAGAAGTGATCCCCGGGGTGTATTTCCTATTTCCCATCCACTCATCAAGATTTTTCTTGAAGAGTGCTAATGAAGAACTTTGCTTGACATAGATGGGTAGCCTGTTCCAGAGTATGGGAAGTCTCTGGGATAGGAGTCTATCCCTCCAGCATATCCTGTTTATTGTGGTGACAAGGTTTAGGTCTCTAGAGCATGTATTGGGATTCCTTTAGGTGTAGCATGTCCAACAGCTCTGGGTTTGACATAGCTTTATATGTTAGGCAGAGATCACCTCTGAGTAGGCGATATGCTACGGAGTAAAGCTGGAGTTTTTTGAGGCGGTCAGTGTAGGGCATTTGTTTGAGTCCAGTAATCCTCTTTGTGAGGTACTTCTGTCGCCTTTCCAGCTGCTGCAGATGTCTTGTGAAGTACATTCCAAAAGGGGCGTTGTACTCTATAATGGGTCTAATGAGTGATGAGTAGAGGGTAACGATGACCTCGTTTTTCCTGTACGAGAACCCTTTTATGATGAGGTGTGCCACATAGAAGGACTTCCTGACTACTGTGGCAATGTGACTATTTATTTATTTATCATTTGTTGACCGGGAAAGTCCGACTAGGTTCCACAGAGCCTGTTTTCAGTGGAGGCCCGGGGAGAAATGCTCCAGATGCATGTCTTTGGAATGTGGGAGGAAACCGGAGTACCCGGAGGAAACCCACACGAACACAGGGAGAACATGCAAACTCCACACAGAAGGCACCCCAGTCGAGAATCGAACCGGAGAACCTCTTGCTGTGAGACGACAACGTTAACCGCTGCACCACTGTGCCGCCCACTATCAAAGGAGAGACTACTGTCCACCTGGGTCCCAAGGTCTCTTATCATGCATTCAGTGTTAAGTAGATTGCTGTCTATGTGGTAGTTCATGGGTACAGAGTTTTTACCAAAGGGGGTGACACCGAAATTTTTGGCATTGAGCTTGAGTCCATGGCTCTGACACCAGGCATCTGTCTCAGAGAGGCCCTTCTATTGGATGTTCACATCATTTGGGGACTTGACTATGGCTCCTAGTTTGCAGTCATCTGCGAACTTCATTAACCAGAGGCCTTCTGTGTTAGCCTGTACTTCAGAGAAGTAGATACCAAACAGGAGCGGTCCCAGGACGGAACCCTGTGGTGCTCCACTTGTCACTGGTTTGAGGTCAGATTTGGAGTCTGCAACTTTTACAGTGTGGGTTCTGTCAGTGAGCCAGTTGGCAACCCATCTTGTGATGTAGGGATTTATGCCTAGTTTATTGAGTTTAGCTATAATTCCAGAATGGGGGATGGTGCCGAAAGCCTTGGTGAGGTCAAGATAGGCTGTATGAACCACTTTACCCTCATCTACGGCTTTGGTGACTGCCTCAAAGAAGTCAATCAGGTTCAGGAGGCATGATCTGCCTTTCACAAACCCAAACTGGGTGGGATCCAGAGTTTGGAGGTTACCAATGTCTTTGTTTATGAGTTCCATGATGATACGTTCCATGGCTTTGCAGACCAGGCTCGTCAGTCAATTAGGTCTATAGTTCCCGGGATCAGTGGTGGCTCCCCCTTTGAGGAGTGGGATAACTGTTGCTGTGCGCCATTCAGTGGGCAAAAAGCCTGATGCGAGGCTATTATTGAACATGGTGCTTAAGTGGGGAGCGAGTTCATTCTGAAGTTTGTGTAAAACGCAGCCTGGGATGTTGTCCGGTCCCATGGATGCTGTGTTTTTGGCTTTAGAGAGTGCAGCTTTCACCTGTGTAGTTGTGATTACAGGGACTCTGCATTCTTCCTGTATAGATATGGGCCCTTTAGGGGGTGAGGGGGGGGTAAAGTTAGCACTGAACCTGTCTGCCAGGATGTTGGCAATATCAGTTGGTTCTGTAATTTTCATGCCTTTGTGCTGTAACTCAGAGCAGATCTGGGTGTTGCCATTGAGATTCTTGACATAGCTATAGAATGCTTTGTGGTTGTCCTTGGAATTAGTGGCAATTTTATTTTCATAGCTAGCTTTGGAGGATCTTATAAGGAATCTCAGCTTCTTACTGAGGCTGTCCAGGGAGCTCCTCCACTCATGGGATTTTACTCTCTTTTGCAACAGTTTCTTCCTTCTGTTGTACAGCTTGTTTATGGCAGGGGACCACCAGATTGGCTTCCTTTCTTTGGAGGGTAGCATCTTGGTTCTGTTTGGGATAGCACAATCCATGCACTCATGTAGGTGCTTATAGAGCGCATTTGTGTAGGATTCAGCAGTTGTAACTGTATTGTCCATCTGCATGGGTGTCATGAAGTTCACTACTTCTGTCTTAACAAGCATGCAGTTGGCTTTGGAGAAATTTCTTACTGTGGTTTGCTTAATGGGGGGGGTGGGGGTGGGATGTGGATATCGATGGTGATTAGCTTATGGTCGGATCGGACCAACGAGGAGTTGACTTCAGGTGTGGAACATCAGTCACTCATGTTGGTTATGACTATGTCTAGCATATTGTTGCCCCTGGTGGGGGTGTGGATAATTTGATCTAGGGCATTGGAGTTTATGAATTCCAGAAAGCGTTGTGCTAAGGAGTTAGTACATGAGTAGTTTTCCCAGTTAATGGTGGGGTAGTTGAAGTCGCCCCTTATTAGGGTGTTTGGTTGAACCCTAATATTTTCCAGTACATCAAGAAAAGGGGAGTGGGAATCCTGAGGCATGGTGGGGGATCTGTAGCAAGCTACAATTTGGATTGCAGTTTTGCCAAGAGTTAGTTGCACTTGGATAACCTCGGATGCATTATGCTGAGCAACTAGCCTGGAGGTGTAGATATCCTTAATGAATATGGACACACCCCCACCTTTGGTGTTTCGGTCCAGGTTAGATGGCTGAAAAGTGTGGTATGAGTTATAGCCTGGTAGTGCAGGGGTGCTCTCTGGAGCTTTGAACCAGGTCTCAGTCACTGCACAGATATCGATGTTCTCCATTTTAAGGAGTGCCTCGAGTGAGTGCATTTTGAAATTTAGACTTCTAGCATTGAGACATCCCATATCACATTATGCATCTCCCATCACAATTGCCACATTCCCACAATGGTATCCCAAACCACACCACTGAGGAAATCATATTTGACACACACTCCTGAGGAGTTCATATTTAACACAGATACCATCCCTACCATTTCCCACATGTCCATCTGTTCAAGGCTGTTGTCATCCATCCCCTGGTTGTGTAGACTGCTATGCAGCTATATCCTTTTAGGCAGCGGTGAGAATGATGATGGCTGTGACCCTCATCATTCTCGTTTCTGTGTGGTGTATGTGGAAATTAAAGTTGGAAAGCGCAACTCAATCATGTACTGTGCAGTGCACAAGTTACATAGCACTGCTTGCATTGTATTGTTCTGGGTGACATTGCACAGTCACTGTGTGCATGTTAGGTCTAATAAAGCTGGACCAAGCATTGCATCTTTGCCTGTGCTGCATCATTCTTGCACAACACCATCTGGAGTGGTATGGTGTGGCTACTGTCTGTTGCCTACTGCCATCCAAGACACTGTTGGTACAATTCATAGGGGTTGCAGCAGGTTCTGATGCTGAACTGCTGGAGAGTCTTGGGATGCTGATTTACCTGCCTGATGTTGGTGTATCATACAATGCACTGTGCATCATACAGTGTAGTGTGTATCATACAGTGTAGTGTGTATCATACAGTGCAGTGTGTATCATACAGTGTAGTATGTATCATACATTGCAGTGTGAATCATACAGTGCAGAGTGTATCATACAGTGCAGTGTGTATCATATAGTGCAGTGCATATCATACAGTGCAGTGTGTAACATATAGTGCAGTGTGTATCATACAGTGCAGTTTGTATCATACAGTGTAGTGTGCATCATACAGTGCAGTGTGCAACATGCTATGAATGTCTGTCAGACTGTAGCAGACAGCATACCACAGTTACTTCCCAGACAAACCCAGGAAGTGGAAAAGGGGGTTCAGGAGGCCAAACACACCCTTTACCTCATTTTAGCTTTTGTCAATGCATGATATTATTGTATAGTTCCGGCATGCCTTCTGGCTTCTATATGAGCATCATCAGTGATGGCTTCAGTGGAGTAACCAGTGTCAACTGCAATACAATGTGGACAAGAGGGATAGAATGGGTGATATTGCTTCATACCTGTTATGTATATGGCTGTGGAGAATAGGTACCATTGTGTGTCAGCACCTATCTACTCACAGACCCCGTGGGATGTCTCTATTCTGTCTGCACTTATCTACTCACAGACCCTATGGGATGTCTCTATTCTGTCTGCACCTATCTACTCACAGACCTTGTGGGATGTCTCTAGTCTGTCTGCACTTATCTACTCACAGACCCTGTGGGATGTCTCTGTTCTGTCTGTACTTATCTACTCACAGACCCTGTGGGATGTCTCTATTCTGTCTGCACTTATCTACTCACAGACCCTGTGGGATGTCTCTATTCTGTCTGCACTTATCTACTCACAGACGCTGTGGGATGTCTCTATTCTGTCTGCACTTATCTACTCACAGACCCTGTGGGATGTCTCTGTTCTGTCTGCACTTATCTACTCACAGACCCTGTGGGATGTCTCTATTCTGTCTGCACGTATCTACTCACAGACCCTGGGGGATGTCTCTATTCTGTCTGCATGTATCTACTCACAGACCCTGGGGGATGTCTCTATTCAGTCTGCATGTATCTACTCACAGACCCTGGGGGATGTCTCTATTCTGTCTGTACTTATCTACTCACAGACCCTGGGGGATGTCTCTATTCTGTCTGTACTTATCTACTCACAGACCCTGTGGGATGTCTCTATTTTGTCTGCACGTATCTACTCACAGACCCTGTGGGATGTCTCTGTTCTGTCTGCACGTATCTACTCACAGACCCTGTGGGATGTCTCTGTTCTGTCTGCACGTATCTACTCACAGACCCTGTGGGATGTCTCTATTCTGTCTGTACTTATCTACTCACAGACCCTGTGGGATGTCTCTATTCTGTCTGCACGTATCTACTCACAGACCCTGTGGGATGTCTCTATTTGGTCTGCACATATCTACTCACAGACTGTCAGCAAAATTATTAAAACAGACTGTAAAATCATTAGGTTTTTCTTAAATAATAGTCAATAATACAGGAGGTTCAAGTTCAAAACGTTTTACTAGTGTACACCAGGAGGCAAAAGACTATACAAAACAAGTATAGAATTTTGACTAACATGATACAGGAAGTAAACTTCTTTAAATACACTATACATTCAAGCTGTGCCCACCTTACTGACGTGGTCAGTCACAGGGCACCTACATCACTATAGTCTACAATATTCTATTCATAAGAAAGTGCTGAGGTTATACTTTTAAAAACTTTCCCATGAGAATAATACAGCCTTGCAAGGCACCTGGTCAGTTATAATGTCTTTCTGTAAATGTTGCTCTTTCAAGGTTCCAGTCCTGCTCGAATACAATAGTCAGTTTGGTTCTTAATATGCTTCTTTGTTCCTTCTGGCAACATTAACTAATAGCAGCTGTGCTGATAATATTCACAAGGCCAACTATCTCAGAGGAAGGAAGATACATGCTTTTTCCTGACCCAGCAGATAATCATTAGTGAAAAACATAAGCTTGCTGAGCTGGCTACTACCAGGGTCAGAGTTCAATCACACTGCAGCTCCAAAGCTACAAGCAATTACATGTAAGATCATTCTTACTGCCATATTGTAAAATAGAATAAAATGCATTACATACTATTTGTTTTTAAACTAGCACTTCATATATGTTTAAGTACATATTTTTCTAACATTCTCCCTCCTTTTAATTCTTTTTATTCTATTCAGAAACATAAACAACATCATTTCGTTCCCTAGCCTTTTCTTCTTAGAGATTTTTAACTAGGCAAGTCATTTGCTTTATATTTCAGAAAGAATTTCATTTGGAACTAACAAATCCAATTCAATGTCTTGGTACATAGTCTCAGTTACAGTTACATCAACAAATTCTCTAACTAGTCTTTTCATACAGGGTATCCCGCAACAGACACATGCTCCTAGTATGAGCAAAATGACACAAATGGCAATCAAAATATTCATTAGGATTGAGCCCCACCCACCAAACAGACCCTGGAAAAAGTTCATCAGTGGGTTTGGGCCTGGTTCAGTCATGGCTGATACCTGCTGTATTACCTCTAGATGATTGTTAATGTCATGTTTATTGTCTGGTATGTACGCACAGCATTCTTCTTTGATAAGCGCGCACGTACCACCTCTCGCCGCTAGGGTGAAGTCAAGAGCCATTCAGTTTTGTAGCACAACAGTTCTCATTGCATTCAGTTCATCAGTTATGAGTTCGAGAGCGGAAAAGGTTGCATTACTCATTACTTCGAGAAGTTTTGACAATTTCCTCAGCTCCCAGATCGATTTGACTGCTCCATAGGCCGGGAATATTCCAGCCCAGGATATAACACTGTCACTCAAGTCCATATGAGTTAATTTTTCTTTATCTTTCACAGATGAATGGTCTTTCCAGCCAGCCTCGATCTTACCCACTGGATTAGCAGGTTTTCCGACTGAGTTCCCAGTCCTTTGGGCCACATCTCTTATGTTTCGTATCTTATCCAGAGGTAACTCAGCAGTATGCCTTATAGTTGGAACCAGATAACCCAAAAAACAACTGCCGGACCAATTCTCAGGTAACCATTTATATGGCTTTTTCCCACAAACAAAATAACAGTTTTCTACTTTAGTACTGATGCAGGTTAACTCTGAATGAAACATTTTTTTGTCTATAACAGATAATTGTTTATGCAATTCAGGATTTTTCTGCACATCTTCTATCGTTGTTTTCATTAAGCTCAAATATGAATCATAATTTGTGCTACAACTAGTACTTTTATCTTTGGCCTTAATATAGCATTTGTAAGATACAGTTATGTTACAGTTACTCCAACCAACTTGGAGTGTATCATTTTTATAAAAACAAACAATTCCTTTCTGTGTAATGGGTAAATGCAATGCAACTTTGTCCTGTGACTTTCCCAAGTTTCATTTATCCCCAAAGGGACAGCGGACATCAAAAGTCCTCCATATGCTGTTGGTATAGCAGTACAAACCCAGCAGTTTGAAATGTTCATAGTCTCTACATATACACGCTTCATGGCCAGGTATGTGTTAAAGTTTGGATGCCAGTCTATAGACAGTTCATCACGTTTTGTCAATTTCATTTGTGTGGTTATATGCAAGAAAAACCACAACAAAAGGCAAGTCACCACAATCATAGTCAATAGGTGTATAATTAGCAAGATAGTTAAGCAATTTCTTTGGGGTTGATTTGCATTCTTATACACTTTGCTCCTGGCCATCCTGTTTTTGTGGTGCATCAGCTACAAAATGTTTATCAAGCTGAAAGTTCTTCATCGGTTTGCAGTGTGTCAGATGAACCCAGGAAACCTCTCAGCAATCTTTACTGCAGTAGGTGTCGCCAACAGTACCTGGTATGGACCTTCCCACTTTGGACTTGTCCAATTTTTCTTTTTGATAACCTTCAACCAAACCCAGGACCCCGGGGTCAGCACTGCTTCTGGTTTCATTTGTTCTTTATCTGAAAAAGAGTTTAACTGCAAAACAGTCTTATTGGTTAACAATTTTTTCATGTGACTAGCTATTGAGCTGTCAGCCTCCAGCTCTGCAGGCATGAGTGCTTTCCATTGTGGCACATAATATGCCCTCCCAAATATTATTTCAAAAGGGGTCAAGCCCTTTACATTTGGAACTGTTCTCATGCTCAGCAATGCCAAAGGCAAACAGCAAATCAATTCTTCTGAGTCTCACTTATCAACTTCCTCAACTTGTTTTCAAAATCCCATTATATCTTTCCACCAGTCCTGCAGACTGGGGGTGGTAAGCACAATGATTTTTCAAAGAGATCCCAAAGAATTTCCCAAGTTGTTGGATTGTCTAATTGACAAAGTGTGTCCCATTGTCACTATAAATTCTTTCCGGTATGCCAAATCTAGGGGTTATTTCTTTTACCAGGGCCTTTGCCACTGTTGCTGCATCCAGTTCTAGTTGGAAAGGCTTCCACCCATTTTGAAAACATATCTATAATCACTAAGCAGTATTTTTTCCCTTCACATTTATTCAATTCTATGAAATCCATACAAATAGTATGGAACGGATATGGTGGTGTAGGAAAACTCCCTTGTTTGGGTTTGAATGCTCCTTGTGCATGATGTTTATTACAAATGTGACATGCTGCACAAAATTTTTGTGTGTAATTAAGTAAACCATTATGTTTGGAATATTTTATTTACTAACTGTACCATCCCCCCTGTTGAGACATGGCTCTGCCCATGGCTCAACAAGGCTGCATATCTAAATAAGTTAGATGGTAATATTGGCTTTTTTTTCTTTGGAGATGTACAGTCCGTTTTCGAGGATCGCACCTCGTCTTTCCCATTTTTGTTTTTCTGCCTTTGTAGTTAACGTCTGCATTGTTTTTAACATTTCTAAATCTAGAATCTCAGATGGTTGTAATTCCTCATTCAAAAGTAAAGTTTCCGAGTCCAAAGCTGCTTGCTTAGCAGCTGCATCAGCTCATGCATTACCTTTTGAAATTGGATCCTGTTGTTTCGTATGAGCTACACATTTACAAATAGCTACTTTAGTAGGTAATTGGATAGAAATCAATAAATTCAAAATAAGTTGTGCATGATTAATTGGTTTTCCAGTGGATGTTATCATTCCCCTGTTCTTCCACTGCTGTGCAAAAACATGCACTGTAGAGAAAGCATACTGACTATCAGTATATATGTTTACACATTTGTTTCTTGCTAGAGTGCAGGCTCGTGTTAAGGCTATTAGTTCTGCTGCTTGAGCAGACAAATTATGCTGCAGTGGTTGTGCTTCTAAAATGTCTGTATCTGTGACTACTGCATACCCCACTAGATTTTTCTCTGTAGGACCCTTTCTGCATGAGCCGTCCACATAAAATGTCACTTCAGCATCATCCAAAGGCATATCAGTAAGATCTTGTCTAGGTGAAGTTATTTGCTCAATTTCCTGTAGGCAGCTGTGTGGCGTGCCATCCACAGGGGTCGGAAGTAACGTTGATGGGTTTAATGTTGTACAACGTTCAATTGTCATATGAGGTTGGCTCAGCAATATGGTCATACAAGAAAGATGCCTGGCAGGAGATAGGTATGCTATTTTTTCTTGTAGCAAAATTATGGCGACTGCATGAGGCACTCTCAAAATGAGAGGGTGGAATAACACCATTGAGGCTGAAGCCTGTATTGCCATTGCAGCTGCGACTACTGCTTGCACACAATGTGGCAAAGATCGTGCCACTGGGTCTAATTGTGATGAATAGTAAGCTATGGGGCGTTGCTTACTTCCATGCTGTTGCGTCAAAACTGACGTCATATATCCCTGTTTACAATCTACAGTTTGAAAAAATCTTTTATCGTAATTAGGTAGTCCTAAAACTAATGATGAAGCTATCAATTGTTTTAGCCTGCAGAAGGCTGTTTCTGCTTCAGGTGTCCATTGTAATACATCTTGTGCTGCCATTGGTGTTTTGAATATTAAATCAGCCAATGGAGCCGATTCCAAGGCATAATTCGGTATCCAACCGACAAAATTAGTCGTTCCCAAGAATGACATCATTTCCTTCTTGGTAGTTGGTTTGGGTGCCTGTAAAATTGCTGTTTTCCTATCTTCATCTAGTATTCTACCTTCTTTGGATATTACATATCCCAGGTATCTGACCTGTTTTCTCCAAAGTTGTAACTTGTTCTTGTTTACTTTATGTCCCTGTTGTGCTAAAAATTTCAACAATGCGATTGTATCTTCCCTACACTGCTGCTGGGTAGGGGCTGCTAACAGGATGTCATCTACATAAAGTAGTATCTGACTGCCCCCTGGTGGAGTAAATCCCGCCAGGTTGCTAGCCATCTCTTGTGCAAATATCGTTGGACTTTCACAATATCCCTGTGGTAGTCGAGTATAAGTATATCTCTTACCCTGAAATGTAAAGGCAAACCAATACTGGCTATCAGGATGTATAGGTATTGAGAAAAAGGCGTTACTTATATCTACTACAGTAAAATATTTTTGTTGTGGCTTTAAGTCATTTAATAAAGTGTGTGAGTCTGGCACCGTAGGTGCTCTAGGTATTATTGCATCATTTACGGCTTGTAAATCCTGTACCATTCGCCATTCCCCGTTTGCTTTTTTAACAGGAAATAGAGGGGTATTACATGGTGAATTCAAAGATTCTACCAATATTCCTTCCTTGAGTAATGCTGCTATTATAGGCTTAATTCCTTGCTCTGCATCCTTCCTCAAGGGGTATTGTCTCTTCTGTGGTCTAAAGGCTGATTTCGGTGTAATGATTACTGGACCTGCTGTCTGAATGAGTCCCACATCTGATTTCCCTGTTGACTAAAGAATACTTGGTACATCAAACAAGGCTTTTTCTTCTTTCTCTAGTAAAAATGCTAATCAGCTGTCCTCACTATGTTGTAAGTGTACAGCTGGACATGCTTGTGTTAACCAATTCAATTTTTGTTTTTGTACACCTTGTTGTGATAATTCTAAATCAGTTTGGTTTTCCCATTTTGTTACTTTTTCACCCAAATCTGCCCATCTCACGTTTTTATGTTTTGTTAAACTGACATGTGGCAGTTTGTTGGATTTGTATAATTTCATGAATTCTTGAGGCAGTGAACAACTTGCTACACTGTTACCGTCAGTATCCCAATATAAGGTTCGCAATATTAGTCTATTGGCCAGATTTCTAAATAATTCTTGCTCATATTCCTTATCAGGTCCTGGTGTGCTACGGCAGTATAGAGTACAATGTAACAAATGCTGCTGATCAGTGTTAAGGGAGGATACCTTACTGATGGCTACGTTCATCAGTTCTTTGGTTACTGCCCCTGGACCAGTCGTAACTAAGTCCTGGCTGTACCAATAGTAGGCTTCGCCCTCCGATCGCACCACAAAAGTATCCATTTGTCTTTGTGCCTCCATACCTTGCATGGTAGGAACTACTGCTATTCAAAAAATCTGCATAAGGTCTCTCCCTAATAAGTTTACTGGACATTTTGCAGAAACCACTATTTTACTTTTCTGGGTCATACCTGAAATAGGGTCAGTTATTGCTATATCATGGGAAAGTGGTTCCCTATATAGCTGCCCATTTGCTGCCTTCACTAATATATAGTCAGGTGATTCAGAGTGTTCTGGCAACTTTGAAGGGTGTATCAAAGTTCATGACGCTCCTGAGTCACACAAAAATTTTACTTCCCTTCCTGCCACTAGAAGTGTAACTTCCAGTTTTGTATCTGCTAGATAGAGCTCCAAGCTCAATAATGCTAAGTCTAAAACTTCACTTTCATCATCCTCCACATCTGTTTGGACTTCCTCTATCCCTTCTACCACATTTACATTTTCTCTTTGTCTATTAACCTTTCCTGATGAGTTCTGATTGTTATCACTATCATATAGTCAATCCTCATCACCTTTATCTTTTTCTTCAGTAGTCACCTTTATATTTGACCTGCAATCCCTCGCCAAATGTCCTCTTCTGCCGCACTTAAAGCACTCGCCTTTCCTTTTCCTTTCTTCTAAATCTTCTGGGGTTTTGCCAGAGTATTTATTACCCTGAGCATTTCTCTTCCCCTTTTTATTTGACTGTACTACAAAAACTTCTGCTCCGTCTTCAGCTGTGAAGACTTGCGCTTTCTTTTTCTTTTTGCTATTAAAATGTCTCTCAGCATGCCTAGCGTACTCTAGTAGGGCTTGTAGCCTACTCGTTCGGTGATCTATCATATGTTTTGTAATAAAACTACTAATAGGGGCAATACAGCCTTTCAGAAATGCATTTTTCAACTGCTGTTCATATGAACTATCATTCTTCTGATTCTCGGGAATAGGCATACCACTATGGTTATTAAAACATTCTAATAATCTACCATAGTATCCATCTACAGTTTCATTATCTTGTTGTATGCATTGATTAATACAGGTCCAATCTGCTCTAGGTTTCCATTTTTCAGAGATCCGGTCTGTAAGACCTTTCACTCTGGTATCTAGCTCTGCGTCACTGTGTAGGAGTGGCCTGAGCTGTCCGTCCTGGCGTTCCAGGTGCCACAAATCATGTGCCAGTCTGGACCTATAATTTGTCTAACTACCTTCTCCACTTCTTCCCCATTTAAGTGGTAACTTAATCTCATACCTTGTAAATCTTGTATAAACTTCTCATGATTAATTTTTGGATGAGGGATTCCCTCTGTAGCTTTCCGGATATCTTCCAGTGTCCATGGTCTATATGCTAGGAGAGTTGGGTCCTGTCCTTCCTGTCCTGCTTGAGGGTTCGGTACTTCGATTAGTGGACAGATTTCTTCACTTTCTTCTAGTGAATCTCTCCCTATTTGATATAAATCTGTATCCCTAGGTGTTTTACGTGTTCGGGATCTAGTCTCAATAGGTTCTCTTATGAATGGTTGTTTCAAAGCCCCTGCAATCTCAGGATATCATGGAGGGGGACTGGCTTGTCCTCCTGCTTCATATCCTGAAAAAGGTATCTGAGGGGGTGGAGGGGGAGGGGCCATTGCTATTACTGTATTATTATCTTCTTTATCTAAAAATAATGCTTTTGCATTTTTAATCTTTTGTTCCCTTCGGTTCACTTCCTCAATCCACCTATGTGCCTGAGGAATGCCTAACTGTCGTTGTTTTTCCCTGACCTTCTCGTCAGATTTTAACTGTTTTAAAAGTTTAACTAACGAAATTTTGTTTAATTTACCATCAAATTCGTACTTATTAACCCATTTTGTATAATATCTAATATTATCTGCTCGTTGCAATTGCATATATTTCGCGTCATCAGTTAGGGGCGGGTCTCGCGATCTTTTAGTGCACTGATTTCCCATGTCTTAAAAAAGACTGTTACGTAACCCTTTTCTTACCACGTGGTATCTTCTCCCCTTTTCTTACCACGTGGTATCTTCTTCCCTCTGTTCAGTCCTGTCTAGAATGACTGTCTACTTTATCCTGTTTTCCTGATCTATGACCAAATATACAGTACTGCAATTTGTTCCTGATCTGTAAAAACAAATCTAAGTAACAGTGTACTGTAGCCTAGTCCCGGATCTAAAACAAAAGCAAAGAGGGAAATTCTTCCTACCTGAGCCTCCCGTTTATGACTGCACGTTTTCTTCTTGGGGGCCAGTTTTCCGCTCTTCAGCCACAGAACAGAAAGTGGCCAGCCTCTTTACATACGACAATTTAGTCGGAGGTCTTTTCACTTCAAGAAGAACCGTGCTTTGGTAACTTCTCCTGCGCAGCCTCTCCACCACCGTTGTATTCTGATCTGTAGCTTACCAAGGGAATTCCGGTCCGAAGGACCAAAGTGTCAGCAAAATTATTAAAACAGACTGTAAAATCATTAGGTTTTTCTTAAATAACAGTCAATAATACAGGAGGTTCAAGTTCAAAACGTTTTACTAGTGTACACCAGGAGGCAAAAGACTATACAAAACAAGTATAGAATTTTGACTAATATGATACAGGAAGTAAACTTCTTTAAATACACTATACATTCAAGCTGTGCCCACCTTACTGACGTGGTCAGTCACAGGGCACCTACATCACTATAGTCTACAATATTCTATTCATAAGAAAGTGCTGAGGTTATACTTTTTAAAAACTTTCCCATGAGAATAATACAGCCTTGCAAGGCACCTGGTCAGTTATAATGTCTTTCTGTAAATGTTGCTCTTTCAAGGTTCCAGTCCTGCTCGAAAACAATAGTCAGTTTGGTTCTTAATATGCTTCTTTGTTCCTTCTGGCAACATTAACTAATAGCAGCTGTGCTGATAATATTCACAAGGACAATTATCTCAAAGGAAGGAAGATACATGCTTTTTCCTGACCCAGCAGATAATCATTAGTGAAAAACATAAGCTTGCTGAGCTGGCTACTGCCAGGGTCAGAGTTCAATCACACTGCAGCTCCAAAGCTACAAGCAATTACATGTAAGATCATTCTTACTGCCATATTGTAAAATTGAATAAAATGCATTACATACTATTTGCTTTTAAACTAGCACTTCATATATGTTTAAGTACATATTTTTCTAACACAGACCCTGTGGGATGCCTCTATTTTGTCTGCACGTATCTACTCACAGACCCTATGGGATGTCTCTATTCTGTCTGCATGTATCTACTCACAGATGCTGTGGGATGTCTCTGTTCTGTCTGCACGTATCTACTCACAGACCCTGTGGGATGTCTCTATTCTGTCTGCCCTTATCTACTCACAGACCTTGTGGGATGTCTCTGTTCTGTCTGCACTTATCTACTCACAGACCCAATGGGATGTCTCTAGTCTGTCTGCACGTATCGACTCACAGACCCTGTGGGATGTCTCTATTCTGTCTGCACTTATCTACTCACAGACCCTGTGGGATGTCTCTATTCTGTCTGCACTTATCTACTCACAGACCCTGTGGGATGTCTCTATTCTCTCTGCACGTATCTACTCACAGACACTGGGGGATGTCTCTATTCCATCTGAAGGTATCTACTCACAGACCCTGTGGGATGTCTCTATTCTGTCTGTACCTATCTACTCACAGACCCTGTGGGATGTCTCTATTCTGTCTGCACGTATCTACTCACAGACCCTGTGGGATGTCTCTGTTCTGTCTGCATGTATCTACTCACAGACCCTGTGGGACGTCTCTAGTCTGTCTGCACGTATCTACTCACAGACCCTGTGGGATGTCTCTATTCTGTCTGCACGTATCGACTCACAGACCGTGTGGGATGTCTCTATTCTGTCTGCACGTATCTACTCACAGACCCTGTGGGATGTCTCTATTCTGTCTGCACGTATCTACTCACAGACCCTGAGGGATGTCTCTATTCGGTCTGCACGTATCTACTCACAGACCCTTTGGGATGTCTCTATTCTGTCTGCACTTATCTACTCACAGACCCTGTGGGATGTCTCTATTCTGTCTGCACTTATCTACTCACAGACCCTGTGGGATGTCTCTATTCTGTCTGCACGTATCTACTCACAGACCCTGTGGGATGTCTCTATTCTGTCTGCACATATCTACTCACAGACCCTGTGGGATGTCTCTATTCTGTCTGCACGTATCTACTCACGGACCCTGTGGGATGTCTCTATTCTGTCTGCATGTATCTACTCACATACCCTGTGGGATGTCTCTATTCTGTCTGCACGTATCTACTCACAGACCCTGTGGGATGTCTCTATTCTGTCTGCACGTATCTACTCACAGACCCTGTGGGATGTCTCTATTCTGTCTGCACGTATCTACTCACAGACCCTGTGGGATGTCTCTGTTCTGTCTGCACGTATCTACTCACAGACCCTGTGGGATGTCTCTAGTCTGTCTGCACGTATCTACTCACAGACCCTGTGGGATGTCTCTATTCTGTCTGCATGTGTCTACTCACAGACCCTGTGGGATGTCTCTATTCTGTCTGCACGTATCTACTCACAGACCCTGTGGGATGTCTCTATTCTGTCTGCACGTATCTACTCACAGACTGTGCTATGTCTCTATTCTGTCTGTACTTATCTACTCACAGACCCTGTGGGATGTCTCTATTCTGTCTGTACTTATCTACTCACAGACCCTGTGGGATGTCTCTATTCTGTCTGCACGTATCTACTCACAGACCCTGTGGGATGTCTCTATTCTGTCTGCCCTTATCTACTCACAGACCCCGTGGGATGTGTCTATTCTGTCTGCACGTATCTACTCACAGACCCTGTGGGATGTCTCTATTCTGTCTGTACGTATCTACTCACAGACCCTGTGGGATGTCTCCATTCTGTCTGCACGTATCTACTCACAGACCCTGTGGGATGTCTCTATTCTCTCTGCACGTATCTACTCACAGACCCTGGGGGATGTCTCTATTCTGTCTGCACGTATCTACTCACAGACCCTGTAGGATGTCTATGTTCTGTCTGCACTTATCTACTCACAGACCCTATGGAATGTCTCTAGTCTGTCTGCACGTATCTACTCACAGACCCTATGGGATGTCTCTATTCTGTCTGAACATATCTACTCACAGACCCTGTCGGATGTCTCTGTTCTATCTGCACTTATCTACTCACAGACCCTATGGGATGTCTCTATTCTGTCTGCACGTATCTACTCACAGACCCTATGGGATGTCTCTATTCTGTCTGCACGTATCTACTCACAGACCCTACGGGATGTCTCTATTCTGTCTGCACTTATCTACTCACAGACCTTGTGGGATGTCTCTATTCTGTCTGCACCTATCTACTCACAGACCCTGTGGGATTTCTCTATTCTGTGCGCCCGTATCTAGTCACAGACCTTGTGGGATGTCTCTATTCTGTCTGCATGTATCTAGTCACTGACCCTAGGGGATGTCTCTATTCTGTCTGCCCTTATCTACTCACAGACCCTGTGGGATGTCTCTATTCTGTCTGCACGTATCTACTCATAGACCCTGTGGGATGTCTCTATTCTGTCTGCACGTATCTACTCACAGACCCTGTGGGATGTCTCTATTCTGTCTGCACGTATCTACTCACAGACCCTGTGGGATGTCTCTATTCTGTCTGCACATATCTACTCACAGACCCTGTGGGATGTCTCTATTCTGTCTGCACGTATCTACTCATGGACCCTGTGGGATGTCTCTATTCTGTCTGCACGTATCTACTCACATACCCTGTGGGATGTCTCTATTCTGTCTGCACGTATCTACTCACAGACCCTGTGGGATGTCTCTATTCTGTCTGCACGTATCTACTCACAGACCCTGTGGGATGTCTCTATTCTGTCTGCACGTATCTACTCACAGACCCTGTGGGATGTCTCTGTTCTGTCTGCACGTATCTACTCACAGACCCTGTGGGATGTCTCTAGTCTGTCTGCACGTATCTACTCACAGACCCTGTGGGATGTCTCTATTCTGTCTGCATGTGTCTACTCACAGACCCTGTGGGATGTCTCTATTCTGTCTGCACGTATCAACTCACAGACCCTGTGGGATGTCTCTATTCTGTCTGCCCTTATCTACTCACAGACCCCGTGGGATGTGTCTATTCTGTCTGCACTTATCTACTCACAGACCCTGTGTGATGTCTCTATTCTGTCTGCACTTATCTACTCACAGACCCTGTGGGATGTCTCCATTCTGTCTGCACGTATCTACTCACAGACCCTGTGGGATGTCTCTATTCTCTCTGCACGTATCTACTCACAGACCCTGGGGGATGTCTCTATTCTGTCTGCACGTATCTACTCACAGACCCTGTAGGATGTCTATGTTCTGTCTGCACTTATCTACTCACAGACCCTATGGAATGTCTCTAGTCTGTCTGCACGTATCTACTCACAGACCCTATGGGATGTCTCTATTCTGTCTGAACATATCTACTCACAGACCCTGTCGGATGTCTCTGTTCTATCTGCACTTATCTACTCACAGACCCTATGGGATGTCTCTATTCTGTCTGCACGTATCTACTCACAGACCCTATGGGATGTCTCTATTCTGTCTGCACGTATCTACTCACAGACCCTACGGGATGTCTCTATTCTGTCTGCACTTATCTACTCACAGACCTTGTGGGATGTCTCTATTCTGTCTGCACCTATCTACTCACAGACCCTGTGGGATTTCTCTATTCTGTGCGCCCGTATCTAGTCACAGACCTTGTGGGATGTCTCTATTCTGTCTGCATGTATCTAGTCACTGACCCTAGGGATGTCTCTATTCTGTCTGCCCTTATCTACTCACAGACCCTGTGGGATGTCTCTATTCTGTCTGCACGTATCTACTCATAGACCCTGTGGGATGTCTCTATTCTGTCTGCACGTATCTACTCACAGACCCTGTGGGATGTCTCTATTCTGTCTGCACGTATCTACTCACAGACCCTGTGGGATGTCTCTATTCTGTCTGCACATATCTACTCACAGACCCTGTGGGATGTCTCTATTCTGTCTGCACGTATCTACTCATGGACCCTGTGGGATGTCTCTATTCTGTCTGCACGTATCTACTCACATACCCTGTGGGATGTCTCTATTCTGTCTGCACGTATCTACTCACAGACCCTGTGGGATGTCTCTATTCTGTCTGCACGTATCTACTCACAGACCCTGTGGGATGTCTCTATTCTGTCTGCACGTATCTACTCACAGACCCTGTGGGATGTCTCTGTTCTGTCTGCACGTATCTACTCACAGACCCTGTGGGATGTCTCTAGTCTGTCTGCACGTATCTACTCACAGACCCTGTGGGATGTCTCTATTCTGTCTGCATGTGTCTACTCACAGACCCTGTGGGATGTCTCTATTCTGTCTGCACGTATCAACTCACAGACCCTGTGGGATGTCTCTATTCTGTCTGCCCTTATCTACTCACAGACCCCGTGGGATGTGTCTATTCTGTCTGCACTTATCTACTCACAGACCCTGTGTGATGTCTCTATTCTGTCTGCACTTATCTACTCACAGACCCTGTGGGATGTCTCCATTCTGTCTGCACGTATCTACTCACAGACCCTGTGGGATGTCTCTATTCTCTCTGCACGTATCTACTCACAGACCCTGGGGGATGTCTCTATTCTGTCTGCACGTATCTACTCACAGACCCTGTAGGATGTCTATGTTCTGTCTGCACTTATCTACTCACAGACCCTATGGAATGTCTCTAGTCTGTCTGCACGTATCTACTCACAGACCCTATGGGATGTCTCTATTCTGTCTGAACATATCTACTCACAGACCCTGTCGGATGTCTCTGTTCTATCTGCACTTATCTACTCACAGACCCTATGGGATGTCTCTATTCTGTCTGCACGTATCTACTCACAGACCCTATGGGATGTCTCTATTCTGTCTGCACGTATCTACTCACAGACCCTACGGGATGTCTCTATTCTGTCTGCACTTATCTACTCACAGACCTTGTGGGATGTCTCTATTCTGTCTGCACCTATCTACTCACAGACCCTGTGGGATTTCTCTATTCTGTGCGCCCGTATCTAGTCACAGACCTTGTGGGATGTCTCTATTCTGTCTGCATGTATCTAGTCACTGACCCTAGGGGATGTCTCTATTCTGTCTGCCCTTATCTACTCACAGACCCTGTGGGATGTCTCTATTCTGTCTGCACGTATCTACTCATAGACCCTGTGGGATGTCTCTATTCTGTCTGCACGTATCTACTCACAGACCCTGGGGGATGTGTCTATTCTGTCTGTACTTATCTACTCACAGACCCTGTGGGATGTCTCTATTCTGTCTGCACGTATCTACTCACAGACCCTGTGGCATGTCTCTGTTCTGTCTGCACTTATCTAATCATAGACCCTGTGGGATGTCTCTATTCTGTCTGCACGTATCTACTCACAGACCCTGTGGGATGTCTCTAGTCTGTCTGCACGTATCTACTCACAGACCCTGTGGGATGTCTCTATTCTGTCTGCACGCATCTACTCACAGACCCTGTGGGATGTCTCTATTCTGTCTGCACGTATCTACTCACAGACCCTGGGGGATGTCTCTATTCTGCCTGCACATATCTACTCACAGACCCTGGGGGATGTCTCTCTTCTGTCTGCATGTATCTACTCACAGACCCTGTGGGATGTCTCTATTCTGTCTGCACGTATCTACTCACAGACCCTGTGGGATGTCTCTGTTCTGTCTGCACGTATCTACTCACTGACCCTGTGGGATGTCTCTCTTCTGTCTGCATGTATCTACTCACAGACCCTGTGGGATGTCTCTATTCTGTCTGCACGTATCTACTCACAGACCCTGTGGGATGTCTCTATTCTGTCTGCACGTATCTACTCATGGACCCTGTGGGATGTCTCTATTCTGTCTGCACGCATCTACTCTCAGACCTTGTTGGATGTCTCTGTTCTGTCTATACTTATCTACTCACAGACCCTGTGGGATGTCTCTATTCTGTCTGCACTTATCTACTCACAGACCCTGTGGGATGTCTCTATTCTGTCTGCACTTATCTACTCACAGACCCTGTGGGATGTCTCTATTCTGTCTGCACGTATCTACTCACAGACCCTGGGGGATGTCTCTATTCTGTCTGTACTTATCTACTCACAGATGCTGTGGGATGTCTCTATTCTGACTGCACGTATCTACTCACAGACCCTGTGGGATGTCTCTATTCTGTCTGCACTTATCTACTCACAGACCCTATGGGATGTCTCTATTCTGTCTGCACTTATCTACTCACAGACCCTGTGGGATGTCTCTAGTCTGTCTGCACGTATCTACTCACAGACCCTGTGGATGTCTCTGTTCTGTCTGCACGTATCTACTCACAGACCCTGTGGGATGTCTCTGTTCTGTCTACACGTATCTACTCACAGACCCTGTGGGATGTCTCTGTTCTGTCTGCACATATCTACTCACAGACCCTGGAGGATGTCTCTATTCTGTCTGTACTTATCTACTCACAGACACTGTGGGATGTCTCTATTCTGTCTGTACTTATCTACTCACAGACCCTATGGGATGTCTCTATTCTGTCTGCACTTATCTACTCACAGACCCTGTGGGATGTCTCTATTCTGTCTGCACTTATCTACTCACAGACCCTGGGGGATGTCTCTATTCTGTCTGTACTTATCTACTCACAGACCCTGTGGGATGTCTCTATTCTGTCTGTACTTATCTACTCACAGACCCTGTGGGATGTCTCTGTTCTGTCTGCACCTATCTACTCACAGACCCTGGAGGATGTCTCTATTCTGTCTGCACTTATCTACTTGCAGACCATGTGGGAGGGAGGGCTCCATGCAGGAAGTGGAAATAATTGTGTGTACTGCCAGGGTGCTATACAGGCACATTTGATGAAATGGCTTTCCTGTCTGACAAGCCTAATCTGATCATTCATTAACTTCAGAGGCAAGACTCATTTATTTATGCATTTATTTATTTGTATTTGTTTTCCAGGGTAGGGCACTGATCAGCCCAGGAGCAGTATCTGGTTAAGTAGCTTGCTCAGAGTCACACAGTTTGGCAACAGAAGCTGAGAGAATCAAACCTTGTACTACTAACAACAGCTCACTAACAGTTTGTTAGTCCTGTAAGCCAAGTTTCAGAATTAGACATTAGAATGTTGGTTAACCAGCATACCCTGTTGACTGTCCCTATTTAACTTATTCCGTAGAAGTGGCAGTGGACTCTGCAAACTGCTGATGTGATCACACACACACCAATCTCCCTACCAGTGGTGTTACATTACTGTGTACTGTTGATCCTCTATGTCTCATATAGATATGGCCACACAGCTGCTCTACTTGTAGGTGTCACATAAGCATTAAACTAAATTGTATGTTTCCCAAATGGACCAGTCAGCCATCATTAATTGTCAACTCCCACCTTCCTTGCTTCTCCAGAGTGAGTGCTGTTAATTGACCATGAGGCATCTGATTCTTACTGCATTATCCCACTCTGTCATAGACCCTGGATTATTATTTAACTTTATTATAGTTTGGGATTTTTCAGGGCTTCACATAATTAGTACAATGACACAAAACAGTGTTTGATAATTAAAAAACAAACCAAACAATGCTGAGTAAAGTTCCCCTTCAAACACAAGTCCATAAGAAAAAACACATACAAAAGAAGATTCACCACGGCCAAAGTATCTTAATGTCCAAAATAAAACTCCAGCCTTCACTTCGAGAGTTTTAATAACACTTAAAACAGGATCCAACAAACCAGTGAGCGCTTTCACTTACAAAAACTTTTCATCAGACTTCAATGTTTAACATAATCTGATAGTTATTTATAACCGTGACCCAATCACTGAGCATCCAATCAAATACAAGACACATAATTCAAATTTAAAAACAAAAACAAAAACAAAAACAAAAACACAAAAACACTTTTTATGCGTCACTGCCTCTTAAAATATATTTAAAATACATTTTATTTGTAAAAACATTATTGTAAAGGTTTACTAATTAAAGCATAAACCCATATATAATATATATATCAAATAA
Source organism: Protopterus annectens (assembly GCF_019279795.1). Lineage (NCBI taxonomy): Eukaryota > Metazoa > Chordata > Ceratodontiformes > Protopteridae > Protopterus > Protopterus annectens. The sequence continues at coordinate 804,853,200 of NC_056749.1, read as the reverse complement.
AATGATAAGCTTATAATGGTATATCTAAATTAAAATTCAAAAACATTTTAATGTTTTAGTGTTTATATGGTCGTGCCACTAAAAACGGTTTAAGTGATATTCTATCATTAAGGCCATGGGCTGTGTGTGCCTGCAGCCTCACGATCCATCTATTTTCTTGGCCTTCTCTATAATTTTTTATATCACCCAACCTATTGGTTGTCTTAATTAACTCTATCACTCTGAATTTAAACTTATGTGTTGTGCCATTATTAATAACATGTTTCGCTAATGCATTATTTATATTCTCTTTGTTGATGGCATATAAATGTTCCCTAATTCGTTCTCTTAAACTCCTATTAGTTTTACCTACGTAAAATGACAAACATATCTGGCATTGAGCCAAATAAACTAAATTCCTGGACATACAATCAGCATAAAAGCTAAAATTGTATTCTCTTCCATTGTCTGGGTGAGTAAACTTACTATCATTTACTATATGTATACATTGATTGCAAGTTCTACAAGCGTAGGTTCCTATTCTCTGTGATGGTATATTTTCATTACCTTTTACCTCATAACATAGTAATCTTTTTAATGATTTCATATTTCTGTATGTAATATTGGGAGTATGATCAACTAACTCCCGGAATTTCTCATCCATCATTAGTAAATTCCAATTATTATTTATGATCTTTCTAATTTTAAAATTTCTATTAGTAAATGGAATAATTAATCTATTTTACTTATTTTCTCTTTTTCTTCACTTATATCCATTCCATTTCTCTTTAAATTACCATATCTATGTAGGAAAGGACGATCCTTTCCAGTTCTATGTTTAGTACTATCAACAAACGTTGCTTCTATTTCACTTCTCTTATAGCCTCTTTCTAAAAAATTCTCTGCTAATACTGTTTGTTGTTCCTGATATCTGTTCTCCTGTGTCGTAAGCCTTGATATTCTGTAGGCTTGACCTTTCAAGATGTTAGGATAAATGTGGCGTGGGTGCATACTGTCGCGATGTAATAAATTGTTTCTCCAACTGGGCTTTCTTTACATATCAGAATCAATACCATTAATTCCTTTCGTTAACCTGATATCCAAAAAATCTATTGTTGTTAAAGAATGTTTACACTCAAAACTCAAGAAGCTTGTTGTGCCATTTATATATGTTAAAAAATCATTTAGCTCATCATTAGTACCACCCCATACCAATAGCACATCGTCAACGAAACGTGCATTGTACTTGATATGTTCATTAAATAAAATGTTGGTTAATACATATGTGCTTTCCCAATACGCTAATACCAAGTTAGCGTATGAGTTGGCACATGGCGTACCCATCGCCACACCCTTGTTTTGTAAAAAATACTTGCTGTTGTACATGATTACATTATTACTTAGAACCAAGTCTAAGATCAACATCCATTGCATTACTTGATGTCTTGGAATATCTTTTTCAATGAGTAGTAGCCGTACATAATCAAGTCCCACATTATTAGGTATTGATGTAAATAATGATACCACATCCAATGTTACCAGAATATCATTCTCCTTATCCATACTAGATATATTATATTCAGTAAAGTTCTCTAAGAAATGTTGTGTATCTTTTACCATAGATCTAATACTTTCTACAACTGGTTTAAACTTTTTATCTAGATAAATGGACAACAGCTCAGTAAGCCATCCACCTCCTGAGACAATAGGTCTCAGTGGTGGATCAGATATGTCTTTATGAATTTTCGGTAAACCCCTAAAAATGGGGACCAACGGTTTTTCCACCAAGAAATATTTATATAGATCCACATCTATTATATTGCTTAATAAAAGATCATACAAGTGACTCTGCACCTCTTTAATGATATTATTCAATAATATCATATTTAAAGGTTTGTAGGTTTCTCTATCACTTAACAACCCTTCCATTTTTGTATTATACATTTCATGGTCCGTTATCACAATGGACCCACCTTTATCTGCTTGCCTTATTATGATATTATTATTTCGTTGCAAGCTTTTTATAGCTTCTTTTTCATTCATACTCATGTTGTAATATTCAGGTCTCATATCATTCATTGCATATAAATTAAGCAAATCTCGTTCACATGTCTTTTCAAACATATCTAATACAGGATGTATCTATTATATTGCTTAATAAAATATCTTACAAGTGACTCTGCACCTCTTTAATGATATTATTCAATAATATCATATTTAAAGGTTTGTAGATTTCTCTATCACTTAACAACCCTTTCATTTTCGTATTATACATTTCATGGTCCATTATCACAATGGACCCACCTTTATCTGCTTGCCTTATTATGATATTATTATTTTGTTGCAAGCTTTTTATAGCTTCTTTTTCATTCATACTCATGTTGTAATATTCAGGTCTCATATCATTCATTGCATATAAATTAAGCAAATCTCGTTCACATGTCTTTTCAAACATATCTAATACAGGATGTATCTATTATATTGCTTAATAAAAGATCATACAAGTGACTCTGCACCTCTTTAATGATATTATTCAATAATATCATATTTAAAGGTTTGTAGGTTTCTCTATCACTTAACAACCCTTCCATTTTCGTATTATACATTTCATGGTCCATTATCACAATGGACCCACCTTTATCTGCTTGCCTTATTATGATATTATTATTTCTTTGCAGGCTTTTTATAGCTTCTATTTCATTCATACTCATGTTGGAATATTCAGGTCTCATATCATTAATTGCATATAAATTAAGCAAATCTCGTTCACATATCTTTTCAAACATATCTAATACAGGATGTATCTGGGGTATGAATGTGGTATGAATGTTGAAGGTTTTTTAAAAACATTTGTCTTTTCACATTCATTACTCTCCCCAAAGAACATTTTTAAGCCAATATTCCTTACAAACATTTTTATGTCAATAATAATGTCCATTACATCAGCGAATCCTGATGGTATAAAGTTAAGTCCTCTATTCAACACAGAGTTCTCATAATCAGTCATATACTCTGTCATAGACCCTGGATTATTATTTAACTTTATTATAGTTTGGGATTTTTCAGGGCTTCACATAATTAGTACGATGACACAAAACAGTGTTTGATAATTAGTATAACATGTTTTGTTTGTAGATTATTTTTTTCTTTTGTCCTATGACATGTTTACCACATTCCAATTGCATAGTCGTATACAGATTTTTTTTGTTTATCTGTATTCTCAATGTTTTTTATTCAGCTAAATTAGATAAATGGAATCATTTACCAGCATAGCAATATATTATTATTTATTTATTTATTTATTTATTTCAATTTGTTGACCGGGAGTGCTCGACTGGACGTAGGTCCATTTTCAGCAGAGGCCCGGGGAGAAAAGCTCCACAGTAAAATAAACAGACAGTAGTTACATTGGATTACATAGCGATTAACAATTTAACATAGCAATTACTTACAACATATTTACAGATGAAGAACATAGTACATCAGTAGAGAACTAGAATCTTTATCTGTGAAGTACATAACAGACATTAACAAATGTTACAATGAGAAGTTCCTGCTGTATAATAAGTACTAGGCTTATGAGTATCTGAGCTTGCTATAATCAGGGTAGTTAGTGGAGTGGAAAGAAAGGAAGTGGTTGGATGGGGTGGATGATATTAGAGTGGGAGTTGCAAGGGCATAGCCAGCATGTTTTTAGGTGTGCTTTTAGTAAAGTTTTGAAGTGGGTGCATGATGGTACAGAGGTAATTGTGGGTGGGAGTGAGTTCCATAATTTGGCTATGGCGCAAGAGAATAGTGCTTCACCAGCAGAGTTATTGGCTTTAGTGATCTGCAAGTGATTTTTGTTGCTGGATCTTAGTGGTCTGGTGGTGCGATAGGGTTGGAGTAGATTCTGGAGGGATGGGACATTTAGTGGATGGTTTACTAGTTTGTGGGCGAGTGAGAGTTGATACCACTGAAGGAGGTGAGGGAGTTCAAGCCAGCCCAGTTCAGCAAGTGAGAGACAGTGGTGACTACAGTAGGATGCCCCTGTGGCGAATTTGGCGATTTTGTTGTAGCAGGTCTCTAGATTGTTTAGATCACATTGCCTTAAGTTGGTATATATTGGAGAGGCATAATGTAGGGTGGAGATAAGGTGGGAATTCGCTATTGAAATCTTTGCTGCTTTGGTGAGAAATTGCTTATTTCTGTATAACGCTCCTAGTTTTTTGTGGACTTTTTTTATGGTCATGGATATGTGAATGTCACATTTTAGTTTATTGTCTATTTCCACTCCTAGCAATTTGGTGTGTTCAGTTGGGTAGTGGTGTTGTCTTTTGCTTTGATGTTAAAGTGAGAGTTGTTTTGAGTATGTTTGGTGGGTTGGAAGATGAGTAGTTTAGTTTTGTTTGGGTTGAGTATTAATTGGGAATCGGATAACCATGTTTCAATAGAGGAAAAGGCTTCCTGTGTGACTTTTTGCAGTTTTGGTAGGGACTGGGCTGTGCAGATGATGGTTGAGTCATCTGCGTATTGTTTGAGTGTGCCATGTTTGGTGGCAGAGGCTAGATTATTGGTGTAAACAGAGAAGAGTAGGGGTCCAAGGTTGGATCCTTGGGGAGCCCCTATGGAGACAGGTAGTTGGGGAGATATGTCATTCTGCCATACAATGGATTGTTGGCGGTCAGACAGGTAACTCTGAAACCAGTTGGTGACTGATTGTGAGAAGGATAGGTTATTGAGGACAGAGATAAGTTGTTTGTGTGGGACCATGTCAAATGCTTTAGATAGGTTTAGGAAAGTAGCAGAGGAGAGATAGCCATTGTTTTTATGCTGAAGGATAGTGTTAGTAAAGGAGAGTAAGGCAATGGTGGTGCTATGGTTTGGTCAGAAACCATGCTGAGTACTGGAAAGGAGGTTGTTAGTAAGGAGGTAGTCTGAGACCTGAGAGTGTATGCATCTCTCTAGTATTTTGGAGAGTGGAGAGAGAATAGCTATGGGGCGGTAATTGGTTAGTTCTGCGGAGGGTCCGCCTTTGTGGAGGGGAATTATATGTGATACTTTCCACAGTGTGGGAACGTAACTTTCTGACAGAGATTGGTTAATCAAGATGGATACTGGGTAGGCCAGAGCATCAGCTGTGATTTGTAGGTATTCACTTGGGAGGTTGTCTGCTGCTAATTTGGTGGGTTTAAGTTTAGTTAAGAGTTTTTTATGTTGGAGGTAGGTACAGGAGAAAAAGAGAAGGCAGTGGGGAGATTACTAGTTGAAGGTGGGGGTTGGACAGGAAGGGGGTTGTGTTGTTTAGCTAGTGATAGTATGGTTTGGGTGAAGTGTGTGTTGAATGAGGTAGCAATATTTTCTGAGGAGTGAGGGATATTAGGAGGAGGGGTACTGATTTTACCTGGGTGGAGGATGGAGTTTATGGAGGACCAGAATTGTTTGGGGCTGTGTTGTGAGGAGTCTAGGGCAGACTGGTAGTATTGGATTTGTCCTGTTTTATTAGCTTTTTGACTCTATTGCGTAGTTCTAGGAATTTCCGTTTAGCTGAGGGGGTTTTGGTTTTGTGCCAGTGCTCCCAGGCTTTATCCCTGTTTTTCATTTCTGACTTAGTGGTTTTCTGTAACCATGGGAAGGGTTGCGCTTTGGCTCTGGAAAGTCTTATGGGGGCATGGTAATTAAGGATGCTCAGGAAGGTAGTATTAAAAAATTCAACTGTGTCATCTAGACTGAGGTACTTTAGAGGATGCCAGTTACATTGTTTGAGGGATGAGATGAATGTGAGTGGGTTAAAGTTTATTTTTTTACATATTTGACGGTAGATGACAGGTTTAGCTTGGCATAGGTATGTTTTGAGTAGGAATGTTGGGGAGTGATCACTGAGGCTATCTGATAAGCAGCCTGTTATATATGACTGGGGGCAATTACTGACTAGTATCCAATCCAGGGTAGTGTGCTTGCTGGAGTTTTTATTTATCCTGGTTGGTGACTGGACTAGTTGGGTGAAGCCATGAAGGTGTACATGATGGGTTGGATTGTTGCCAGAACAGGATTGCCTAAGATGATAATTTCTTGGGGGAGATTGTGGGTAGACCAGCTGAGGAGGTTTTCTAGTGGAGGGATGTTTTGGCCAGATGGGAAGTGGCATCCAATTATGTTGATGGTTTTGTTTTGGTTAATTTTGAGGTTGGTATATATTATTTCTTCATTGCCTATTTGTGGAGCTGATGATTTTAAGATCTGGATGTTTAGATGCTGTTTAAACATTATAGCTACACCACTTCCTTTTTTGTTTAGCTGGTCTACTCTTAGTATGCCATAACCTGTAGGGAGTATTTGCTCACTGGTAATGTGAGGTTTTAGCCAGGTTTCTGTTTTTTTTATTGAAATGGAATGATTTTTTTGCCTAGTTTTAGGGACATATAAAGCTCAGTTCAAAAAGTTCAGTTACAGGCTTGCTGTTTTTGAACTGTTTGTAAGTTTCTGTGAGGCCATTTTTTGCTTGGGCTAAAGGGAAGTCTCTCTGTTGATCAGTAGCAGTGAAAAACATTGAGCAGCCTGCCTGCCCCTGTGGGAGTGGTTACTGACTTGAAACTGTAGTTTCATTGGCCATTTTGGGTCAATTCCAAAACTCCTTCATCTTCCTCTCTTAAAACCCTCTTTTGCGTGGTTTTGCATGGTTTTGAGCATAGCGCAACAGCGGGCAGCGCCGCCTAATTGGGTTTAAACTATTCCTGGCTCTACAAAGTCTGGTCTTCACTTTTTCCCTTAGAGCTGCTCTATCTCTCAATTTAAACACCACATTCTCATTCTAAGGCCCTTCACTGGTCCAATTAAGTAATCCTACAAGTTAGCACTATTAAACCATAAGCACTACTTACGCTTATACTCTCTACGATTACCCTGTCCTCTATTGGTCCGTCTTAAATTCAGTTTCCCTATATTACTCTAGCATGTCCAAAGGTCAGTCAATGGTTTCTTCTCCAGTCCAGCTGGTGACTCTGGGAATTTTGAGGCAATGTTACAACTGTCTTATGTACACGGACAACCCTCTCCTCCTCCAAACAGGTTCAAATATATGTGAGAGATGCAACTATTTAACCAAACTGGAGGCTGAGCTCTCTCATCTCAAAACTGGTGTAACCAGTCAGGAGGAGAAGGTAACCTCACACAACACAATTCCAGTATCACATAGTCCCACCACATCAGAGAACCAAACACATAAATACACAAAAAAATACTCGGAGACTCTAAATAAAAATCTACCTAAGCAACAGAGACCTCCAAAGCAGACATCCAAGCAAACGCTACCTCAAAACAAAACACGCACAACACATAATCCACAAAGTCAGTGTGCCAAGCAGCCACAGCCCTTAAGGCTAAATAACACACCTGATACTCTTGTAATAGGTGACTCTATTGTCAGACACACTGTCGTCCCGCTCACCAGGCTGAATAAAGAGAAGGTCACGGTGAGCTGCCTGTCAGGTGCTAGGCTCCGCCACATAACGCAAGCACTCAGGTCATTCCAAAGCAAATACAAATATGACTCAGTCATTGTACATGCTGGTGTGAATGACCTGAGACATACCTCCCTGGACTACATGAAAAGAGACATAGAGGAGCTCTCTGATCATGTAGCCCAGGCTGGTATGACACTGACCTTGAGCAGCATCTTACCCTCACCTAGAATGATGCCACAGTACAAAGATAAAATGATTGATTTTAACAATTGGCTAAAATTTTGGTGTCATTCAAAGGGGATCCAGTGTCTGTCAGCCTGGGATGACATGCTCGGCAAGCCACATTGCTTCAATAGGGACGGCTTGCACCTGTCACCACTGGGCTTTCGGATATTGGCAAAGGCTTTTGCCATCCCCATAGTGCCTTTTTTAGGCAAGGCTCAATTGTCAAACCCACCCCCATAGACAGCACAAGGAACAAGAAACTAAGGGTAATGCTGCTAAACGCCAGAAGTCTTAACCTCAAGATGCACGCACTCGAAGCTCTCCTCAGTATGGAGAACATCGATATCTGTGCAGTGACAGAAACCTGGTTCAAGGCTCCAGAGAGTACCCCAGCACTACCAGGCTATACCTCATATCATGCTTTTCAGCCCCAAAACCCAGACTGAACCACAAAAGGAGGGGGAGTTTCCATATTTATCAAGGATATCCACACCTCCAGGTTAGTGGCATTGCACGAAGTATCGGAGACCATCCATGTGCAACTAACAGTAGGCAAGACTGCTTTTCAGTTTATAGCATCCTACAGACCACCCCCTCAAAGTCAGGAATCCCACTCGGCTTTCCAGAAAACATTGGAGAACATGAAGATCTCTCTGAACACCATTATATTGGGCGACTTCAACTACCCAAACATTGACTGGGAGCACTACTCAAGCCCCAGCACCTTAGCCCAAAGGTTCCTGGAAATTATAAACTCAAATGCTATGGAACAACTAGTCACCACTCCCACAAGAGGGGACAACATACTAGACCTGATCATTACCAACATGGGGACTCTATGCTCCACACCAGAAATATATCCCTCATTGGTAAGATCAGACCATAAATTAATTTCACTGGATGTCCCCATCCCGACCCCACCCCCAGCCCAGAAAACCACAGTGAAAAACTTCTCAAAAGTGAACTTCTCACTTCTCAAAACCGAAGTGGAATCCTTCAAGGCCCCAGAGCCAGTGGAAACTATGGCCCAAACTGCAGAATCCTATATAAACGCATTCTACGGACATCTCCAGGAATGCATGGATCATGCTATCCCAAACAAAACCAAGACCCAGTCATCCAAAGGCAGGCGTCCAGTCTGGTGGACCCCTGCCATAAATAAACTGTACAACAGAAGGAGGAAGCTACTACATGATAGAGCAAAATCCCTAATAGGGAAGGCATCTCTGATCAGTACTAGCAAAAAATTACGATCCCTCATAAAATCCTCCAAGGCCAGCTTCGAGAGAAAAATTGCACAGGACACCAAAGACAATCATAAGGCTTTTTCAGTTATGTTAGAAACCTGGGATGCAACTCCCAGACTTGTTCTGAGTTAATTCTAAATCACAAAAAATACACTGAACCCACAGACATCGCCAATATCCTGGCAGACAGGTTCAGTGCAAACTTCTCCCCCCCTCCGCCCCAAAAGAGCAAGTATCTATCCCGGCAGAGGGCTGCCTCCCAAACATCTCTGATGCTCAGGTGAAGGCTGCCCACTCCAAAGCAAAAAACACTGCTTCCATGGGACCAGATGGCATCCCAGGTTGCGTCCTACATGAACTCCAAGAGGAACTAATCCCTCAAATAAAACAGCTATACAATCTCAGCCTCACTACAGGATATGTGCCCACAGAATGGCGTACAGCAACAGTGGTCCCACTCCACAGAGGCGGAGCCTCTATGGACCCTGGAAACTATCGCCCCATAAGCCTGACTAACTTAGTCTGCAAGGCTATGGAGAGGATCATCATGGAGCTCATAAACAAAGACATTGGGGACCTACAGACACTAGATCCTACCCAGTTCGGCTTTGTCAAGGGCAGATCCTGCCTTTTGAACTTGGTTGACTTCTTCAAAACAGTCACCAAAGCCATAGATGAAGGGAAGGTAGTCCACACAGCCTATCTGGACCTTGCAAAGGCATTTGACACAATACCCCACTCGGGCATCATAGATAAGCTATCCAGCTTAAATATAAACCCCTATGTCACAAGATGGGTCGCAAACTGGCTCAAAGACAGAACCCACAGAGTGAGAGTTGCTGGAGCCATGTCCGACTCGAAACTGGTCACAAGTGGCATCCCACAGGGTTCTGTCCTGGGACCACTCTTGTTCGGTATATACTTTTCCGAGGTACAGGCAAACATGGGAGGACTATGGCTCACCAAGTTTGCAGACGACTGCAAACTCGGCGCCATAATCAACTCTCCAGCTGACACAAACATCCTTCAAAAAGGTCTCACAGAGACAGATAACTGGTGCCAGCGCCATGGTTTAAAGCTAAATGGCAAAAAATGTATAGTCATACCCTTTGGCAAAAACAATGTCCCCACAAATTACCACATAGGCGGAAACCCATTAAGTACAGAGAAAGTTATTAGGGACCCAAGTTGATAGCAATCTCTCCTTTGAAAACCACATTGCCAAAGTGGTTAGAAAGACCTTTTACATAGCCCACCTCATCACAAAGGGATTCACATCTAGATCAAGAGAGGTAATAGTGCCCCTTTATTCATCCCTCATCAGGCCCATCATAGAATACAATGCCCCTTTTGGGATGTACCCTACCCGACACCTGCAGCAATTAGAAAGACCCCAAAAGTATCTCACCAAGGGGATCAAGGGTTTCAAACAGATGCCATATGCTGCTCAGTTAAAAAACTCCAGCTCTACTCAATATCATACCGCCTACTTCGAGGCGATCTATGCCTGACATACAAAGCTATGTCAAATCCAGAATTAATGGACATGCTCCACCTCAGTAAATCTAAATCCCTTAGAGCCACACGCTCGAGGGACTTGAACCTCAGCACAGAAATAAATAGAACTTGCTGGAGGGACAGGTTCATAACCCAGAGGCTCCCTTCACTCTGGAATAGAATTCCAGTTCATGTGAGGCAGAGCACCTCACTGAATCTCTTCAAGAAGAATCTCGATAGGTGGATGGGGGATCGTAGGTTTGTCCCAGGGATTACTCCTGTGTCACTATTAGACAGAGGCACAGTAAACTAAACCTTAAAAAGGGCACAGTATATTCAAATCAAGGGGTGGCGTAAGCCATACAGAATCGGGCTAGGCTTATAATTGCCACAGGGCAGATAGCCTAGTATGAACCTATGAATCTATGAACCATATATCACCAATAACGCTTTCTCTCTCTCTCTCTCTCTATATATATATATATATATATATATATATATATGTATAAATATGTGTGTGTGTGTGTGTGTGTGTGTGTGTGTATATATATATATATATATATATATATATATATATATATATATATATATATATATATATACACACACAGGCAATAAGTCCAAAAATAAGCAAACAAACAGGAAGAGCCACCAAAGAACAGCAATGCACCGCAAAGCAATATGAGAAAACCAAAATCAGTGCTGTTACAACAAGGCAGTCCATAGAACACTACTTTAACGCAAATAAAAACTTTAATAAAATAGTAAGACTTAAAAAACTTCCAAGCAACTTATAAAACTGGCAGATAAGTGCTTTCAGGTAAAAGATTACCCTTCATCAGATCTGTAAAACTAATCTGTGATGTCAAAATTAAAAAAAAAAATGTCAGCCAATCAACATTAATGCTTCAGCTTCCACCCCCTAATGGTGGGTTTCAATGGAAAGTATGAGTTTAAACCAGGATATGTATGTGCTTGGAGGCTTCCTATCCATTCCATTTCTGCAGGTTCCAAGTAATTATTATGAGCACCACCTCTCTGTTGTTCAGAACACCACTTGAAATACACTAAAAAAGAATTTGTGGCTATTTAATTCATGCACATGTATTGCCAGGGCATTTTTAAAATCTTTCAGATGGATATCACTGATATGCTTAGATATCCTTTCTTTAAACTGTCTCACAGTCTTGCCTGCATAGAAACATGTACAGATGTTGTATGTAGCCATGTACACCAAACTTTTAGTAGTACAGTCAGCATGCAGTTTCGGTATAAACATAAAATTAATAAATGGGTGTTTGAAATCTTGTTCTTTAGATATATATTTGCAATTAGAACAACAATGACATGGATAGGTTCCTTTCATGATATACTACATTTTTACAGGTGCTTTATGTTTAAAACATAGCATTTGCTTAAGATTGCTACTGTTCTTAAAGGCAAAATGTGGTCTATTTCCAACAATCTCTTTAATCTTCTCATCTGATGTAAGGATCTTCCAGGTAGCTTCAATGATGTCACATACATACTTAATATCACTTGTATAAGTCAGGACAACATGACTGACTTGCTCCATCTGTGGCCTCTTTTTCATCTGTTAAGAACGCTGTTGGCGGTGGGTGTCATCCCGATACAAGTAGAGTCTCCCTGTTTGCTCATGTATGGCCCTAACCTTCTGTTGTAGTTGTGCCTTAACAATCTGTTTCTTATAATTGACTCTTTATTGAAAAAAATGTCCCCATTCTTAATACTTCTTCATGGAAATCATCTTCTGTAGTATTTAATCTAGAAACTCTGAGCAGCTGTGCTTCAAGTAACCTAGAGTAAATATGCTGAGGATTCAGACTTGCTCTTACCAAATAATTATTCTTCCAAGTTTCCTTATGATACAGTTGTGTATCAGTCTTATCACAGTTATTCTGAATGGTCATCACATCCAAGAATGGTAGCATCTCATAGGAAGAATGCATGCTGAGTCTTAAGGACTCAGTAGTCCCTTCTAAGAACCTAGGAAAGCTGGCAAGTTCTTCTCCATTTCCTTCAAATAACATATATATATTTCATCAACAAAATGCTTATAAAACTTCACATACTGTACGTATGGATTGTTATTATACACAAAATCATGTTCCCAATTTGCCATTGCAAGATTAGCATTGCTATTGGCACAAGGGGTGCCCATAGCTGCACTCCATTGCTGCCAATACAAATTGCTATCAAAGATCATAACATTGTGTTCAAGCACTAGACTTAATAAAGCACATATTACATTGATTTGATTGACACGAATGTCATCTTCTGTCTGTAGGAATTCTCTAACAGCATTTTACCCAAAGTCATTCGGGATAACAGTGAAAAGGCTAACAACATTCATAGTCACTAAAAGAAGCCTATTCATATCTTGTTGTTGATTACTAAAAGCATTAAAAGATGACAGAAAATGTCTGGTATCTCTGATAATCCCCGGTGCTTTAACCAGAAAACCTTTCAACTGGTGCTCAATATAAATAGAAGCTGGCTCTGAAGTCCATCCATTGCCTGCCACAATAGGACGCATAGGTGGATTATTTTCATTTTTATGCAGCTTAGGCAGACTATTAAGTATCGGGATGGTCGGGTGCTGT
>NC_056749.1:804780186-804835186 GCF_019279795.1 Protopterus annectens | reverse complement strand
CACCTGTGTGCTGTGGAATGTCACACCTCCAGACTCATTATCACCTGTGTGCTGTGGAATGTCACACCTCCAGACTCATTATCACCTGTGTGCTGTGGAATATCACACCTCTAGACTCATTGACACCTGTGTGCTGTGGAATGTCACACCTCCAGACTCATTATCACCTGTGTGCTGTGGAATGTCACACCTCTAGACTCATTAACACCTGTGTGCTGTGGAATGTCACACCTCTAGACTCATTATCACCTGTGTGCTGTGGAATGTCTCACCTCCAGACTAATTATCACCTGTGTGCTGTGGAATGTCACACCTCTAGACTCATTATCACCTGTGTGCTGTGGAATGTCACACCTCTAGACTCATTATCACCTATGTGCTGTGGAATGTCACACCTCCAGACTCATTATCACCTGTGTGCTGTGGAATGTCACACCTCTAGACTCATTATCACCTGTGTGCTGTGGAATGTCACACCTCTAGACTCATTGACACCTGTGTGCTGTGGAATGTCACACCTCCAGACTAATTAACACATGTGCTGTGGAATGTCACACCTCCAGACTCATTATCACCTGTGTGCTGTGGAATGTCACACCTCTAGACTCATTAACACCTGTGTGCTGTGGAATGTCACACCTCCAGACTCATTATCACCTGTTTGCTGTGGAATGTCACACCTCCAGACTCATTATCACCTGTGTGTTGTGGAATGTCACACCTCTGGACTCATTGACACCTGTGTGCTGTGGAATGTCACACCTCCAGACTCATTATCACCTGTGTGCTGTGGAATGTCACACCTCTAGACTCATTAACACCTGTGTGCTGTGGAATGTCACACCTCTAGACTCATTATCACCTGTGTGCTGTGGAATGTCACACCTCCAGACTCATTATCACCTGTGTGCTGTGGAATGTCACACCTCTGGACTCATTATCACCTGTGTGCTGTGGAATGTCACACCTCTAGACTCATTGACACCTGTGTGCTGTGGAATGTCACACCTCTAGACTCATTGACACCTGTGTGCTGTGGAATGTCACACCTCCAGACTAATTAACACATGTTCTGTGGAATGTCACACCTCCAGACTCATTATCACCTGTGTGCTGTGGAATGTCACACCTCCAGACTCATTATCACCTTTGTGCTGTGGAATGTCACACCTCTAGCAGCCTGCACGCATCTTGCATTCCAGAGCATTTTTTTCTGAGAAATAAATGTAAAAAACATAAGGTAGAAATATTTTGTGAACAATAAAAGTTATTAAAACTGTACAATAGCACTGTTGTCAGTGAGAATTATTCTTTAGAGTGATAATAATCAGTGTATGCAAAGTTTTTTCCATAAATACTGTAATATATTATAATAACCACAAAACCCAAATTATACTTTGTCTAAACTTTCACAGACAAAATTTCAGAACATGAAAACTATACAACCTAGACATATTTTAGATTTGTTAACTGGGGGTGTCTGACTGAGCAGAAAAGGCCCTTTTTCAGCAGATATTGTTTGAAGTCTTTTATTAATCACACCTAAACTTTCACATGACAAGAAAGTCCTCTGTAAGTGCATGTTTACTGAGATATTTACAGAAATATGAAAACATGTTTAATTGTATAATTAACAATTAAAAAAAGGGATATCTCTCAAGATATGCAACTTATTGTGCAAATATCAAAGACAACTTTCTTCAGCAACATCTAAGGTTTCAACTATGTCATGCAAGCCCTTAAAAATAAATTAGTATCCCTAGCTAAAGATAATCATAAGGCATTCTTTAGCGACATCTGAAATAAAAAAAGGGAGCACCCAACTATGTACTGAACTTATAGTAACTCATAACCCAGAGGCTCCCTTCACTCTGGAATAAAATCCCAGTCCAGGTTAGGCAGAGTCCCACCATGACCTCTTCTCAAGAGGAATCTTGATGAGTGGATGGGAGGTCAGAGGTTTACCCCGGCTATCACTTTCTGTGTCACTGTTAGACAGAGGCACAGTATACTTAACCAAAAAAAAAATTTAAAAAAATTTAATAAAAAATGAACACACAAATGCAACACTTTATGGTTCCCTAATGCCTGAGCCTAGTATATGAAGCTATGAACCTATGAACAAGCCAACTATGAACAAGTAGACAGTACCTCTCATACTGAACCAAAGGAAATTACCCACCTGCTAGCTAACAGATTTGGCACAAACTTCAACCCAGCCATACCCCAAAGCATAACTGACACCAGTCCATTACCCAGTATCTCCAAAGACCAGGTCATATTCACATTCTCCAAGGCCAAAAACCTCTATAGAACCAGATAACATCCCAGGCTGCTTACTAAACAATCTAACACAAAACCTAGCGGAACCACTTGCCATCCGCTTTAACCTCAGCCTGAGCACTGGCTTTGTTCCAGCAGAGTGGGGAACAGCAACAGTAATCCCCTTGCACAAAGGGGGTCCATCAACCAACCCTGGGAACTATAGACCCATAAGTCTAACCAGCCTTAACTGCAAGGTCATGGAAAAAGTCATCATGGACCTTATCAACAAGAACATAGGTGGTCTTCAAACTCTTGACGTGATCCAATTTGGCTTTCTTAAGGGTAGATCATGCTTATTGAACCTGGTGGATTTCTTCAAGAATGTCACGAAAGCCCTGAATGAAGGCAAAATATTACATACTACCTATCTTGACTTAGCCATGGCATTTGATACAAAAATCCCACTCAAGTGTCATTGAAAAACTTTCCTAGCTGCTGATTACCCCATACATCAGTAAATGGGTAACCAACTGGTTCATCGGCAGAACGCATAATGTCAAAGTTGGGGATACCACCTCAACTAGTAGACCAGTTACCAGTAGCATACTACAAACATCTATGCTGGGCCCTCTACTGTTTGGAATCTATTTCCTGGAAGTCCCAAAGTAGATGGCCTGTGGTTTACCAAGTTCACTGATAATTGCAACCTGGGAACAATCATTAAGTTGCCAAATGATGTTAACATATTACAAAACGGGCTAACATGGACAAATGATTGGTGCCAAAGCCACAGACTAAAACTAAATGCAAAAAAGTGCATTATTATCCCCTATGGCAAAAAGGAAGTCCCTGACAATTACAATATTGACAGCACCCCCCTCAGCTCAAACCCAGAGGTACAAGATTTGAGAACACAGGTTGATAGCAATCTAAACTTTGATCACTATGTGTCCACAGTGGTAAGTAAAGCTTTCTACATTGTGCTTTTCATAAGTAAGGGCATCACATCCAAGACTAAGGATGTTATATCTCATCTGTAATTGACCATCATCAGACATCTAATAGAGTACAATGCTCCCTATTGCATGTACCTTACCAGATACCTGCAGCAGCTGGAGAGATCACAGAGGTTTCTCACCAAGAAAATTCAAAGCCCTCAAAACATAACTTACATGGAAAGACTGAAAATCTGGTTGCTGTATTCTGTATCCTACAGGCTGCTGAGAGACGACTTGTGTTTGGCCTACAGAGCAGTCTCTGACCATGATCTAATGGAAATGCTGCATGTCTTCAAATCAAATGGACAAGAGTCAGTCACTCCAGAGATCTCAACCTAACCTGTGACATTAGCAGAACATGTTGGAGAGACAGATATATCTCCCAGAGATTGCTGCTCCTTTGGAATAAACTCCCAAGTCACATGAAGCAGAGCTCCTCAATAACCCTATTTAAGCGTAACCAAGACAATTGGATGGGAGACCGTAAGTTAACCCCAGGGGTGGCAACTATTTCCCTCATAGACAGGGGCAGTCAGTGCTGATCATAGACTCACTATGTGAATAATGATCATCTAACCAATGTCAATTAGGGAAATGTGGGTATAACATGGCTAGGCTTGTAACGGCCCTACAGCCTTTAACCTAGTAACTCCCTATAAACCTATGAACTTTTGAACAGTGTGTAAATCACTTGTTTTTTTCAAGTATTAAGTACATATGGAAAGAGTGCTTAGTTTCATAAGTACTAATAAAAAACTAGTAATAGTTCCAGTATAGTGTGATTAAACTAAAACTGACTGTGAATTGGCCTTTGTCCCACATTGGTGTTTCACACTATACACATCAACAAAATGTGGGTCTCTCAGTTATAAAAATAAGTACATAAATATGAAAATATGAATAATAAGTAGCAAAAAAGATTAATTTCTCCACTGCAGGACATCCTAGACTAACAATCTTAGTCGTATTTAGTTGATAACTCCTTGCCCTTTCTAATTCTGCCTGTTATAAGTGGGCAAATCACTTCGGTAAAGAAGCCAGTATTTCTCCTCAAGGTTAAATTCTCTAAGATAGGGATCCTTATTAATATATTTCCTCTAGAGGGTTATAGTACTTTCCTCAGGGTTAAATTCTTTAAGATGGGTATCCTTATTAATGTATTTCCTGTAGAGGGTACTAGTAGTTGTCCTCAGGGGTAAATTCTCTAAGATAGGGATCCCTATTAACATATTTCCTGTAGAGGGTACTAGTACTTTCCTCAGGGGTAAATTCTCTAAGATGGGTATCCTTATTAATGTATTTCCTGTAGAGAGTACTAGTACTTGTCCTCAGGGGTAAATTATCTAAGATAGGGATCCCTATTAACATATTTCCTGTAGAGGGTACTAGTACTTTCCTCAGGGGTAAATTCTCTAAGATGGGTATCCTTATTAATGTATTTCCTGTAGAGGTACTAATACTTGTCCTCAGGGGTAAATTCTCTTAAGATGGAGATCCTTATTAATATATTTCCTGTAGAGGGTACTAGTACTTGTCCCCAGGCTTAAATTCTTTCAGATGGGTATCCCTATTAATGTATTTCCCATAGAGGTACTAGTATTTGTCCTCAGGGGTAAATTCTCTAAGATGGGGATCCTTATTAATGTATTTCCTGTAGAGGGTACTAGTACTTTCCTCAGGGTTAAATTCTCTAAGATGGGTATCCTTATTAATGTATTTCCTGTAGAGGTACTAATACTTGTCCTCAGG
This sequence comes from Protopterus annectens, assembly GCF_019279795.1. Taxonomy (NCBI): domain Eukaryota; kingdom Metazoa; phylum Chordata; order Ceratodontiformes; family Protopteridae; genus Protopterus; species Protopterus annectens. Next base: position 804,830,174 of record NC_056749.1, on the reverse strand, counting down.
GGTAAATTCTCTTAAGATGGAGATCCTTATTAATATATTTCCTGTAGAGGGTACTAGTACTTTTCCCCAGGCTTAAATTCTTTCAGATGGGTATCCCTATTAATGTATTTCCCATAGAGGTACTAGTATTTGTCCTCAGGGGTAAATTCTCTAAGATGGGGATCCTTATTAATGTATTTCCTGTAGAGGGTACTAGTACTTTCCTCAGGGTTAAATTCTCTAAGATGGGTATCCTTATTAATGTATTTCTTGTAGAGGTACTAGTACTTGTCCTCAGGGGTAAATTCTCTAAGATGAGTATCTTTATTAATGTATTTCCTGCAGAGGGTACTAGTACTTGTCCTCAGGGGTAAATTCTCTAAGATGAGTATCTTTATTAATGTATTTCCTGCAGAGGGTACTAGTACTTGTCCTCGGGGTAAATTCTCTAAGATGGGGATCCTTATTAATGTATTTCCTCAAGAGGGTACTATTACTTGTCCTCTGGGTTAAATTCTCTAAGATGGAGATCCTTATTAATGTATTTTCTGTAGAGGGTACTAGTACTTGTCCTCAGGGGTAAAGTTGCTAAGATGGGTATCCTTATTAATGTATTTCTTGTAGAGGGTATTAGCACTTGTCCTTCAGGTGAAATTCTCGAAGATGGAGATCCTTATTAATGTATTTCCTCTAGAGGGTACTAGTACTTTCCTCAGGGTTAACCTCTCTAGGATGAGTATCCTTATTAATGTATTTCCTGTAGAGGGTACTAGTACTTGTCCTCCGGATTAAATTCTCTAAGATGGGGATCCTTATTAATGTATTTCCCATAGAGGTACTAGTACTTGTCCTCAGGGATAAATTCTCTAAGATGAGGATCCTTATTAATGTATTTCCTGTAGAGGGTACAAGTACTTGTCCTCATGGGTAAATTCTCTAAGATGAGAATCCTTATTAACGTATTTTCTTGTAGTGGGTACCAGTACTTGTTCTCCGGGTTAAACTCTCTAAGATGGGTATCCTTATTAATGTACTTCCTGCAGAGGGTACAAGTACTTGTCCTCAGGGGTAAATTCTCTAAGATGGGTATCTTTATTAATGTATTTCCTGTAGAGGTTACTAGTACTTGTCCTCAGGGGTAAATTCTCTAAGATGGGTATCTTTATTAATGTATTTCCCATAGAGGGTACTAGTACTTGTCCTCAGGGTTCAATTAAGATGGGGATCCTTTTTAATGTATTTCCTGTAGAGGGTACTAGTACTTGTCCTCAGGGTTAAATTCTCTAAGATGGGTATCCTTATTAATGTATTTCCCATAGAGGGTACTATTACTCATCCTCAGGGTTGAATTCCCTAAGATGGAGATCCTTATTAATGCATTTCCTGTAGAGGGTAGTATTACTTTCCTCAGGGTTAAATTCTCTAAGATGGGTATCCTTATTAATGTATTTCCTGTAACAGGTACTAGTACTTGTCCTCAGGGATAAATTCTCTAAGATGGGTATCCTTATTAATGTATTTCCCATAGAGGTTCTAGTACTTGTCCTCAATGGTAAATTCTCTAAGATGGAGATCCTTATTAATGTATTTCCTCTAGAGAGTGCTAGCACTTGTCCTCTGGGGTAAATTCTCTAAGATGGGTATCCTTATTAATGTATTTCCCATAGATGAACTAGTAGTTGTCCTCAGGGGTAAATTCTTTAAGATGGTTATCCTTTGTAATGTATTTCCTGTAGAGGGTACTAGAACTTGTCCTCACGGTTAAATTGTCTAAGATGGGTATCCTTATTAATGTACTTCCTGTAGAGGGTACTAGTACTTGTCTTCAGGGTATAAATTCTATAAGATGGAGATCTTTATTAATTTATTTCCTGTAGAGGGTACTAGTACTTGCCTTCAGGGTATAAATTCTAATAGGTTCATAGGTTCATAGGTTCATACCAGGCTATCTGCCCTAGGGCATTTATAAGCCTAGCCAGAGTATGTTTGGCTTTCGCCACCCATTTTTAATTAATTTTGCTATGCCCTTTTTTCGAGGTTAGTATACTGTGCCTCTGTCTAACAGTGACACAGAAGTGATACCCGGGGTAAACCTATGATCTCCCATCCACTCATCAAGATTCCTCTTGAAGAGAGTCAATGAGGGACTCTGCCTAACCTGGACTGGGATTTTATTCCATAGTGAAGGGAGCCTCTGGGTTATGAATCTGTCCCTCCAGCATGTCCTATTTATTTCAGTGCTGAGGTTCAAGTCTCTCGGCGTGTAGCTCGATGGGATTTGGATTTTTGAGGTGCAGCATGTCCCTTAATTCCAGGTTGGACATGGCCTTATCGTCAGGCACAGGTCACCTCTGAGCAGGCGGTATGCCACTGAGTAGAGCTGGAGTTTCTTTAACTGGGCAGCATATGGCATCTGTTTGAGCCCTTTGATCCTCTTGGTGAGGTACTTTTGGGGTCTTTCCAGTTGCTGCAGGTGTTTGGTAAGGTACATCCCAAAAGGGGCATTGTACTCGATTATGGGCCTGATGAGGGATGAGTAAAGAGGCACAATGACCTCCCCTAATCTAGATGTGAATCCCTTCATGATTAGGTGGGCTATATAAAATGTTTTTCTAACCACTTTGGCCACGTGGTTGTCAAATGAGAGATTGCTATCAACTTGGGTCCCCAGGTCCCTAATGACTTCTTCTGTACTTAATGGATTACCACCTATGTGGTAATTTGTGGGCACTTTGTTTTTGCCAAAGGGGATGACTATACACTTTTTGACGCTTAGCTTGAGGCCATGGCTCTGGCACCAGTTGTCTATTTCTATGAGGCCCTTTTGGAGGATGCTTGTGTCGGCTGGAGAGTCGATTATGGCGCCCAGTTTGCAGTCATCTGCGAACTTGGTCAGCCACAGTCCTTCCGTGTTGGCCTGTACCTCCGAGAAATATATACCAAACAAGAGAGGTCCCAGGACTGAGCCTTGTGGGATGCCACTTGTAACTGGTTTGGAGTCTGACATGGCTCCAGCAATTCTAACCATGTGGCTTCTGTCCTTGAGCCAGTTTGCAAAACATCTAGTGACATAGGGGTTTATATTTAAGCTGGTGAGCTTATCTATAATGCTTGAGTGGGGTATTGTATCGAAGGCTTTTATGATATAATATATTATAATTAGGATGTAGTCAACCAGTTTTGGATCATACTGGGTGTCCCACAATGCTCATAGTAATGCATTCAAATGATACTTCTGTGACAGGCTTTGGGATCAAGGAACTTATATATCCAGGATGGGGTACAATTTTCTGACATTCTACACAAGAAACAGAGATGTTATCTATTTCAGTACTGTAACTGGTCAGTACAACTATCCAATACCCTGTCTTTTGCTCTATAGATCCCCAGGTGGCTTCTGAACTGGTGAGTGAGAGATAGCTCCATTACTAGTGTCAGATGTCAAACTAACTCCCTCTCTTTTTCTCTCTATAAAAGAGGTTGTTGTTTCTTCATGTTTTTCTTTTTTTTTAACTACCTTTATTAAATTGCCATTTAAGACATTGACACACATGCTTAATGGAAAAGAAAATTCTCTAAGATGGGTATCCTTATTAATGTATTTCCTGTAGAGGGTACTAGTACTTGTCCCCAGGCTTAAATTCTTTAAGATGGGTATCCCTATTAATGTATTTCCGATAGAGGTACTAGTATTTGTCCTCAGGGGTAAATTCTCTAAGATGGAGATCCTGATTAATGTATTTCCTGTAGAGGGTACTAGTACTTTCCTCAGGGGTAAATTCTTTAAGATGGGTATCCTCATTAATGTATTTCCTGTAGAGGGTACTAATACTTGTCCTCAAGTGTCAGTTCTCTAAGATGGATATCCTTATTAATGTATTTCCCATAGTGGTACTAGTACTTGTCCTCAGGGGTAAATTCTCTAAGATGGGTATCCTTATTAGAGACATGCTATTGCTTTTCCTGGACTCTGTGTATGTGTACCTTTACTATAAATTTTACTAGTTTTATTCTACCCTTTAAAGTAGTATCGTGTTTGATCACACTTTTGAAGGGAGTGTCTTCCTCTTCCCAAGCTTTCTTTGTAATATTAATGAGCCCCTTGGCATACAGCCATACAATAGTTCAAACAAGGTTAAAACATGTGAGGCTTGTGTTACATCTCCGATTGTATGAACTCTAATTGTACCTTGACTTAGGAATTGGGTCCATTCCATCATGGTATTAGAAACCCAACGTACAGGGGGAAAGCAAACCTAAGTACAGGTGGAATTGGTCTCAGTTTTCCCATCTACATTGATAACCTTCCTTAATATAGATTTCAGTGTTTTATTAAATCATTCCACTTACCCATCAGTCTTTGGGGTGGAAGATAGATGTCCTCGGGTGTTTAACTTTAAAACCATGAATGGAGTACCATGGTCAGTTAGCATCCCTTTAGGAATGCCCACTCTGGAGAATAACAATACCAGCTACCTAGCTGTAGCTTTAGCAATAGCTTTGCATAATAATGATGCCTCAGGAATTTGGTCACATAATATGTTATAATTAGGATGTAGTTAACCAGTGTTGGATCATACTAGCTGTCCCACAATGCTCATAGTAATGCATTCAAATGATACTTTTGTGACAGGCCTTGGGATCAAGGAACTTATATATCCAGGATGGGGTACAATTTTCTGACATTCTACACAAGAAACAGAGATGTTATCTATTTCAGTACTATAACTGGTCAGTAAACTATCTAATACTCTGTCTTTTGCTCCATAAATCCCCAGATGGCTTCTTAGCTAGTGAGTGAGAGTTAACTCTTTTACTAGTGGCAGATGTCAAACTCACTCCCTCTCTTTTTCTCTCTATACAAGAGATTGTTGTTTCTTCTTTTAACTACCTTTATTAAATTGCCATTTAAGACATTGACACACACATGCTTAATGGAAAAGGAAACAAACCATATGAACATTTTTCACTTCTTTTTAATGATTATCATTCACTCAAGATTACATAAATTGCCAAATTCCTGCCTTTCCTCAAACCTCGGACCTCCTCCAGAGCATTATTGTAGATATATTGTTTACATAAATCCCATTTATTTCTATGAAAGGTGTTTTCTAAAGAGCCCACCACCAGTTCTTTTCTCTCTTTTTAGCAATATACAGTATTTCAGTTACAGTCAATTTAGTGTCTGATTTCCATTTTCTAGTAATTGCTTTGTTGGCAGCCAATAGCATTAATATTAGTAAGGCATTACTATATCTAAGTAATTAAGACTGTGTTCCAGTTCAAATGAATCATTTTCTTAGTTACAGCTATTTGCAAACCCAACATTTCTGACACAGTACTCTGTAGAGAATTTTTAAAACTTATTAACCTATTACACTTCCAAAACTTGTGTTCTCAGTTACCTGTTTCCAAACACACACCTAACAATCAGTATCTACCTCAGGAAAATAATCTCTGAAATCTACTTGGGGTGAAAAATTACCAAATTACTAAGCATTATGGACATTTTTGCATATTTGGGAAGCATATATATGTCCGCCAATTGCTCCATTGTATCAGAGGCGATCTCTGCCTAACATACAAAGCTATGTCAAACCTAGAGCTGTTGGACATGCTCCACTTAAAGAAATCACAATCCCTCCAAGCTACACGCTCTAGGGACCTAAACCTTGTCACCACAATAAACAAAACATGCTGGAGGGATAGATTTCTGTCTCAGAGACTTCCCATACTCTGGAACAAACTAACTTTTTATATCGAACAAAACTCCTCATTAGCACTCTTCAAGAAAAATCTTGATGACTGGATGGGAAATAGGAAATTCACCCTGGGGATCACCTCTGTGGCTCTGCTCAACAGGGACACAGGAAAATAATTTTCTTGGGTGGTGACAGCCAGGGTATATTTTTGGCAAGGCTTATATAGGCCCTAGGGCCAATAGCCTAGTACCTACATATGAACCTATGAACCTATTTCTAACTTTTTCTAACCTCCTTTGATTGATTCTTATAGTAATCATGTAATATTATTATATGCCCTACTAATTATGCTTTCTTTAACATCAGCTTCTGCTCTAGACTTGCCTAAAAACAATATCAGAAGTAATCTTTTACTAAGCTCTCCATTATCCCATTTTCTTAGCCTATCCTCTGATATAAATCCCTAGAAGGGAAGACAGTCTGTAACCTGCAGTCCAATATGTATATCTGCCCTCTATATTCCCCTTGGTGATAATATCAATATATTATATATAATGTTGTTGTGTCTTTCGGCTTTTTAGGGGTTGCCACAGTGGAACTCCTGTCCGCTAATGATTGGCAGTGGATTTTTACGTGCCGAGTTGCCAGCCCTGATGCACAACCTGCAAAGAAGGTGCGCCCATTCACGCATGTCTCCACAAAGAAGACACTCTAGCTGAGAATCGAACAGGACAACGTCTTACTGTGAGTCGGCAATGCTACCGCAGCACCACCACCACAGTCTAATATATTATATATAATATATATACATATAATATCAAAACTCTTGAAAATATCCTGTCCTGGTTCTCCTCCAATATAAAAAATGAAACCTATATACTTGGTGACACCAACATCAACTGGAACACAGTCAACTCTGAAGCCCCTTCCCACACAATCAACCTGTACAATTTCTCCCAACTAATACAATCACCAACCAGACCAAATCAAGATGGTACCTCTAGTACAATCATTGACTGGATCCTAACAACTCACCCACACCTTATCACAAAAGCAGGGACATTACCTGATCCACTCAGCAATCACCTACCTGCCTTCACCAACCGTCTCCCTTCTCCACTGCAAAAACAGCACCACTACAGACAAACCCGCAACCTCTCCTCTTTCAACCCTCTAACTTTCTCAGAAAGCTTAAAACTTACTAACTGGTCCCCTCTAAAAACCCTTCCTCTAGACAATGCTGTTTCCTACTTTAACCACTCAGTCCTAACCCTTCTCAATCAGCAAGCTCCCCCCTTGGACCAAACGCATCAAAGTCAATCCCTGTCCATGGTTATCAAAAGACACTAAACTATCCATGTGCCAAAGGGACAACAAATGGAAACAATAGCTAAAACATAAAAACCTTAACACCCTCCAAGAATATAAGCAACTACGGAACTCCACAAAAAACTAATAACTAAAGAATACAAAGACCACTACTACAAACTCCAGTCCTTACACTCAACAAATCCTAAAACATTCTGGGACTCCATTTCATCCATGCTGCATCCTGGCAACAAAGAAACCCCCTGCCCAGACCCCAACTTCTCTAACACTGAAACAGCTTCCCTATTCAACTCATCCTTCATATACTGCATAGCTAAACTATCAGTCTCCTTCCCATCCCCTCCTCCACTACCCCCTCCAGCCCCAACCACCACCCCAATCATCTGTCTTCCTCCACATCTTTGAGCCTCAACCCTATTCCTACAAACTCAAAACCTGTCATAATGCACCTGACAAACTTCCTCCCACCTTCCTCAAACAATCTGCAGACAGCATTGCCTATCTCATCTCTATTCTTATAAATAGAGCCATGCAAGAATCATATGTCCCTTCCATCTGGCACCACGCTGACATCATCCCCCTCCACAAAGGTGGCAAAAACACTGATACCACCAACTTCAGGCTTATTGCTATCCTTTCCCCTCTTTCTAAAATAATAGGGAAAACAACACAAGGACAACTCATGACATGCCTAACCCAAAACAATCTCCTCTCCCCTACCCAGTATGGCTTCCACCCTGGCAACAACACCATGACTGCCTTTCATTCCTTTCTTGAAACCATAAGCCATAAACGTGACTAAGGCAAGTTTGTCTCCACATTATTCCTAGATTTGTCAAAGGCCTTTGACACCATCTTGCACACCCTATTACTATCCCAACTCTCCACCCTGCAACTCTCTCCCTCCACCAGAGCCTGGTTTTCCAGCTACTAGTCCAACCACCAACAAGCTGTCCAATGGAAAACTTCAACCTTCCCCTTACTTCCCACACCCACAAGTGCCCCACAAGGTTCTATTCTTGGCCCTCTTCTCTTCAACCTATTCATTAATAACTTTCACCTTTCCATCCCAGACTCATCTGTCATCCAATATGCAGATGACTCACCAGTCATATACTCAGCCTTCTCCCCCTCCAAACTCCTAGCAAAAACCCAACTAGCCTTCTCCAAAACAGAAGCCTGGATGCAGTCTCACCATCTGGCACTAAATGCAAATAAAACCAAACTAATGCTTTTTCCCCTACCAAAAGTCCATCAATGACAAAACCACTTTCACCATACAGAGCCAAACAATACCTACCTTAAAATTGTTCCCAGCACCAAGCTTTTGGCCATCATTATTGAAGAAGAACTAAAATTTGACATTCACAAACACTCCACAGTCAAGAAAACCCACCAAAATGTAGGTCTCCTCTACAGACACAACCACTTCCTAAGCCCCACTACTCACCAAACTCTTGTATCCACCTTCCTACTCCCCTCCCTTATGAATGGTTCCCCTCTTTTCTCCACTCTCCATTTCAGCCTCTGATCCAAACTTGAATCCTGCTACCACAAGATCTCCAAATTTGCAACCTACTCAAAAACATCATCCCACCACTGCCTCTCTCTCCACACCCTAAACTGGCTGGAACTACCCAACGACCTCACTTACCTACAACTCACCATTACCCACAAGCTCATCTTTAACCTGCTGACTGCCCAGCTCTTGCTACTACCTTAAACCCCTACATTCCCAACCGCTCACTCAGATCCAAAAAACAAAATCTCCTTCAAGTCCACAAACCTGTACGAACTTCTGGCCAACTACTGCTGTCCCACTCCTTAGCTAAAAAATGAAACTCTCTCCTCACACAGCTACGCAACCTACCTAACCATACAAACTTCAAATCTCTATTCCTCTCTCATCTTTCATCCAAATGGGAATGCCCTTGTCATGCTCCAACCTAAATTCCGCCCCCCTTTCCTACCTCGTACTGTCAATTGACACTGATGTTGAAATTACTGTATTGAAATGTGTCCATCAATTTTAACAGTGTGACATGCCAAATGCTAATATCGTGAAGCATATTTGTAAATGTTTAACAATTTTAACAGTGTGACGTGCCAAATGCTAATATCTTGTAGCTTATTTGTAAATGTTTAACTAGCTTGACTGTACTATCTTTTTTTCTAACAAGTGAAATGTAACTTGCTATTATTGTGGAGCTTTTCTCCCTGGGCCTCCACTGAAAATGGGCTCTTTTTGGCCCAGTGGACTTCCCCAGTCATCAAACTTAAATAAATAAATAAATAAATAAATAAATTGTGATTTTTGCTGTTGCTTTGTATCATGTAATTTACATTTTCTTATAAAAGTAGGAGGAGAATTAATAACAGTGGTTCCCAAATAATATCCCAGTTAACCAAACAAAAACTTACCTGAAATCCAATAAAATATCAACACCTTCATTATGAGTATCACACCATCTTTGAATATCCAGCCAGAATCTAACCAGCTCTGAGCTGCCCTTTTTCTGACTCAGGAACCTCTGCTGATAATCCAAGACCAGTTGTAGAGGTATGTGTGTCAACCTATTGGTTAAAATATTAGCGTAGACCGTTAACTCCAGCTGGAGTAATGAGACTGGGAGATAGTTGGCAGGGATGGCCCTATTTTTATTTGGCTCGGGGAGCATCAGTACTTTAGCTACCTGGGAACTGTTTGGGAATTGTCCTGAACATCATTCTCGGCAAAGGTTGTAACATGGGGGTAAGTAATTTCTGTTTATATTTATGGAAAAAAATCAAATGTAGGCCTGTTAAGATAAGGTGCCTTCCCTGCTTTCAGGCCATCTATCGTGGCACTAACTTCAGCTTTCCTGATTTCCCCCTCTAATACATGATTGTCACTATCTGACAGTTTCTCAAACCCAACCTTGTTAGCATTGACAAACCTCATTCCATCTCTAAACCTGCAGATTCTCATATTGAAGAGAATAGTCTAGAATCAGTAATCCTGATCTCCTCACCAATAAGTGATAGGTTCATAGGTAGTTTCTAAGTTATAGACCCGAAAGTCTTTATAAGCCTAGCCATGAGTACCTAATATAATACTAGAGAAACTCAATATAAAGTATCGTGCCTAAACTTGATATCTTTGCTAGCAATGACTGCCCATATCTACAATGGTCATAGGTGAAATCCCTGGCAAGAATTTAAGTTTTTCCATCCAGTCATCCAGGCTACACTTACACAAGGTCATAGAGTGGTTCTGTTTGCTGTGAATCAGTAGCCTATTCCAGAAGAGTGGCAATCTCTGAGAGACATATCTGTCTGTCCAGCAGGTCCTATTTATGTCGCAGGCCAGGCTAAGGTCCCTGGAGCAGGTGACTCTTGTCCCATTTGACTTACACATGTGCAGCATTTCCATTAGGCTTGGATCCAAGATTGCTGTGTAGGCCAGGCACAATTCTCCTCTAAGTAGTCTGTACAGTACTGAGCACAGTAACAGTGAATTCAATCTGTCTGTGCTGGAGACCCTGAATTTTCTTAGTTACAAATCTCTGAGGTCTCTCAAGTTGCTGGAGGTGCTTGGTAAGGTACATACTAAAGGGAGCATTGTACTCAATTACTGGCCTGATGAGAGTCGAGTACAGGGAAGTTATGACCTCTTTCACTCTTGACGCAATACCTTTGTTAATGAGGTGTGCAATGTAGAATGTCTTCCTTACCACAGCAGACACATATTGGTCAAAATTTAGGCTAGACAACTTGTGTTCCCAAATCTCTCAATACTGAGGTGTTACTTAGGGTATTATTATTATATGATAGTTTGCAGGGATATAATTTTTACCATTTTTCCAACAGTAATTTGGCTATGAGTTTATGGGATGCAATTCCTATGGTCCAACAGAATGCCGTGTATCTGTCCTATCTCTCATGAATCTTAGCATATCTTAGATGACGAATCATTTCTTTCTCAAGTGAAATCTTATTCACTAACATTTTATCTACACAGCCGGCTCTTTTATATTCACCTTTTTGAATCTCCCGCTCTGTTCTATTTCCCACTCGCAATATTTTCATTTATCTCAAGACAACCTTTTGGTTCCACAACTTAACTGAATGATAAACCATTCCCACCCTGACTTTAATTAACACAGGATCCTCCTCACATGTTATCCGAGTAAGTCTTTGTAAACCTGTCTGTATCCAGTGCACATTTGACATCCTTTATTAGGAGGGCGTTGACTCTCCAATTGTTGAGGCTTGATTCTGAATAATTCATGCATGTCTACAATATGACATTAGCATGATTTGCCCACAGTGTGTCTTTGATTTCACAGAATACTACTCAATGGGCCAAAGCTTTGAAAACCAACCACATGTCCAGTCTAATGGCTATGCCTACTCTTGGGGCTACATAAGTATAATCCTTATCAATGGGGTGGCATGATCCCTGTATTACTACTAAGTTGAGTTGCTCTAGGAGAGTTTTTAATAATCACTAACTTTCCTTAGTCTGTGTGAGCTAGAAGGGATTTTGTCCCATTCTGGTTTTAAAATAGTGTTAAAGTCCCCTCCTTGTATGATATGTTTAGCCTGCACCCTGAGCTTCTGAAGTGCCTCAAAAATATAATATGAGCCCACTCATCAGTGTTTGACTCATAGAAGCTCCCCAGTAACACTTTTCCCCACTGCGTATCATAAATTAGAACAACCCATAATTCTGTATTATCATGTTGTTCAAGAATTTAAGACCAACACAAAGATTTATGTATTAAAATGCAACCCTTCCTTAGCCGAATTACACAAGCTGCCAGATTGCAATGCAATATGCAGTAGCTTTCATTCCTTTTAACTTTAACTTCCTACATAAAGACAACTTTGACTTTTGTGTTTGTAATATAATGTTATAACCCTTTTGGCTAGCCTTATGCAATATTTTCTCTTTATGCATTTACCTCATACACCTGGAAATAAACTGCCTGGAACAGTTTTGTCTTCTATGCCATGGGGTAAGTCGATGGGCATGCTCTATAATAGGAGCCTCAGAATTGTCCAATATTTTTTTCATTTCACAGACTATGTAGCTTCTGGGATCAGAGCCTTCCACTTTCTGTGTGATTCCTATGATTCTGATATTGTTCCATTGCACATATCCAAGTCATCCAGTCTGCTGTCAAAATCATTCATAGCTGTATGAAGTAGTCTGGTGCTCATTTACATATTTAACACCCTTTTTTTTAATTTCCTTGTGTTGGGCCACTAAAATATTATGCAAGTGTCCCAGTTGTGCCTGATGGTTAATAGTCATGTATTTTATTTAATTAATGGCCATGGCTGACTTTTGTTTCATTGTAGTCAGTATGGCTAGGGATTCCTTTATAGCTTTTAGGTTGTCCACCATGCCATTCGGAGCAGTGTCCATTGCTAGTCTTCCTGCAGGATGAGAGGGCCATTGGTATAACCAAAAGGCAATGTCTCAGAATAAATGGCAGAGTCCTCTATTGGAGATGTCTTGCCCAACTCTGTTCACTCTCATAGTCATTAGGGTTTACTTTGATTGAACTGTTGCCACCTTTAACTCTAGTCTATAAGTGGGTTTACTTGTCAGATGTAAGAAACATGAAAAGATTTAACGTTTTCCATTAGTGCATCATAATCTTAATATTTTGTAGGTTGTTACTCTTCTCAAGGTTTTCATCCAAAATTCTGTTCTCTCCTGATTTCTCAAACTTACCCCTTTTCAGCATCATCCCTTTCCACTTTGATTTATAACCTTCTGCCTGCATTATGTATATGAGCTTTATCTGCAGAGCTTTAAACTATCCACTTAAAACATAGAATCCTAAGCCACCTTGCTCTGGGAGTTCTTTTTGAGTTTAGTATAGGTATAAGATTGTAAGGACATTTCCCTTCCATAATATTACTATACTTTATCTTTATCTGCAGAGCTCTAAACTATCCACTTAAAACATAGAATCCTATACCACCTTGTTCTGGGAGTTCTTTTTGAGGTCAGTATAGGTATAATGTATTTTATTTATTTTTTATTTATTTAACATTTGTTGACTGGGAAAGTCCGACTAGGTTCCACAGATCTTGTTTTCAGTGGAGGCCCGGGGAGAAATGCTCCAGACGCATGTCTTTAGAATGTGGGAGGAAACCGGAGTACCCAGAGGAAACCCGGGAGAACATGCAAACTCCACACAGAAGGCACCCTGGCCAAGAATTGAACCAGAGAACCTCTTGCTGTGAGGCGACAGCATTAACCGCTGCACAACTGCACCGCCCATAAGATTGTAAGGACATTTTCCTTCCCTAACATTACTATACTTTATCTTTATCTGCAGAGCTCTAAACTATCCACTTAAAACATAGAATCCTAATCCACCTTGTTCTAGGAGTTCTTTTTGAGTTTAGTATAGGTATAAGATTGTAAGGACATTTCCCTTCCATAACATTACTATACTTTATCTTTATCTGCAGAGCTCTAAACTATCCACTTAAAACATAGAATCCTAAGCCAACTTGTTCAAGGAGCTCTTTCTGAGCTCAGTATAGTTATACGATTGTAAGGACATTTCCCTTCCCTAACATTACTATACTTTATCTGCAGAGCTCTAAAATATCCACTTAGAACATAAAATCCTGTCACCTTGTTCTGGGAGTTCTTTTTGAGCTCAGTATAGGTATAAGATTGTAAGGACATTTCCCTTCCCTAATGTTACTATACTTTATCTTTATCTGCAGAGCTCCAAAATATCCACTTAGAACAGAATCCTAAGCCACCTTGTTCGAGGAGTTCTTTTTGAGCTCACTATAAGTATACGATTGTAAGGACATTTCCCTTCCCTAACATTACTATACTTTATCTGCAGATGATATCATCTTCCCACTTTGTCTTCTTTATGAAACTTTTGTTTAAGTGTTCTAACTAAGGATTGTTTTCCTCAATATATTGTTTCAGAGTGGAAAGTGTACCTTCCTCTCCTAAGAATACTGGTAGTCTCCTCTCCAAAGGTTACCTCTAAGAAATCATTTCCTGCTTCGTTTTCCCTTTTTGTCATGGAAACCTGTTGCTCAGAATCTCCCCTCAGTTGTATCCCTTTATCTATTTCTTTTCTTGTGGTCTTTATTCCAAGGGTCTTCACTCAAGTGCCCTTCCAAGTCTATGTTTGTTTCAGTTTCTGCATTAACATCTTTTATAACTCTTTCTGTTGACCTTTGATTTGTACTGATTTTTACCTCAATTTCTATACAAAGATCCTTTACAATTTTCAGTTTTTGTTCTTTTGTTGGAGCATGTTCCTGGGGATTGACAGAATCCTTCCTACTAGCTAACCAAATTCTGATGATCTTTTTTTCTAGGTTTATTATTAAAATGTCGAATGGCACTACGTAGACTGTACTATAGTCAAACACGGAAGTTCGAAAATAGTAATGTCGACGACAAAAAAACAATCTAGGAATGGTTTTAACATGGGTCGAGGTAGGTGTTCAGTATTATTCAGAACTACAAACATCTCCCCTACCTCGACCCATGTTAAAACACAGTCCTAGATTGTTTTTTTGTCGTCGACATTACTATTTTTGAACTTCCATGTTCGACTATAGTACAGTCGATGTAGTGCCGTTCGACATTTCAGTAGTAAACCTTTTTTCTATACCAACTCCCTTTTCTTGGCTACAGTTTCGTACTTCCAGGAAACTGTCAGTAACTTGCTTCCTCCACTTCTAGTCATGTTGAATGGGAGTATCAACTTGCCATAATTTGTCCATAGATTCTCCCATTTCCCACAATTCAATGGTGCCTTAAAATGTATCTTTCTCTAATAATAAAATGTGTTAACTGGATCAGCCAACCATAAGTTACACGAAATGGATGTAATAATTCCCTCAACTCTGTTTGGATTTCTACATGTATCAGGGAATGCCCCTTTGTGTCACAATGAATACATATCACACCCACATTCTGTCTCTTAACAATATTATGCTTATAAATCAGGGAGTGCCTGAGTCTTGACACAAGCTGCAACTCCCTTAATTCTAATATAGAACTTTTTTGATACACAGTAACATAGGGCAGAGTCAGTTACTCTGGCTGTAGTTCTATGACATTCCATAGAACAGGTTCACTGGAGGCATGACCTTCAGGTCTCACATTTGTACTTATAGGTTCATAGGTTCATAGTTTAGTACTAAGCTAACTGCCCTTGCGAGCCATTTTAAGCCTAGCCAATTATCCCGTGTGAGACTCAAACCCTGCACCTTGTGTTTGTAAGGCAAACACCTTAGCCATTAAGCCACCCTCCCAACCCATTTGCAGATGTTTCCCAGTACGGACATCACAGTGCTTAGCTATGTGACCTATTCTTCCACACTGGTAGTGCATTCATATTTTTCATGCTGATTTGTGGTTTTACAGAAGGTCCTGCCCTTACTACAGTTTTGTTTTTAGAAACAATCTCGTCCACTACAAAATGTTCAACTAGAGTTACTAAGTTATTAGAGATCTTGGGATCACTTAGTAATACACATTTTCTTATTTTACTTTGCAATTCTCTTTAAATTTCTCTTATGCTAAAGTACATATCATGTCCCCTCTATTATTACTAAGCTCATGCCAACATTTGAAAATACACCTTATGCCCTGCACCTTTGTACTTGTTGTTTTATCTTTACAAAAAGTCCAGTTATGAAATGTTATTTCTTGCCTTCTTGGGATTTGTTCCAGCCCCGATTAAACAGTTATTTCTTAAGCTTATCTTAGTCTTTTCACATGCATAGGGCGGCCACGGTGGTGCAGTGGTTAGCATTGCTGCCTCACAGCAAGAGGTTCTCCGGTTCGATCCTCAGCTGGGGTGCCTTCTGTGCGGAGTCTGCATGTCCTCCCTGTGGTCGCGTGGGTTTCCTCCGGGTGCTCCGGTTTCCTCCCACATCCCAAAGACATGCTGCAGGTGGATTGGACACTCTAAATTGGCCCTAGGTGTGCGTGTGAGTGTGCCTTCTGTGGAAGGTTGTCGCCGGGCTGGCAACTCGACACTGTAAAACTCCACTGCCATTCAATGTGCGGACAAGGTGATCCACTGTGGCGACCCCTAACCGGGAAAAAGCCGAAAGAAGAAGAAGAAGTCTTTTCACATGCATAATTTTCAGAAAATTTCCTGTAGCAGAAGTGGTATTTAGCACAAGTCAAATATGTTTCTGTCAGTGCTAACAGGGTTGTGAGTTTGTACCTTCTTAAGGGCCTATTATAGACACAGAGGGTGATTTTCTGAAAAGAGTTATACTAAACCACTGTTAATTTTTGGACTAACTGAAGAGGCAATGTAACACAGTTCAAGTGAGATATGGGTTTGAATGGAGAAATTGCACAATGTACGTGTGTGTGTGTGTGTGTGTGTGTGTGTGTGTGTGTGTGTGTGTGTGTGTGTGTGTGTGTGTGTGTAAAATACATTGGACTTCTGCCATATTTTCATTATCCCAACCATAAAATGGCACTGGATAACAGCTGACTTCATACACTTGAAAGCCTATGTATGTGGTTTTAAAGAAACCAGTCACACTGCTTTACTCTAGAGCATTCTCCCATGTAAAGTCTACTGTGCGTCACCAAGTACTTCAAAGCCCTACAGGATAGAACAGGTGCTTCCATTGTGTGTTGAGAATCCACCCAGTGGATCCACCATGCTATGTTTTTATATCTATTATCTATATCTATATCTAAATCTGTATCCATATACTCATAGAGATAAAGAGCGACAGATCAATAACTAGATAGATACAGATATATAAACCTAGTATATATAATATTTATATGTAAACAGAAACAAACATATGCATTTGTCAGACAGATGGATAGCTAGATAGACAAACATGTATAAATATATATATATATATATATATATATATATATATATATATATATATATGTGTGTGTGTGTGTGTGTGTGTGTGTGTGGATGTAGTTCAGTAGAGCAAACATATTACAAGTTCGAACCAAATATAGCTGGGAACATATGTTCAAACTTGTAATAGTTTGAACGCTGAAGGAAAAAAAGAAAAAAACAAAAAAAAAAGCAAAATTAAACTGCTGCACCCCCCACACACACACCCTTACTTAAATATACCAACTCCGAGATCGCACTACATTGTGGAAATGGGAAATTTTCCCATTTCACTCTTTATGCGGCTCTCCATTCAGTCCGAATGTTTAAATGTTCGAAGTTATGGTATCAGCCATATCGTCTTCAAACATTTAAAAGTTTGATCTACTGAAGGGGACCCATATATATATATATATATATATATATATATATATATATATATATATATATATATATATATAGATATATATATTATATATAAACAAGAAACTTCAAGATTGCTGACAGATTAATGAAAAAACAAACAGAGAGTGCTGGACTTCCGTAGAAATGTAACAGTACACTACGATTCCGGTATATATAGGGTATCATACTGTAAATTGACATCATAACCTATAAACCAATGCCCAAACATGAAGCAATACATCATGAATTATAAATTGAGCTGAGTGTAAAAGCTCATGAATAATATAAAAAGAAAACGAGTGTTACAGATTCATGTACAAACAGTGTAAAGAACTTAAGTATAATGGGCAAAGTCAAGCAGGATGAACACCAAGTTCATATGAGAACAGGATGAACAACAAGTTCATATGAGAACAGGATGAACAACAAGTTCATATGAGAACAGGATGAACACCAAGTTCATATGAGAACAGGATGAACAACAAGTTCATATGAGAACAGGATGAACAACAAGTTCATATGAGAACAGGATGAACAACAAGTTCATATGAGAACAGGATGAACAACAGGTTCATATGAGAACACTGTCGAGAGTATTGCTGCAATAATAATGATAAGGAGAGTCAATAAAATTAGTTATGAATGTCACACAGGCAATATATAACATATAAAAGACACGGGGAAAAAATTAATTGCGCCATTTTAAAACACATCTGGTATTTAAACTTTCATTAATGCGCGGAGCAGTCTCTGCATTTAATAATAACTGCCATCTCAGTTCCTTAACTTCTAACAGGGCACCATTATCTCCAAAAAACAACGACCCTGGTCTAAAACAAGAATTATGAAATCAGCAAAAGAAGTGCAAGTGTTGCTGTGTTTAGCTATGCATTGCTATAATCAGCATTTCTAATGGCGCCATAATGTTCTTTAATTCTTGAAGAGAGTTTACGTATGGTCTTACCTACATAAAATGCAGAACATGTAGTGCCTACTGCAGCATAAACCACATAAATAGGCTTGCAGTCAAAACTATTGTTAAAATGTACTGTCAAATTATTGTGCTTAAAGGTGTAAGAGTCACCAGTAAAAATTCATTTGCAAGTAATACAGTTACCACAAGTAAACATACCCTTGGTAGTGCTGACCATAGAAGGAGAAACTAGAAAAGGGGAATCTCTATTTTCAAATAATAGTTGTAGGGCTTTAACCTTCTTATGTGTAAAGATAGGGTAAGGAACCAATTTAAGGTTGATATCTTGACTGGACATCAAAATGTCCCAGTTGTTATAAAAAACATTTTTAATGGCACTAGAATCCCTACAAATCGGTATGGGAAAAGAAGTAAATCTGTCTATCCTAGTGCTAGAGTCATCCTTAGGGTAAAAGTGTCCGGGTAAACCAATGGAAGAGACAAGATCTGAATTCTCCACAGGAGTAGTAATATGTGTAGTATGAGTGGTGTGACTAGATTTAGGAGAAAAGACCTTCAAAACTATGGGAGGAAACTTTATATATCTCATGGAACTAACTTCATCAGAAATAGACTGTAATAAGTCACTAGGATATCCTCTATCCAACAAAAAGTTAGTAAAAATCTGACATTCATTAAAGAAGGTAGTGTCATCAGAAATTATTCTAGATAATCTAATATATTGCTCTCTAGCCATGTTATGTTTAATGAATAACGGGTGCATACTAGCATAATGCAAATAATTGTTTCTGAAGGTGCCTTTTCTATACATAGAAGATGCCCAAGTCTGTGAGGTAGTATTAAGGGACACCTGTACGTTATTTACTGAATGGCAATGTTGCTACTGAACTGCCTGTTGTGACCACAGCTGCCGAAATTAACCCTGTCTTCACATCGAATTCTACTCAGGTTTCGATGTCTGCTGCACTGCTGAATGCTTCCAATGTTTTACCTTCATCTACCATTTTATTTTATTTATTTATTTATTTATTTTACATTTGTTGACCGGGCTAGTCTAGCTGGATACATGTCCATTTTCAGTAGAGGCCCGGGGAGAAAAGCTCCACACATAAGAGAATACAGGATACATTTACAAATGGTATAGAGTAGCATAACATACATATCACAGAAAAAGACATTGGTATAACATATTTGTAAAATAACAATCAGAATGTTGTATAGATATTCTAAGGTTGGCTACAAATTGAAGCCGCGGGGGTAGGTTGAGATCTCTGGGATAGGGTATATACTACAGCGGCTAGTCTGGTTTAGGACATGGGCATGACCAATGAGACTTAAGAAATATTTTGAGATGATTTTTGAATTGATTAATTGAGGTCATTAGTCTTAGGCTATTGGGTAGGGAATTCCATAGCTTTCCAATGGAATTGGCATAGAGAGCATCGCCTCCAGAGTTATTAGATTTAATGGTTAGTACCTGAACACTATTAGCTGACCTGAGGGATTTTAGGTTTGAGTAGGAGGTCAGGATATTGCTCACTACCACTAGTCTAAATATGATGCATCTACATCAAGAGTACATTCAAATGAATAGTATTTCCACCAGAGGAGTTAACGGTCCAGTTTCACAACTGAATATGTCTAATGTGCATAGAACTGAAATGGAGAGGCAATCGTACGCTTCTATATTGACACAACATTATATACCATCCCAGTCTTTTATTCCAGTACACCCCTTAAACAAATCTGGACTTGTCAACCCTACTACGGATGTGCCTTCAAGTACGCAACAGCAGTCGCACCACTTGATTGCAGACAATCTTCTGTCATTCATTAATACTGATAATCTTATTAACCCATTTACGGAAGTTATAAATCTACAGGATGCATCTGATTTCACATCCTATAGACAGTCATCTGCTGCGGCAGGTTTAAAACAAAAAATATTTTCTCTTGAAAGGTTATTTATTACCTTCAAGAGCCTGCAATATGATATCTTTTACCTTGCATTCTGTCTTAGTAGGGACATTGTGCCACTGGGTTTGCATATTACAAAATTTCCAAACAACCTCTCCAAGGACTCTAGTCTTTATAAATAATTAGTGGCATTGTACAATACTATGGGTCTAACTATTATTAGAGCCCTGATTGACCACAATAAGCTCAGACTATCCAAAGTCAGTAAGGACATTAATGACTTATACTCAGATGTCATTAAACACCCGGATTTACACTTTATTTTGCATATTCCCAACGGAATACATCCAAGGGTCACTCGACACGTGGCCACTATTGTGCAAAGGAAAAAGTTAAAATTGCAAAGGGACATCCTCCATTACCAGCGTAACATAGCTTACCCTTTAAGATCAGATGGCCATTTTAGATTCAGTTATAGGAATTTTCGATTGGGTCTTTCAAGACAGACAAGTAGCATACCTACATCTATTACTCCTGCTACTGTCTCTGTTTTTCCTAACCATGCAGTTTCAGCGGAAACTGTTAGCCCACATTCATTACCAAGGAATGTGTCTAGTTCTGCAGTCCCTTTCACTTTTTCCTGCTAGACTCTTCCACAGACATCGCATACTGGTGTTTATGTTCAACCCATTCCCGGCACTGTTTCTGTTCAACCTATACATGCACCGGTTTCTTTACAGCAGCCGGGTGCTATTACCATTAATAATGATTCTTGTTTGGGATGCATTCCTGTCAGCAACGGACTTGTTGGGGGAATTATTGATAATTTTCAGTTGTCTGCCCAGCACTTTCTGGTTGTAAGCAATGCAAATGCTAACATTCAGTATGCATCTACTATTGCTCCTGTTACCGGCAATTCTGCTTTCAACAACCCTTTGCAGTTATTGGACAATACCAGCTCCTCCAATAGTTTTATTGGTTCGAACTCTGATGCTTCTCCTTCTTTATTAGAAAGGAATCAGGAAGTGCCTTTTATCAACACCAGAAGTAGAGGGAAACCGAATTCTCTCAGGGGAAGAGGTTGATCCTTAGACCGCAGAAATGGGACTGTTCTCCAAGTCTCCCCTAGTTCCTATGTCACGCAAAACTTTTCTCTTAGATCTGGTTCTCATTTTGCAAGGAACCAGCCATGGGGAAGACCTAGAAGATCTCCTATGTGCTGACTTTCTTATCTGGACATTTATAATGTTAACAGAAGCACTGTTTGTGACACCCCTTATTGTTCTAACACGGAAATGTTCAATTTAACAGACAGGTCCCTGTCTGACAGTAGTGTTAGCTTATTAAAGTTAGGTTTTTCTTTTATTCCTGCCTTTAGAGCAGATATTTCTTCATTGCTTATTGATTTAAAGTTATATATAAGGAAGTTAAACCTAAAATTATTACATCAGAAGAATTTAAATCATTTGGATGAGGACAGTGATGATTGTTTTTCAGATAATGATGTACACCCTTATAAATTACCGATTAAAAGAAATTTATACAACCCTCCTTTATGTAACACATTGCATATTTTTTTCCAAATTATGCGAGAAGGATTTATGCCTTCTTTTAGCTGAGAACAGTAGAACTAAAAGGTTTAACCTTTCCGAACAACAATTGTATGATTTAAATACTTTCATTACTGACAAATCTCTTAGAATTATGAGAGCGGATAAAGGCTATGGCATAGTTTTAATGGAGCAAGCCAGATATACTGATATCTTGTTACATGATTTAAATAATAATGAATTTTTCTCTCCAGCCACTCTCTTAGATGTTAAACGAGCTTTTAGGATTATTGATAAAACCACTGATAGGTTACACAAAAATAATCTAATTTCTGATATGGAATCTTCTTTCATGACCACTAGCAATCCCCATTTAGGAAAATTTTTTTGGGATCCCTAAAATCCATAAAGATAAGATCAACCCTCCGTTTAGACATATTGTCTTTAACAAGAGGACTACAATCGAGGGTATTGCTGAATATATTGATATTATTTTAAATCCCATTGTTCAGAAGTCACCCTATTTCTTAAGAGATTCCTGGGATTTCCTAAATCTATTACATTTGAACCCACCACCTAATTCGCCTGTCATTTTAGTTACATTGGATATTTGATCTTTATATACCAATATTCCTCATGATAAAGGAATTCAATATTTAGAATGTTATTTAAAAAATGTACTTTTCCACATTGCAAAATTGGTACCATTTGTACACTGACTACTTTAGTTAAAAAAAAAATATTTCACTTTCACAGATAGAATTTTTCATCAGACTAAAGGTGTAGCGATGGGGTCTAAATCGGCACCAGCCTTTGCTAATTTGGTTCTAGCTTTGTGGGAGATTAGTTCATTAAGTAATTTGCCAGGTTTTAGTCACATGTTCTTATATAAGAGGTACATTGATGATCTCTTTTTTATATGGGAAGGGAGTGAGCATGACCTGTTTGACTTTTTAGATCAAATATCTAATTCTATTCCTTTTCTGAAATTTAAAGTGTCAGGTTATGGCAATCAGGTTAGTTTTTTGGATGTACAGGTGCCCCTTAACACTATCTCACAGACTTGGACATCTTCTATGTATAGAAAAGGCACCTTCAGAAACTACTATTTGCATTATGCTAGTATGCACTCATTATTCATTAAACATAACATGGCTATAGGGCAATATATTATATTATCTAGAATCATTTTTGATGACACTACATTCTTTTTGTTGGATAGAGGATATCCTAGTGACTTATTACAGTCTATTTCTGATTAAGTTAGTTCCATGGGATATATAAAGTTTCCTCCCATAGTTTTAAAGGGCTATTCTCCTAAATCTAGTCACACCACTCATACTACACATATTACTACTCCTGTGGAGAATTCAGATCTTGTCTCTTCCATTGGTTTACCCGTACACTTTTACCCTAAGGATGACACTAGGATAGACAGATTTACTTATTTTCCCATACCGATTTGTAGGGATTCTAGTGTCATTAAAAATGTTTTTTATAACAACTGGGACATTTTGATGTCCAGTCAAGATATCAACCTTAAATTGGGTCCTTACCCTATCTTTACACATAAGAAGGTTAAAGCCCTACAACTATTATTTGAAAATAGAGATTCCCCTTTTCTAGTATCTCCTTCTATGGTCAGCACTACCAAGGGTATGTTTACTTGTGGTAACTGTATTACTTGTAAATGGATTTTTATTGGTGACTCTTACACCTTTAAGCACAATAATTTGACAGTACATTTTAACAATAGTTTTGACTGCAAGCCTATTTATGTGGTTTATGCTGCAGTGTGCACTACATGTTCTGCATTTTATGTTGGTAAAACCATATGTAAACTCTCTTCAAGAATTAAAGAACATTATGTCGCCATTAGAAATGCTGATTATAGCAATGCATTAGCTAAACACAGCAACACTTGCACTTCTCTTGTTGAGTTCAAATTTGTGTTCGTGGGGGTGACATAGAAAATAAGGTGGAATCCATGGAATTGAGATGGATCATTAGAATGAGAGGCAATAAGCGTAAAGGGCTGAATGATAAAATATGCATCAAGCCTATTTTAAAAAATAGGAGATTCAAATAATATAGGGTATATATGTTATGTCTTTATGAAGTGTTATACATTTTTATATCTAAATACATTTTTATGTTCAAATATTTTTATGTATATTTTTATATGTTTGTTATATATTGTCTGTTTCTTTAACAGACTAATTGGATAATGACTGTTAATGTGTTGCCATTGGATAAAGAATTCTTTAAAATGTAACAGTCAAAATGTTTTTTAAATGTCTGATGAAGCGGCAGGTCTAAGCCGTGAAAGCACTCTCACAATAAAACTTTTTTATGATATCCTTATTGTCATTGTGCCTATGATAATATATATATATATATTTTCGGATCTAGGACTGTCCATCGAACACACATTTCACCAAAATGAAAACCACCGAACACACTTTCTCAAAAGTGCATTTATTGAAAATGCACTTTCGCCAGAAGGTAAGTAAGCAACAGTTGTTTGCATGTAGGTTTAGTTGTACATCAACATGTGGTGTAAATTGTACAACTAAACAAAGTGTTGCTTAGATCGTGTTACAGTGGGGATAAGGGAATATTCCTTTTCCACACTGTAGTGTGATTTCGGAGTGAGAATATTAAAATGGGGGGTGTGGGGGGTGCAGAAGGCCTAGCCCTCCTGCGTAAATGATAGTAGTCATTTATTTTTAATATATATATATATATATATATATTTTTTTTTTTTGATAAATGCACTTTCGCAAAAGTGCGTTCGGTGGTCTACGTTTCAGTGAAATGTGTATCCAATGGAGAGTCCTAAATTCATATATATATATATATATATATATATATATATATATATATATATATATATATATGTATATATACAAACACACACATACATACAGAGAGAGAGAGACAGAGATAGAAAGAGATTAGTGCCTCTATTTTGCCTGTGATGAGAGGAACAAATGAATGGTATTCTCAAGCCTTCCTAGAGATCGCTGTTCACTGGAACAGAAGCCTATAAATCATTTTTTGTGAGTCAGCTTAGCATTAAAGTTAATGTTCTGCTCCTGGTGAGAGAAATAACATGGGGGCATTAATAACTATTAGTCTCTGGTGCTATTGTTTTGTTACTGGTTACACAAGGAACACAGGGACATTGATTACTGATGGTCTCTGGTGCTATTGTTTTGTTACTGGTTACACAAGGAACACAGGGACATTGATTACTGATAGTCTCTGGTGCTATTGTTTTGTTACTGGTTACACAAGGAACACAGGGACATTGATTACTGATAGTCTCTGGTGCTATTGTTTTGTTACTGGTTACACAAGGAACACAGGGACATTGATTACTGATGGTCTCTGGTGCTATTGTTTTGTTACTGGTTACACAAGGAACACAGGGACATTGATTACTGATAGTCTCTGGTGCTATTGTTTTGTTACTGGTTACACAAGGAACACAGGGACATTGATTACTGATAGTCTCTGGTGCTATTGTTTTGTTACTGGTTACACAAGGAACACAGGGACATTGATTACTGATGGTCTCTGGTGCTATTGTTTTGTTACTGGTTACACAAGGAACACAGGGACATTGATTACTGATGGTCTCTGGTGCTATTGTTTTGTTACTGGTTACACAAGGAACACAGGGACATTGATTACTGATAGTCTCTGGTGCTATTGTTTTGTTACTGGTTACACAAGGAACACAGGGACATTGATTACTGATGGTCTCTGGTGCTATTGTTTTGTTACTGGTTACACAAGGAACACAGGGACATTGATTACTGATGGTCTCTGGTGCTATTGTTTTGTTACTGGTTACACAAGGAACACAGGGACATTGATTACTGATGGTCTCTGGTGCTATTGTTTTGTTACTGGTTACACAAGGAACACAGGGACATTGATTACTGATAGTCTCTGGTGCTATTGTTTTGTTACTGGTTACACAAGGAACACAGGGACATTGATTACTGATAGTCTCTGGTGCTATTGTTTTGTTACTGGTTACACAAGGAACACAGGGACATTGATTACTGATGGTCTCTGGTGCTATTGTTTTGTTACTGGTTACACAAGGAACACAGGGACATTGATTACTGATAGTCTCTGGTGCTATTGTTTTGTTACTGGTTACACAAGGAACACAGGGACATTGATTACTGATGGTCTCTGGTGCTATTGTTTTGTTACTGGTTACACAAGGAACACAGGGACATTGATTACTGATAGTCTCTGGTGCTATTGTTTTGTTACTGGTTACACAAGGAACACAGGGACATTGATTACTGATGGTCTCTGGTGCTATTGTTTTGTTACTGGTTACACAAGGAACACAGGGACATTGATTACTGATGGTCTCTGGTGCTATTGTTTTGTTACTGGTTACACAAGGAACACAGGGACATTGATTACTGATAGTCTCTGGTGCTATTGTTTTGTTACTGGTTACACAAGGAACACAGGGACATTGATTACTGATGGTCTCTGGTGCTATTGTTTTGTTACTGGTTACACAAGGAACACAGGGACATTGATTACTGATGGTCTCTGGTGCTATTGTTTTGTTACTGGTTACACAAGGAACACAGGGACATTGATTACTGATGGTCTCTGGTGCTATTGTTTTGTTACTGGTTACACAAGGAACACAGGGACATTGATTACTGATAGTCTCTGGTGCTATTGTTTTGTTACTGGTTACACAAGGAACACAGGGACATTGATTACTGATAGTCTCTGGTGCTATTGTTTTGTTACTGGTTACACAAGGAACACAGGGACATTGATTACTGATGGTCTCTGGTGCTATTGTTTTGTTACTGGTTACACAAGGAACACAGGGACATTGATTACTGATGGTCTCTGGTGCTATTGTTTTGTTACTGGTTACACAAGGAACACAGGGACATTGATTACTGATAGTCTCTGGTGCTATTGTTTTGTTACTGGTTACACAAGGAACACAGGGACATTGATTACTGATGGTCTCTGGTGCTATTGTTTTGTTACTGGTTACACAAGGAACACAGGGACATTGATTACTGATGGTCTCTGGTGCTATTGTTTTGTTACTGGTTACACAAGGAACACAGGGACATTGATTACTGATGGTCTCTGGTGCTATTGTTTTGTTACTGGTTACACAAGGAACACAGGGACATTGATTACTGATGGTCTCTGGTGCTATTGTTTTGTTACTGGTTACACAAGGAACACAGGGACATTGATTACTGATGGTCTCTGGTGCTATTGTTTTGTTACTGGTTACACAAGGAACACAGGGACATTGATTACTGATAGTCTCTGGTGCTATTGTTTTGTTACTGGTTACACAAGGAACACAGGGACATTGATTACTGATGGTCTCTGGTGCTATTGTTTTGTTACTGGTTACACAAGGAACACAGGGACATTGATTACTGATGGTCTCTGGTGCTATTGTTTTGTTACTGGTTACACAAGGAACACAGGGACATTGATTACTGATAGTCTCTGGTGCTATTGTTTTGTTACTGGTTACACAAGGAACACAGGGACATTGATTACTGATGGTCTCTGGTGCTATTGTTTTGTTACTGGTTACACAAGGAACACAGGGACATTGATTACTGATAGTCTCTGGTGCTATTGTTTTGTTACTGGTTACACAAGGAACACAGGGACATTGATTACTGATAGTCTCTGGTGCTATTGTTTTGTTACTGGTTACACAAGGAACACAGGGACATTGATTACTGATAGTCTCTGGTGCTATTGTTTTGTTACTGGTTACACAAGGAACACAGGGACATTGATTACTGATAGTCTCTGGTGCTATTGTTTTGTTACTGGTTACACAAGGAACACAGGGACATTGATTACTGATGGTCTCTGGTGCTATTGTTTTGTTACTGGTTACACAAGGAACACAGGGACATTGATTACTGATAGTCTCTGGTGCTATTGTTTTGTTACTGGTTACACAAGGAACACAGGGACATTGATTACTGATAGTCTCTGGTGCTATTGTTTTGTTACTGGTTACACAAGGAACACAGGGACATTGATTACTGATGGTCTCTGGTGCTATTGTTTTGTTACTGGTTACACAAGGAACACAGGGACATTGATTACTGATGGTCTCTGGTGCTATTGTTTTGTTACTGGTTACACAAGGAACACAGGGACATTGATTACTGATGGTCTCTGGTGCTATTGTTTTGTTACTGGTTACACAAGGAACACAGGGACATTGATTACTGATACTCTGTAGTGCTATTGTTTTGTTACTGGTTACACAAGGAACACAGGGACATTGATTACTGATGGTCTCTGGTGCTATTGTTTTGTTACTGGTTACACAAGGAACACAGGGACATTGATTACTGATAGTCTCTGGTGCTATTGTTTTGTTACTGGTTACACAAGGAACACAGGGACATTGATTACTGATAGTCTCTGGTGCTATTGTTTTGTTACTGGTTACACAAGGAACACAGGGACATTGATTACTGATAGTCTCTGGTGCTATTGTTTTGTTACTGGTTACACAAGGAACACAGGGACATTGATTACTGATAGTCTCTGGTGCTATTGTTTTGTTACTGGTTACACAAGGAACACAGGGACATTGATTACTGATGGTCTCTGGTGCTATTGTTTTGTTACTGGTTACACAAGGAACACAGGGACATTGATTACTGATGGTCTCTGGTGCTATTGTTTTGTTACTGGTTACACAAGGAACACAGGGACATTGATTACTGATGGTCTCTGGTGCTATTGTTTTGTTACTGGTTACACAAGGAACACAGGGACATTGATTACTGATGGTCTCTGGTGCTATTGTTTTGTTACTGGTTACACAAGGAACACAGGGACATTGATTACTGATAGTCTCTGGTGCTATTGTTTTGTTACTGGTTACACAAGGAACACAGGGACATTGATTACTGATAGTGTCTGGTGCTATTCATAGGTTCATAGGTTCATACTAGGCTATCTGCCCTAGGGCATTTATAAGCCTAGCCAGAGTTGTTTGGTTTTCACCACCCCTTAGGTTGAAGAATACTATACCCATTAGTTTGCCGTGAATCTGTCCAGCAGTGATACAGAGATGATCACCGGGGTAAACCTATGATCTCCCATCCACTGGTCAAGATTCCTCTTGAACAGAGCCAGCAAGGTGCTCTGTCTCACATGGACCGGGATTCTGTTCCACAGCATAGGGATTCTCTGGGTGATGAATCTGTCCCTCCAGCACGTCCTATTTATATCCGTGTTGAGGTTTAAGTCTCTTGCTCTTGTGGCTCTGGTGGATTTGGATTTTTTGAGGTGGAGCATGTCCATTAATTCCGGGTTGGACATGGCCTTGTATGTCAGGCACAGGTCACCTCTGAGCAGGTGGTATGCGACTGAATAGAGCTGGAGTTTCTTCAGTCGGGTAGCATATGGCATATTTTTGTGCCCCTTTATCCTTTTGGTGAGGAACTTTTGGGGTCTTTCCAATTGCTGCAGGTGTCGGGTAGGATACATTCTGAATGGGGCATTGTACTCAATCATTGGTCTGATAAGTGAAGAGTACAGGGGAACAATGACCTCCCTTGATCTGGATGTGAATCCCTTCATAATCAGGTGGGCAATGTAGAAGGTCCTCCTTACCACTTTGGCAATGTGAGTGTCAAAAGAAAGGTTACTGACAACTTGGGTCCCCAGGTCCCTGATAACCTCTTCTGTGCTTAATGGATTGCCACCTATGTGGTAACTTGGGGTTACCTTGTTTTTACCAAAGGGCATGACTATACATTTTTTGGCGTTTAGCTTAAGGCCATGGCTCTGGCACCAGTTATTCATTTCTATGAGACCTCTCTGAAGGATATCTGTGTCTGATGGATTTTCAACTATGGCGCCCAGTTTTCAGTCATCTGCAAACTTTGTCAGCCGCAATCCTCCTATGTTTGCCTGCACTTCTGAAAAGTAGATACCGAACAAGAGGGGGCCTAGGACTGAGCCCTGTGGGACACCGCTTGTGACCGGCTTGGAGTCTGACATGGCACCAGCAACTCTAACCCTGTGGGTTCTGTCCTTGAGCCAGTTTGCAACCCATCTTGTGACATATGGGTTTACATTTAAGCTGGTGAGCTTTTCTATGATACCCGAGTGGGGTATTGTGTCGAAAGCTATTGCAAGGTCAAGGTAGGCTGTGTGAACTGCCTTACCCTCATCAATGGCCTTGGTGACTGTTTCAAAAAAGTTGACCAAGTTCAAGCGGCATAATCTGCCCTTTACAAAGCCGAATTGGGTAGGATCCAATGTCTGTAGGTCCCCTATGTCTTTATTTATGAGTTCCATTATGATCCTCTCCATAGCTTTGCAGACCAGGCTTGTTTAGCTTATGGGGCGGTAATTACCAGGGTCCGTAGAAGCACCGCCTTTGTGGAGTGGGACCACAGTTGCCATACGCCACTCTTTGGGTACGTATCCTGTGGTAAGGCTAAGATTAAACAGCAGCCTTATGTGTGGGTTTAGTTCCTCATTGAGTTCGTGTAGCACACAGCCGGGGACACCATCCGGTCCCATTGATGCTGTTTTTTTAGCTTTAGAGAGAGCAATTCTCACCTGGGCATTTGAGATGATTGGGAGGCTACACTCTGCTGGGATAGATATTTCTCCTTTTGGGGGGAGGGAGGGGAGAAATTTTCACTGAACCTGTCTGCCTGTATGTTTGCAATGTCTGTGGGTTCAGTGTTTTTTGTATCATTTTGGACTAATTCTGAGCATATCTGGGAGTTTCCACCCAGATTTCTAACATAGCTAAAGAAGGCCTTATGATTGTCTTTTGAGTCCTTGGTGATTTTTCTCTCAAAGTTGGCCTTGGATGATTTTATGAGTGATCGTACTTTTTTACTAGTATTGATCAGAGATGTCTTCCCTTTTAGGGATTTTGCTCTATCTTGTAGTAGCTTTCTCCTCTTGTTGTAAAGTTTGTTTATGGCTGGGGTCCACCAGATCGGGCACTTGCCTTTGGTGGAAAGGGTCTTGATTTTATTTGGGATTGCTTGATCCATGCAATCCTGGAGGTGCTCATAGAAAGCATTTGTAAGGGATTCAGCAGCATGGGTTGTGGTTTCCAATGGCTCAGGGGCCTTGAAGGATACCACACCAGTCTTAAGAAGTGTGAAGTTGGCTTTTGAGAAGTTCTTCACTGTGGTCTTTTTTGTTGGGGGTGAGGGTGGGATGTGGATCTCCAGTGAGATTAGTTTATGGTCTGATCTCATCAATGAGGGATATACTTCCGGTGTGGAGCATTTTGTCCCCATGTTTGTGATGATCAGGTCTAGTATATTTTCACCTCTTGTGGGAATGGTGACAAGTTGTTCCATAGCATTTGAGTTTATGAACTCCAGGAACCTTTGGGCTAGGGTATTGGGGCTTGAGTAATGTTCCCAGTCTATGTTTGGGTAGTTGAAGTCACCCAATATGATGGTGTTTGGAGAGACATTTATACTCTCCAGTGTCCTCAGGAAGGCTGTGTGGGGTTCCTGAGTTTGAGAGGGTGGCCTGTAACATGCTACAAACTGTAGAGCAGTTTTGTCCATGGTTAATTGCACCTGAATGGTCTCTGATGCTTCGTGAGTTGCCAACAGCCTGGAGGTGTGGGTATCCTTGATGAATATGGATACACCCCCTCCTTTTGTGGTACGGTCCGGGTTTTGGGGCCGGAACGCATGATATGAGGTAAAACCTGATAGTGCCAGGGTGCTCTCAGGAGCCTTGAACCAGGTTTCAGTAACAGCACAGACATCGATGTTCTCCATACTGAGGAGGGCTTCGAGGGCGTGCATCTTGAGATTTAGACTTCTGGCATTGAGCAGCATTACTCTTAGTTTTTTTCCATTATTGTTTTCTAGGGCGGTTGGTTTAGAATTTGAGCCTTGTCTAAAAAAGGCACTATGGGGGTGGCAAGAGCCTTTGCCAATATCCGGAAACCCAGGGGTGACAGGTGCAAGCCGTCCCTTGCGAAGCATCGTGGCTTGTCAAGCATGTCATTCCAGGCAGACAGACATTGGATCCCCTTAGAATGACACCAGAAATTAAGCCAATTATTAAAACTGATCATTTTGTCTCTGTATTGTGGCATCATTCTTGGTGAAGGTAGGATACTGCTCAGGGTCAGGGTCATACCAGCCTGGGCTACATAATCTGAGAGCTCCTTTATGTCTCTTTTCATGTAGTCCAGGGAGGTACGTCTCAGGTCATTCACACCGGCATGGACAATGACTGAGTCATACTTGCACTTGCTGTGGAGTGACCTGACTGCTTGTGTTATGTGGCGGATTCTAGCGCCCGACAGGCAGCTTACTGTGTCCCTCTCCTTGTTCAGTCTGGTGAGTGGGACGTCAGTGTGTCTGACTATGGAGTCACCTATGACAAGTGTGTCTGGCATTGTGTTTGGCCTTAAGGGCTGTGACTGATTTGCGCACTGACTTTGTGATCTATGTGTTGCTTGTGTTATGTCATGAGGTGGCAGTTGTTTGGTGTCTGCTTTGGAGGCCTCTGCTGTTTTGGTAGATTTTTGATCAGTGCCTCCGAGTATGTCTTTGTGTGTTTATGTGTTTGATTTGTAGTTTTGATAGTTCTATGTGAGACTGGGTTTATGGTGTGTGTGGTTACCTTCTCCTCCTGTCTGGTTTTGCCAGTCCTGAATTGAGAGAGCTCAGCCTCCAGTTTGGCTATATAGTTGCATCTCTCGCATGTATTTATGTTTTGTGGGAGGAGGACAGGGTTGTCTGTGTACATGAGACAATTGTAACATTGCCTCAATATTCCCAGATTCCCCAGCTGAGTAGGAGAGGACGCTAGCAACTGAACCTTTGACATGCTAGAAGAAATGAAAAAATTTGCTGTGTAACTGAATCAGAAAGGACCTATAGGGAAGTGGGTACTCAAGGGGGTTTTAAGCTAGTGAAGTACTTTGTATAATATAGAAGTGCTTTACCTGACTAAAAAATGCTTTAGGAACAAGTGCTGAGCTTTACAGATAGAGAATAGACTGTTTAGATTACAAGTAGAGCAGTTCTAAGGGAAAAAATGAAGAGCAGACTTTACGGAGCCGCAAATAGTTTAACCTTGTTTAACTGGCGCTGCCCGATGGTGCTCTAGTGGCAACTCCACGCTAAATGCAGAAAAGGCAATAAGTCAGTAGTACAGGCTAGCACACTTTAGTGGGCAGCCAAACAATTAAATTAAACAGCAAACAAACACTTTTCGACTTGAATTAGACTAATTTCGACTAAAATGTACTTTTAAGTGCAGATAATAAAAAATGCAGTAAATAACTATGAAAACAGTTAAAGCTTGCTCTAGGTAAGCAGTAGAAGGTAAAACAAATATAAAAAACAGCAGGATACTTAATCAGGAAAGCAGTCGCTTTTTTTCAGTTCTCTGTAGCCAGGAAGACTGAACAGGACCACGTGGAGCTGTGTCTGAGCAATATGGCTTAAAAAAATGCCAGAGGCAGATTTTAACCAGGGAACTTCAAAAGAGCTAGAAATGGTCCAAAATGACCAATTACTACAGCTTCTTGTGCTGAGGTCACTTCCCTCAAGGACAGGTAGGCTATTCAAGGCTCCCCACTCCCACTGGTGAGCTAAGAAACTTCCTTCTATCCAAGTAAGGCAACAGACAACACAGGAACTACAACACAGCCCAGGATACAGCAAGGCCTGTAAACTGGTCTAACTAGTTTAGGAGAGGCAGGAAAACAAGGAATATGTTTTTGTTTTTTTGTTTTTAAATAGAAACACACAGAAATGCAGAAAAGGCAATAAGTCAGTAGTACAGGCTAGCACACTTTAGTGGGCAGCCAAACAATTAAATTAAACAGCAAACAAACACTTTTTGACTTGAATTAGACTAATTTCTACTAAAATGTACTTTTAAGTGCAGATAATAAAAAATGCAGTAAATAACTATGAAAACAGTTAAAGCTTGCTCTAGGTAAGCAGTAGAAGGTAAAACAAATATAAAAAACAGCAGGATACTTAATCAGGAAAGCAGTCGCTTTTTTTCAGTTCTCTGTAGCCAGGAAGACTCAACAGGACCACGTGGAGCTGTGTCTGAGCAATATATTGTTTTGTTACTGGTTACACAAGGAACACAGGGACATTGATTACTGATGGTCTCTGGTGCTATTGTTTTGTTACTGGTTACACAAGGAATACAGGGACATTGACTACTGATGGTATCTGGTGCTACTGTTTTGTTACTGGTTACACAAGGAACACAGGGACATTGATTACTGATGGTCTCTGGTGCTATTGTTTTGTTACTGGTTACACAAGGAACACAGGGACATTGATTACTGATAGTCTCTGGTGCTATTGTTTTGTTAGTGGTTACACAAGGAACACAGCAGCATTGATGACTGATAGTGTCAATTGCTATTGTTTTGATACTGGTTACACAAGGAACACAGGGACATTGATTACTGATACTCTTTAGTGCTATTGTTTTGTTACTGGTTACACAAGGAACACAGGGACATTGATTACTGACAGTCTCTGGTGCTATTGTTTTGTTACTGGTTACACAAGGAACACAGGGACATTGATTACTGATACTCTGTAGTGCTATTGTTTTGTTACTGGTTACACAAGGAACACAGGGACATTGATTACTGATGGTCTCTGGTGCTATTGTTTTGTTACTGGTTACACAAGGAACACAGGGACATTGATTACTGATGGTCTCTGGTGCTATTGTTTTGTTACTGGTTACACAAGGAACACAGGAACATTGATTACTGATGGACTCTGGTGCTATTGTTTTGTTACTGGTTACACAATGAACACAGGGACATTTGTTACTGACAGTCTCTGGTGCTATTGTTTTGTTACTGGTTACACTAGGAACACAGGGACATTGATTACTGATGGTCTCTGGTGCTATTGTTTTGTTACTGGTTACACAAGGAACAAAGGGACATTGATTACTGATAGTCTCTGGTGCTATTGTTTTGTTACTGATTACACAAGGAACACAGGGACATTGATTACTGACAGTCTCTGGTGCTATTGTTTTGTTACTGGTTACACAAGGAACACAGGGACATTGATTACTGATGGTCTCTGGTGCTATTGTTTTGTTACTGGTTACACAAGGAACACAGGGACATTGATTACTGATAGTCCCTGGTGCTATTGTTTTGTTACTGGTTACACAAGGAACACAGGGACATTGATTACTGATAGTCTCTGGTGCTATTGTTTTGTTACTGGTTACACAAGGAACACAGGGACATTGATTACTGATACTCTTTAGTGCTATTGTTTTGTTACTGGTTACACAAGGAACACAGGGACATTGATTACTGACAGTCTCTGGTGCTATTGTTTTGTTACTGGTTACACAAGGAACACAGGGACATTGATTACTGATGGTCTCTGGTGCTATTGTTTTGTTACTGGTTACACAAGGAACACAGGGACATTGATTACTGATGGTCTCTGGTGCTATTGTTTTGTTACTGGTTACACAAGGAACACAGGGACATTGATTACTGATAGTCTCTGGTGCTATTGTTTTGTTACTGGTTACACAAGGAACACAGGGACATTGATTACTGATGGTCTCTGGTGCTATTGTTTTTTTACTGGTTACACAAGGAACACAGGGACATTGATTACTGATACTCTGTAGTGCTATTGTTTTGTTACTGGTTACACAAGGAACACAGGGACATTGATTACTGACAGTCTCTGGTGCTATTGTTTTGTTACTGGTTACACAAGGAACACAGGGACATTGATTCTTAATACTCTTTAGTGCTATTGTTTTGTTACTGGTTACACAAGGAACACAGGGACATTGATTACTGATGGTCTCTGGTGCTATTGTTTTGTTACTGGTTACACAAGGAACACAGGGACATTGATTACTGATGGTCTCTGGTGCTATTGTTTTGTTACTGGTTACACAAGGAACACAGGGACATTGATTACTGATGGTCTCTGGTGCTATTGTTTTGTTACTGGTTACACAAGGAACACAGGGACATTGATTACTGATGGTCTCTGGTGCTATTGTTTTGTTACTGGTTACACAAGGAACACAGGGACATTGATTACTGATAGTCCCTGGTGCTATTGTTTTGTTACTGGTTACACAAGGAACACAGGGACATTGATTACTGATAGTCTCTGGTGCTATTGTTTTGTTACTGGTTACACAAGGAACACAGGGACATTGATTACTGATACTCTTTAGTGCTATTGTTTTGTTACTGGTTACACAAGGAACACAGGGACATTGATTACTGATGGTCTCTGGTGCTATTGTTTTGTTACTGGTTACACAAGGAACACAGGGACATTGATTACTGATGGTCTCTGGTGCTATTGTTTTGTTACAGGTTACACAAGGAACACAGGGACATTGATTACTGGTGGTCTCTGGTGCTATTGTTTTCTTTTTTACTGATAATCTGCAGTGCTATATATTTATATAAAATTCCCCTTCACAAGCTTGAATTGCTGAAAGCTCAAAATTCATAAGCTCGAGCCCAGAATCTCATGTTTCAGTAACTCAAACTTGTTTAGCGGAGACAACAAAAAAAAAAAGGAAGTTTACTTACATGTATGCTGGGGGCCGAGGCCCTCTGCACTCTCCCTGCTGAAATATACCAGCTCCGTGACCGCACTATAGCGGAGGAATGGAAATTCTCCAGTTGTGCGCTTCTGTATTCAGTGCAGAATGGGAGATTTCCCTCTTCCCTGTTGTAGTGCGATCTCAGATTTGGTATATTTAAGTACATTGTAAAGACGTACGCTTCAGAATTTTGAGTTGCTGAAAACTCAAAATTCTGTCTCCCCTAAACAAGTTTGAGTTACTGAAACTCGAGATTCTGGGCTCGAGCTTATGAATTTCGAGCTTTCAGCAATTCGAGATTATAAAGGGGAACTATATATATATATATATATATATATATATATATATATATATATATATATATATATATATATATATATATATATAGATCTAGGACACTTGCTCGAAAAAGCAAGTGTCTGAATCCATTTATACCGATCACAGTTTAACGAAAGTGCTTTAATCAAAAAAGCACTTCCGTTAAACAGTGAAAAAAAAACAAAACCACTAATTAAATGTTTTTTCAGGAAGCCCCCCTGCACCCCCCACACCCCTCTACTTAAATATTCTCACTCCAAGGTTACACTACAGTGGAGTAAAGGAATATTCCCTTACTCGCACTGCAGTGAGACAGGCACACCACTCACACATACCCAAAATTGCTGCTTCGATGAACAGCAATTTCGGGTATGTTTAAGCATGAATTTGACTTTCGGTAAAAGTTAAATTCGCGCAACATGCGCAAAATATCACATCAGCCATAACTCAAAATGAAGCATTTAATCTAACCAAAAGGCTATGTGTGAGCTATGTGTCTTGTGGATTGTCTTTGGATGACGTGGTTGCTTGTATTTCTGCCTCAGAAGTCTTTGTTGTTTGGGCAGATTTTCTTTGAGACCTCTGTGCAGTAACAGAGATCTAGTTCAAGACTCCAGAGAGCAGCCAAGCACTACCAGGCTACAATACATATCACACTTTTTGGCCCCTAAATCTGGACTGAAGCCCTAATGGAGGTGTGGACCAAAACCCCAAAGGTGGTGGTGTTCCCATATTCATAAAGATATGCACACCTCCAGATTAGTTGCCCAAAACAACGCAACAGAGATATTTGAGGTACAACTAACACTGGGTAAAACTGCAATCTAGGTTGTAGCCTGCTATAGATCCCCCACAATATCCCAAGACTCCCAACACGCATTCCTGAACCCTCTGGAAAACATTAAGGTTCAACCCAATACCCTTACACTGGGAGACTTTAACTACCCCTCCACTAACTGGGAAAATTACTCCTGTTCCAACTCATTTGCCCAACGATTCCTGGAATTCATTAATTTCAACGCGCTGGACCAACTCATTCTACCAGAGGTAGAAACATTCTCGATCTGGTCATTACAAACATGGAAGACCGATGCTCTATGCCATTTATCAATTCCTCCGTGGTTAGATCTGATCACATGTTAATCACCATCGATATCCAAATTCCATCATCACTCCCCATGAAGGAAATTACACTGAAGAACTTCTCCAAAGCCAATTTTGAGCTTTTAAAGACAGAAGTGACAAACTTCACATCATCCATGCAAATTGGGAATGGGTGTATGGCTGCTGAATCATACTCCAAGGCACTGTATGAGCATTTACACAAGTGCATGGATTGGGCCATACCAAACAGAACCAAGATCCGGTCCTCCAAAAAAAGTAAGCCAATCTGGTGATCCCCTGCCATTAACAAACTCTACAACAGAAGGAAAAAAAACTGTTGCAGAAAAGGATAAAGTCCCAAGACTGGCAAAATTCCCTTGTAAATCTCAGTAAAAAACTGAGATCCCTCATCAAATCCTCCAAAGCTAGTTATGAAAACAAAACTGCTACAGAAACTAAAGATAACCACAAGGCATTCTTTAGCTATGTCAAGAATCTGCATAACAATATACAGAGGTGCTCTGAGCTACTGCATAATGGCACCACTTACAATGAACCAATAGGTATAGTGCAAACTTTACTCCCCCCTTCACCCCCTTAAGGGCCCATTAGAATACCCAAGGAATGCCAAATCCCTAATATCTTGGTTGCACAGGTAGAAACCACAATGTCCAAAGCCAAGAATACAGCTTCCACGGGACCTGATAATATACCTGGCTGTGTTCTACATGAATTACAAAGGAAACTGGCACCACACCTGAGTGCTCTGTTCAACCACACCCTCACTTCAGGCTTTGTTCCCACCAAATGGTGCACCACTACAGTCATTCCATTCCACAAAGGGGGAGCAATTACTGACCCTAGAAACTACCACCCCATCAGCCTGATCTGTAAGGCCATGCAGCACATCATTATGGACCTTATAAATAGGGACACAGGGAACCTTCAAACCCTGGACTCCTCACAGTTTGGGTTTTTGAAAGGTAGATCATGTCTGCTCAACCTGATAGACTTTTTCGAAACTGTCACCAGAGTGGTGGATGAAGGTAAGGTAGTCCATACAGGCTGCCTTGATCTAGCTAAGGCCTTCAACACCATCCCCCATTCAGGGATCATTGATAGACCCACTAACCTAGGCATTAAGCCCTACATCATAAGATGGGTTGCCAATTGGCTCACGGATAGAGTCCACATGTTGAAAGTAGCGGAATCCAAATCTGACTACTGGGCAGTTACAAGTGGAGTCCCACAGGGATCTGTCCTGGTTCCTCTCCTGTTTGGAATCTACTTCTGTGAAGCTCAGGCCAACACAAAGGGACTATGGTTAACAAAATTCACTGATAACTGCAAGCTGGGAGCTATTATTGATTCTCAAGCTGATGTAGACATCCTACAAAAAGGCCTCACAGAGACCAACAACTGGTGCCAGATCCATGGTCTTGAGCTCAATGCTAAAAAGTGCATCATCATTCCCTTTGGGAAAAATATGGTGCCCATGAACTACCACATTGGCGGTTGCCCACTAAACTCCCAAAGCATGATAAGAGATCTAGGGACACAGGTAGATAGCAACCTCTCCTTTGACAACCACATTGCCACTGTCATTAGAAAGTCCTTCTATGTGCCACACAAAAGGTTTCTCATCCAGGAAGAAAGTCATAATCCCTCTCTACTCATCCCTCATTAGACCCATTATAGAGTATAATGCTCCATTTGGCATGTACCTTACTACACACCTACAACAACTGGAGAGGCCACAGAAATTCCTCACAAAATGGATCCTAGGACTCAAACATATACCCTATGCAGAAAGACTAAAAAAATCCAGATTTACTTCATCTTATATTGCCTACTTAGAGGCGACCTCTGCTTGACATACAAAGCCATGTCTGACCCAGTGTTGCTAGACATGCTTCATCTGAAAAAGTCCAATCCCTCCGTACCACATGCTCCAAAAACCTCAACCTCATCACCACAATAAACAGAACCAGCTGGAGGAACAGGTTCCTAACCCAGAGACTCCCCATACTCTCGGAATAAACTCCCCATTCATGTCAAGCAGAGCACTTCATTAGCCCTCTTCAAGAAAAATCTTGATGAGTGGATGGGTAACAGGAAATTCACCCCGGGGATCACTTCAACAGCCTTGCTTGATAGGGGCACAAGGAACTAATGTCTGGCAACAGGGTGACTGGGAATATTCTTGGGCAAGGCTTGTATTGGCTCCATAGCCTAGTACTCACCTATGAACTTAAGCCCACAACTCATCCTGAGGCTGTAAAAAAAAAAAATCTCTACAAATTTTAAAAGATTTTGTCCTTCAACAAACCAGGCAACATCTACTCCTTCTCCACTCCCACGTACTGCAATTGCCAGAGAGTGTAGAGTACTCAAAGTCTGAAGGGAAAGTACTATAGATGTGCCTGAAGAATTATGGATGAAATGTTTATTGTGACAATCTTTGGTTAGATTAAATGCTGACCAATCTTACAGTCCCTAATGAAGGAGTAGTACTAAGTTTACCAAGGGTGATAAATCTGGGTGAGTCGACTATTGGCTAGTACCTCGCTGATTTCACTGCATCTGCATTCAGCTAGGATTCAATGTCCCTTTGCTTTCCTTACAAGAAGCAAAACAGTAACACTAGTCCCACACTGGTTTCTGAGAATTAGGAGAGACGTTCTTTGGTGATCAGCAGTCTTATCCCAAGAGTCAACAGGAAAGTATGCCAAAGCTTATAAAACCCATTACATCTGATGTTACACAGGGAAGTGTCTTAGTCACAGGTGACGAAGCAGTTAATAATACAGACTTCAAGTTCACCATACTGGACAGGAGTAGCACTACTGTATGCTGCTTGTCATGTACCAGAAGGGTCTATATTACATGCAAATGATCACAATTCTGAAAGCTCAAAAGAGCAAAAAGGCAGCACACCGAAGTGCTTTTTGTGGGATTGCAGTACAGTGAAGAATGGAATATTTGCCCTTTCCTCACTGTAGTGCGATCTTGGAGTTGGTATATATATATATATATATATATATATATATATATATATATATATATTTATATATATCTAAATATATATATATATATATATATATATATATATATATATATATATATATATATATATATTTAGTAGGGGTGGGGTGGGGTACAGTCCCCCACAATAATGGTTTTGATATGCTGCCTTTTTGCTTTTAAGTGCGTTTACAATTGTGATCATTCGATCACATAAAATAGACCAGTACCAGAATACATGATGGCACACGGGCCTAAGGGCTGTTTAACCAGACAGATATGAATACAACCTAGTGATGGCCAGGGGGAAGAGAATGACTTGAGGAGCTTTACCCAGGAGTCATGCATGAAGATATGATGGAACTTAATTCTGAACACCTTAGGTCCTCCTTTGGCACTAAAATCTTCCTTTATTCTTTCAGAAAAGACAGACTACTGCTTCATTCATACAACCTTTTAATGTTCTAATTGAAATATTTTCCCCAAATCCTTTAGAAATCATAACTAGTATGTCAAGGAACCAATGTGAAGTCAGAAGCAATTATCTCATTAACACAATGATCTTGTATCAACAAATATGCAGAAAAATTACAAGTAAGCATAGTAAAGAAGTAAATAAATATTTTATCATTAGTTAATTATTAAATCCTGTTGGCTGGAATAGCTTCAGAGCAAACATATTCTTAATAATATCTTAGAAATCTTCAAAAAAAGAGTTATGGATGTGCTTCCAGTAACATGGTACAAACGGTCTGAAAAGCTAAACTAGTTCTATTTGTCGATATGGGTGTGTGCGACCTATGACTGATTGGTGTTCGTTTTGGGAGGCTATTTCATACTCTGTGCTTATTCTTTACTGTTACAGCGTACGGTTTCCACAACCCAGAATATAAAAACTAGGTAGATATACTATAGGAATTGCAGGAATTAAAGAATTACCTTTGTATGATTGACAAACCCTTTCACATATAATATTTACTAAAAGTTACATATCATAATTCTTTCTTTCTTTCTTTCTTTATTAATTTATTTATTTTAATGTATGCTCTTTATGAAGGGGCTTAACACGGTTAATATGTACTCCTTATGAAGGGGCTTAACAGGAGTTTACTTAATGACTGCCTGGGTTGTAAAACTAACTGTAGATTAAAACATTACGTAAATTGCAAATTGCAGTCATACCAGATATTAAAATCCATGCCTTAAGACTAAATGGTAATGCTAATAGTTCTCAAAAGTGGCACGTTTCATGATTGGATGAATTATTTCAAGATAAGGTTATTCCGGTGAAAGATTTACTTGCACAGAGCAAAATGTACTGTAGCTTTCAAATGTCACCTCTGAAATACAAACTGTCATATAGTTTAGTCATACTAATTACCAGGAGAAGTTTGCAATCTATAATTAAGCAGGGCAGATTAGCAGAATGAAGACCTGCAATCACCATGGACACTGCATGAATGAACATATATTTCTACAGTCTTTCAACATTATCATCCAGAACAATTTTTTTAATTATGCACAGACAATTATTGTGGACTGTGAAGTCTTCAATATATGCTTTAATATACTTTTTTTAACACTGTAACTAACTGTCAAGAGGAGAAGGGTAATACTTGCAACACACCACCAGTCTCACATAGACCTAACAAACCAACACAGGCAAATAACACACATAAATACACAAAAGCATACTCGGAGGCTCTAAATAAAAATCTGCAAAAGCAGCAGAGACCTCCAAAGCAGACATCCAAACAACCTCCATAACCCATCACTAACCATGAAACACATACTTCACATAATCAGTGCGGCACGCAATCACAGCCCTTTAGGCAAAATAACATACCCATACTCATACCCGTGATAGGCGACTCTATAGTCAGGCACACTGATGTCCCACTAAATAGGCTGCAGAAGGAGAAGGTTACAGTTAGCTGCCTCTCAGGTGCCAGGATCCGCCACATAACACAAGCACTCAGGTCATTCCAGAACAAATACAAATATGACTCTGTCATCGTACATGTTGGTGTGAATGACCTGAGACATACCTCCCTAGACTACATGAAAAGAGACATGGAAGAGCTCTCTGATCATGTAACCCAGGCAGGTATGACCCTGACCCTGAGTAGCATCCTACCCTCACCAAGAATGATGCCACAGTATAAAGAAAAAATGATCAACTTCAACAATTGGCTAAGTTTCTGGTGTCATTCAAAGGGGATCCAGTATCTGTCTGCCTGGGATGACATGCTCAACAAGCCACGTTGCTTCACAAGAGATGGCTTGCACCTGTCACCCTTAGGATTTTGAATATTGGCAAAGACTCTTGTCGCCCCCATAGTGCCTTTTTTAGGCAAGGCTCAAAAGACAAACCCACCACCGTAAATAGCACAAGTAACCAAAAACTGAGGGTAATGCTACTCCAGATGTCTAAACCTCAAAATGCACACACTCGAGGCACTCCTCAGTATGGAGAACATCGATATCTGTGCAGTAACAGAAACCTGGTTTAAGGTTCCAGAGAGCAGCCCAGCACTACCAGGCTACAACTCATACCATACATTTCGGCCACAAAACCCAGACCGAAACACAAACGGTGGGGGTGTAGCCATATTCATCAAGGATACTCACACCTCCAGGTTAGTGGTGCAGCACGATGCATCAGAGATCATCCAAGTGCAACTAACAATGGGCAAAATTGCAATCCAAATTGTAGCTTGCTACAGATCACCCACCATGACCCAGGACCCCCATTCCACATTTCTGAAGACACTAGGAAATATGAAGATCCTACCAAACACCCTTATACTGGGTGATTTCAACTACCCAAACATTAACTGGGAGAACTACTCAAGTACTAACTCCCTTGCCCAATGCTTCCAGGAATTTGTAAACTCAAACGCCCTGGATCAACTGGTCAACACCCCCACCAGAGGGAACAACATATTCGACCTGGTCATCACCAACATAGGCAACCAGTGTTCCACACCTGACATCAACCCCTCGCTGGATAGATCAGACCATAGACTAATCACTCTGGATAGTCACATTCTGCCCCCAACCCCAATCAAGGAAACCACCGTGAAAAACATTTCAAAAGCAAACTTCACGTTGCTTAAGACCAAGGTGGAAAGGTTCACAGCCCCCATGGCAATGCTGTCCAAGCTGCTGAAACCTATATAAAGACACTCTATGATCACCTGCAAGAATGCATGGATTGTGCTATCCTAAGTAAAACCAAGACTCACTCCTCCAAGAAAAGGAAACCAGTCTGGTGAATCCCTGCCATAAACAGGCTCTACAACAGAAGGAGGAAACTAGTACAGAAAAAAGCAAAATCCCTAGAAGGAAAGACATCCTTGATCAGTATCAGCAAGAAACTATGATCCCTCATTAAATCATCCAAGGCTAGCTTAAAAATAAAAATTGCCAAGGACTCCAAAGATAACCAAAAAGCATTCTTTGGCTATGTCAAGAACCTAAGTGGAAACTCTCAGATCTGCTCTGAGTTGGTGCAGAATGGCACAAAATACACTGAGCCGACTGATATTGCCAACATTTTGGCAGACAGGTTCAGTGCAAACTTCACACCTCTCTTACCCCCTAAAGGGCCCATAACCATACCAGAAGAAAGTAGGGCCCCAGCAATCACTGACACACAGGTTAAAACAGCCCTATCCAAAGCCAAAAACACAGCCTCAATGGGACCGGACGGTGTCCCAGACT
Organism: Protopterus annectens; assembly: GCF_019279795.1. NCBI lineage: Eukaryota > Metazoa > Chordata > Ceratodontiformes > Protopteridae > Protopterus > Protopterus annectens. The sequence continues at coordinate 804,785,641 of NC_056749.1, read as the reverse complement.
GTGTCTTACAAGAGCTCCAAAATGAACTAACCCCTCACCTAAACACACTGTTCAAACTCAACCTCTCTACAGGCTATGTACCCACAGAGTGACGCACAGCAACAGTTATCCCACTCCACAAAGGTGGCGCCACAAAGGACGCCGGGAACTATTGCTCTATAAGCCTGACTAGCCTGGTCTGCAAGGCCACGGAGCGCATCATCATGGAGCTCATTAACAGAGACATTGGGAAACTCCAAACTTTGGACCCCACCCAGTTTGGCTTTGTTAAGGGCAGATCATGCCTCCTAAACCTGGTGGACATCCTTGAGACAGTTACCAAAGCATTAGATTAGGGTAAGGAGGTCCACACAGCCTACCTAGACCTCGCAAAGGCTTTCGACACCATTCCCCATTCTGATATTATAGACAAGCTTACCAACCTGAACATTAACCCCTATGTCATGAGATGGGTTGCAAACTGGCTCATGGACAGAACCCACACGGTGAGAGTTGCAGACTCTAGGTCCGACTCTAAACCAGGTACAAGTGGCATCCCCCAGGACTCAGTCCTAGGACCCCTCCTGTTTGGTATATACTTCTCAGAGGTACAGGCCAGCACAGGAGGACTTTGGCTGACCAAGTTTGCAGATGACTGCAAACTAGGGGCCATAACTGATTCTCTGGCTGATACAGACACCCTTCAGAAGGGTCTCACATTGACAGATACCTGGTGTCAAAATCATGGCCTCAAGCTGAATGCCAAAAAGTGCATAGTCATCCCCTTTGGAAAAACAAAGTACCCACGAACTACCACATAGGTGGTAGTCCCCTAAATACAGAAAAAGTAATAAGGGATCTGGGGACCCAAGTAGATAGCAATCTCTCCTTTGATAATCATATTGCCAAGGTGGTTAGAAAATCCTTCTATGTGGCCCACCTAATCTCAAAAGGGTTCTCATCCAGAACAAAGGAGGTTATTGTGCCTCTCTACTCATCACTTATTAGACTCATTATAGAATACAACGCCCCATTTGGAATGTACCTTACAAGACACCTGCAACAGCTGGAAAGACCACAAAAGTACCTCACCAAGAGGATTACTGGCCTCAAACAGATGACCTATGCAGCCCGACTAAAGAAACTCCAGCTGTACTAGGTTGCATGCCACTTACTCAGAGGTGATCTCTGCTTGACATACAAGGCCATGTCCAACCCAGAATTGATGGATATGCTCCACCTAAAAAAAACAAATACCTGAGAGCCACACGCTCAAGGGATATAAACCTCACCACAATGATAACTAGGACATGCTGGAGGGATAGATTCCTATCCAAGAGACTCCCCATGCTTTGGAACAGGATTCCAATATACATCAGGCAGAGTCCCTCACTAACACTCTTCAAGAGAAACCTTGACGGGTGGATGGGAAACAGAAAATTTACCCCGGGGATCACTGCACTGGCTCTGCTGGACAGTGGCACAGGGAACTAATCTAAGGGGGTGGCAAAAGCCAACACACTCTGGGTAGGCTTATAAACGCCCTTGGGCAGATAGCCTAGTACTCACCCATGAACCTACGAACCTAAATGCTTGAGTCTCTCTTTTCTTCTTTTTAGGAGGAAATACCAAAAAGAACATTCAGAGATCTCATCTAACATCCTCACCTATAATTTACATTTTCCCTTTAGTATAGTTTTGAATGCTTTGAGTAAGGAACAACAAGTTCCTGTCACTACACAATGGCCTATATACTGCTGCATTTTTTATTTATGGTAACAGATATGGATAAACATTGTTTTTATCCATATGATATGAGAATATATATGCATTATAGGCTTATCATTGGAGCAATTACATCTGAGTGAGTATGCAAACCGACCTATAGATATTATAGTCTAGTTTGCATGATGTAAAGTGTTACGGAGCATAATGAGGTCCCCACTGGAGTGGTTTCCTGTTGTTATCTATGCATTGTGCTACACCAGCATGTACCACTGCAACATCCCCAGACAACACAATGATACCAAGTTTGATTTAAAGGATTACATGTGTAAACTAACAGTACATGACTGCTGTTCATCCTTTTCATTAACAGAGATCAATAAATTAAGGATAGTCTAATACAACCAGAATACAAGAAAATGAGAATTTATCTTGGCTCCATGGCATAGAGGGATGAAGCCCTGTCTATGAGACAGATGACCTGAGACCAATTAACTGCTTGGATGATGAAGAGTCTGGAAGGGGGGTGGGAATGAGCAACCAGTGACCACTCACCTATCCTAGGAAGGAAGGCAGTTTAACTGACCACAGTGCCTAGGAAGGAAGACAGTCTGCCTAACTGCAATGGCCAACCAGAGACTGGTCACCCATCCTAGGATGGAAGGCAGTCTGGCTATCTGCAGTGACCAGCCAGTGACAGCTCACCCATCCTAGGAGGAAAGGCAGCCTGGCTAACTGCAGTGACCAACCAGTGACAGCTCACCCATCCTAGGAGGAAAGGCAGTCTGGCTAACTGCATTGACCAACCAGTGACAGCTCACCCATCCTAGGAGGAAAGGCAGTCTGGCTAACTGCAGTGACCAACCAGTGACAGCTCACCCATCCTAGGAGGAAAGGCAGTCTGGCTAACTGCAGTGACCAACATGTGACTGCTCACCCATCCTAGGAGGAAAGGCAGTCTGACTAACTGCAGTGAGCAACATGTGACTGCTCACCCATCCTAGGAGGAAAGGCAGTCTGACTAACTGCAGTGTCCAACATGTGACAGCTCACCCATCCTAGGAGGAAAGGCAGTCTGGCTAACCACAATAACCAACCTGTGACAGCTCACCCATCCTAGGAGGAAAGGCAGTCTGACTAACTGCAGTGTCTAACCAGTGACAGCTCACCCATCCTAGGAGGAAAGGCAGTTTGGCTAACCGCAATAACCAACCAGTGACAGCTCACCCATTCTAGGAGGAAAGGCAGTCTGACTAACTGCAATACTAAGAGCTAGTAGAAAAAATGGGGCATTTAGCAAAGAGTTGGGATGTGTTTTGTTTTTTTTTTTGTTTTTAAGCAAGAAACATCTTTATTAAATTATCACTTATGAAATATCAATCATACATTTATATAAATGAAAACAAACCATATTGTCACAATACAGCTGCAAGCATTTTACATTACAAACCATATTGATATAGTTTTAGTTGTAAACATTATACATCACTTATAATCTACCCAATCATTGTCAGTCAGACATTACATAGCTCATTCAAGTCATGCTTTCTTTAAACCTCATTCCTCCTCTGTATGCATTGTGCCCACAATTCCCATTTTTCCCTATGTAATTTGCTCCTAGCCTTTTATAACAATCCCAAATCCAGTTGTTTTATCTCTGTTATGGGTCTATATCACATGATCGAAGATTGAAAACTTTAAATGTTAAATAATCAAATTTAAATGTTGGAAGTTTCAAACATCGAACATATGATTAAAAAAAAGAAAGGGAACTTACCTAACTGTTGTAAGCAGGGGGGCACCCCCCACATGGGGGGGCTGTGCCCCACATACCCCCGCTCTTTAAATATATGAACTCCGGGACCGCACTATAATGCAGTAAAGGGAAGATTTCCCTTACTGCACTGTAGTGCAGTCTCAAAGTTGGTGTATTTAAAGAGCAGGGGGTGTGGGGGTGCAGGGGGGGCTTACCCCCCTGCCTACAACAGTTAGGTTTGTTTGTTTTTTTTTAAATCATATATTCAATGTTTAAAATTTCGAACATTTAAATTCAATTATTTAATGTTCTAAGTTTTCAAACTTTGAACATATGATATAGTAGACCCCTCTGTTGCTATATTCACTATTTCTAGTATGGCTGGTTTAGACTTTGATTTCCATTTTCGAGTAATTGCTTTTTTTTGGCAGCCACCATAATTAGACTCAGCAAGACTTTACTATATCTAGGCAATTCTGATTCTGTATCATAGCTCAGAAAAAGCATTTCCTTAGTTACATCAGTTTCCTCACCCAGCATCTCTGACACACATGTTCTTAGCCCTGTCAATGCATATAGGAGTGGCAGTCTTCAAGGGACATCTGCAGAAGAGAACAAGTCCATGGAGGAAGGCACTACAGGCTCTTGCATCTGTGAGCATGCAAGTCAGCCTCTGGAATGGAGGAGTTAGGCATAAATTGTAACATTGCTGATGGCTGCCTGTTTGACTGCCTTCTGTCATTAGCTCTTATCCTTAGATGAGAAAGAATGGACTAGCTGATTGCAGGTGCTGTGATTGCTGACAAACAGTGTGGGATAACAAATAGCTTAAGATATATCTGAGATGAAAATAACAAAATGAGCAAGCAAACGTTTTTTGTTAGGGCAGAAGATGAACTAATTCATATCATGTACCTTATTGGTCATACAACAAATTAGGGACATGCAACATAGAAGTCAGTCCAATATTTTATACTACACAAAAAAATGAATATGAAGTCATCAGAAATAGTGCCCGTTGCATAATAAGTAAACCCTTCTGTATGTATCTATATCTATATCTATGTCTATGTCTATATCTATATATGTATCTATGTCTATGTCTATATCTGTATATGTATCTATGTCTATGTCTATGTCTATATCTGTATATGTATCTATGTCTATGTCTATATCTGTATATGTATCTATGTCTATGTCTATATCTGTATATGTATCTATGTCTATGTCTATGTCTATATCTGTATATGTATCTATGTCTATGTCTATGTCTATATCTGTATATGTATCTATGTCTATGTCTATATCTGTATATGTATCTATGTCTATGTCTATATCTGTATATGTATCTATGTCTATGTCTATATCTGTATATGTATCTATATCTATGTCTATGTCTATATCTGTATATGTATCTATGTCTATGTCTATATCTGTATATGTATCTATGTCTATGTCTATGTCTATATCTGTATATGTATCTATGTCTATGTCTATGTCTATATCTGTATATGTATCTATATCTATGTCTATGTCTATGTCTATATATGTATCTACATCTATGTCTATGTCTATGTCTATATCTGTATATGTATCTATATCTATGTCTATGTCTATATCTGTATATGTATCTATATCTATGTCTATGTCTATATCTGTATATGTATCTATATCTATGTCTATGTCTATGTCTATATCTGTATATGTATCTATGTCTATGTCTATATCTGTATATGTATCTATGTCTATGTCTATGTCTATATCTGTATATGTATCTATGTCTATGTCTATGTCTATATCTGTATATGTATCTATGTCTATGTCTATGTCTATGTCTATATCTGTATATGTATCTATGTCTATGTCTATGTCTATATCTGTATATGTATCTATATCTATGTCTATGTCTATATCTGTATATGTATCTATGTCTATGTCTATGTCTATATCTGTATATGTATCTATATCTATGTCTATGTCTATGTCTATATCTGT